>NW_005054483.1:913973-955792 GCF_000277835.1 Geospiza fortis | reverse complement strand
AAATAATGATTTTGGCTCTAAAGAGCTTTTCGCAGTATTTAAAGCAGCAGAATCTTCCTTGTCACTTTTGCCCCCAAACAGGAAGACTTTCCTGCTAGGCATAATACACACAAGTGTCTGCATGTGTTTCAAGAAGTTTCAGGTAGTTAAAAAGCTCTGAGCACCTCCTCTGAGGCCCTGTGGACCTCACAATTTACTTTCACAGGAAAGATTCCTCCAGTCTTGCATTTGACTGTGACCACGTGAGAAAAGAGATTCTCTGTGTGTTCATTCATGGGAAGGAGACAGACTTGCCTGCTCCAAGTGACCCTGAGAGGAATCCACTTCTCTGATCACACACATGAGCACCTCAGGTAAGATGATGTGACTCACTGCACGTTGGAGTCTTGCTGAATAGGAAGTGGATCTGTCTCCTCCATGACTTCCCAATCTCCTCTTCAGGGTTGTTCAGACAACACAAAGGGGCATCTCTGGATATTGGGGATGTTTCCTCAGAAATGACCCCGTGGGTGGAGTTGTTGGAGGAGTTTTGGCTGTAAGATGCAGTCATTTCTCTGCTTTGGGACTGCAGCACTCACTGATAAGATCCTGCAGTGTCAGGAAAGTGCTGTCTAGATCTCAGAAAATCAGAATTTCATTTCAAGAATTAGAGTCCTTGCAACACATCAGAGAAAGTAATGTAAACCAAGTTTGGGTCTGAGAGCAGCGTGGTGATTTTTCAGCAGGTGAAAGGCAAGGAGTGGGAAAAGAACTTTCCATCTGCAAGTTCAGAGTGAGCTGTACAAAGATGAGGTTATGTGGAGTGCAGATCCATACTGTGTGGTCCATGACTGTTACCCTGAACTCCAAAGCAAAGACTGTGGTTTCTGGGAGTGTTCTGCAATCCAGAGAGGTGACTGCAACTTCTACAGATCCCAGGGAAGTCTTTAAACCTGCAAGCTTGGACAGACAGCAGTGGAGCTGCAATTGAATGAGTTTAGCCAAGGATTTACCCAGAACCTGAGGCAGCTCCCATCTTTTGTCTTTCCTAGGTAACAGCTCATGATGACAAAGAAGAAATCTATGTGTGTGGGGTATCTTGCTGCCTCAGCTGTTGATGAGATCATGGGGATGTTTTTTGGCTGGTATTGGTCCAGGATATTTCTTCTAACTGGGAGTTAAGCATATTTGGGTACTTCATGTTGCTGGAGAACTTGCAGCTGCATCATTTGGATATTTGGCATCATCTGGGCAGTGAAAGCTTGTACCTGTTCTTTGGGATTTCCATGGATGCAGGGCTCTTGAGCAGTGTGGTGATTGCATCCAGGAAAAAACCACCTCCTAATAAAGAGAATTGAGCAGCCTGGATCAGTTCTATGAAGAATGCAAAACAAGCCTGGGCCATCTCAGGGTAAGCTGCACTCACGGTGCCTCCTGAACCCATGTCCTGTTATTGTTGGTGTGGAACGTGAGGGTCTGGGCCAATGAAAACAAGGAAGGTGACTTAACAGACACAGATTTTATCTTTTGAGATTCGTCATGACCTTTCTTGTGTATAATAAATAAAGTTGACTCAGGAATTGGCAAGTGCCCTATAACGCGCAGTCCTGGTGTTGGGACTCGGCAGAACGTTCTGCTTAGCAATGCACTCTGTTGGCTCTCTTTGCCAAGCTCCTATTTTGGAGGTGCTGAAGGGCTGAGCAGTGGCAGATGCTGAAGCCTCCTGTGGACAGGTGTGCTGGGCCCAGCTGGGCTGGGTGAAGGCCATTTTCACTCCATGCTCATACAAGCTTTTACCACTGAGCTGTAGAAAACAGAGTCCTGCCAAGCAGAAATGCTGTTTGCAGGGCTGTGAGTCCTGGGCCCAGGCAGGCTCCCATCCTTCCACATCACTGAATAACCTGCCAGGCAGTTAAGTCAACATTGAACAGTATTGCTTCCTGTGTTAATGTCTTGAGCAGCCCTGCCACACACACTGGATCCTGTGATATTAAACCATTCCATCATCCAGAGAATTTGACTGGTTTCACAGGTGACAGGAATGGTAGCTCTGAGACTTGCCGAGTGACTCCCTGACATCCTGTCTTCTCTGTTAATGTGATTGTGAGCAATCACAGGTTTCCTGATCCAGCCCTGAGATACACAAGGCTCCTGCTGGCAACTGAAGATTGTGCTGCTGACTTGAAGCTGTTCTGTGCTGGTAACACATCCAATTGTGAAGTTATTCTGCAGATCCAAAAGACTTTGGGGAGAAGAGGGCTAATGTTTGCATTCCCAGTCCCAGAGAGGCTACTGGGGGACAGCTGCAGTTAATTCACAAGGATTGTGACTGATTGAAAGGCAGAGCCTCAAGAGGAGAGCACTCAGCACCAGCACAGGGGTGCTGGGCTATGTGGCACCCAGCACCTTAAAGGACTGCTGACTGCCTCGTTTCTGAGGTGCCTGCCATTTGGGAGCAGTCCAGTATTCCAAGTGTTTCCTGCCTTTCTTTATATCCATGCCAAAAGCACTAACAGAGTAGGGTGGAGACAAAAAAAAAAAATCTCAGACCCTCCTCAAGATCCTCCTCTAATTCCAGAAGGATCAAAATGCTAAAGGTTGCATTGGAAAAACAGAAATAGTCTTTTCTCCCACCATCGGTAACTCAATGCCACGAGTAAAGCTGAGACTCAGCTGCTTGTTCTACAGCTGTGTCCTTTCTGAAGTCATGAGAAACAGCATTTTGGTTTCCTTCCAGAGGAAATACACAATAATATCCCTAACTTGCACTGAGGCCTTCCAGTCCACTGAACTAACGCAGCTAGCATTCATCTGCAACAAAATTAAACCCAAGATACCCTATTCCTTATGGATTGAGCCAATGCATAGGAATCAAGTCTTTTGATCAGAAACACTTCCAGCTTGCTTTCTCTGAGACTTGCTTCCCAAGCAATTTCTCTCCCATCTTAAATTCTGTGTTTGCAATGATCCCTCCTTTCCTGCCACACACCAGACCTAATGCACAAGAAGTTTATCCAAGATGCAGGGGCCACCATGGTTCAGAACTACCTGCACTTTCAAGGACTGCAGCACCCATGTTCCTGTAGATTTTCCCTGTGTGGTTGAAGACGTGCTCTCTGTGCTAACAGAAGTCTCTGATTCCCTTGCAGGAGGATCTTTCCATCAGCATTTGATTTGGAAACACTGTGTGGGACATACACTCCTCCCTGGGAGAGTTTAATGCCTTCTTCCCCTCAAAAGCACGAGGCTGCGTCCTGGGGTCAGGATGTCAGTGACATGTGGCTGACACTGAACACTGAAGCCTGTGTGTCAGTCAGGTCTTGGAAGAGCTGTGCTCTGTCTGCTGCACAGACACGTTCACGGTCTCCAAAGGGAGCTCCCTGAGGACAGAACCATGAATTCAGTGTTTTCCAGGTGGCTGTGCTCTCTCCGTGCCAGATGAATCCCAGCGCTGTGAAATGTGTCCCTGCTCTTCTTCCTAAAGAGATGCATCTGCTGATGTCACTTCCAGGTAAGGACACAGGGACCTGCTGTCCCTCAGCATCTGTGGCCTTTGGCCTCTGCTGGTACTCAGGCATCCCAAGAAAACTAGAAGTGACCTAAAACCCTTTTTTTTTTGCTAACCCTTGGCCAGTGTTGCAGATAGAGAACTAACAGCAGTTTTCCAGCAGGTGAGACCCTCCAGGCCAGCTAAGCAGACAAGAAAAATAAACACAGGAAATATCATCCATGCAATAAGATAACAGAGAAAGGAGAGGCTGGGAGAGCTTTGTGATGCTTGTGTGCCAAGGGGAAACCCAGAGCTTGGAGCTCTCTCCAGCAGGAGCAAGGAGATGTTGAACCTCAGCACAAAGGAAGGGGTTACTGCCTGGACAGAGAGGAGAGGAGAGAAAAGGAGTTTTCTGCTTTGCCCAGACAGAGCAGGGGCTGCTCTCTAGGGTATGGGGTCTGTGGAATGAAGATCTTGGGTCTAGATGTGGGTGAGTTAGGGCTTTGCTCCAGGGCAGAGACTGATCAGCTCTGCTCTGTTTTTCTGTCTCAAAAGCAGTTCTCAGTCTCGGTGTTGATGGAAATTCTGGTCTGTCTCACCTGTAAAACCCATTCCCTGAACTCCTCCCTTTGTGTCCCATCCCCCCAGATCCAGTGGGCTTATCAGAGCCTTCACACTGCTCAGTTTAGCCCTGGTGGAATGGCAGAGCAGTATTGTGGTGAGGCATCTGCTGCCTCCATCCCTGTGCTCAGTGAGATGGAGAAACCACCTGTGGTGCCCAAAATAGCCCATGCCTGGGCAATCCAATCCAAATGGTGTTGATAGTGCTGGGGGATTCCCATGCCTCATAAAGAGGCTTTTGTTGGGAGGATCTAAACTGAGCTCCAGGCCCTGCCAGCTGTGGAGAGAAGCAGATGGATCTGCAGTATAAAAATAGACGGAAGCAGACTTGTTCTGCCTCTTTTCTTCACCAGCTCAAAGTACAGCCCCAGAGGTGCCTGGTCAGCAGAACCAGAGCAGGGAACTGGGTGCTTTGCAGCTGCCAGTCTGCCTGGAGCCCATTAGCTATTGTCAGAGACAGAAATTTATCTCTTCTCAGTCCCATTGCCTTACAGCTGCCATGTGGACAATCTTGTTTGCTCGCAGCTGTTGGCAGCATGTTACATCCCATTTCCCTGGGGCAACAAAAGCAGGAGAATGGGACATTTCTGTGAGACACCATGTCCCTGAAAGAGGTATTAGTCTGTGGCTATGTCCTCTGAGATCTCTGTTCAGCACTTTAGGAAACGTGCTGAAGACTTGCACCAGTGTGTCAGGGGCTGTTTCAATAGCTGACTGGTAGATTTTGCAGCATCTGAGACCTTTGTGTAATGCACATGGAAATCTCACCTTCTCCCAGCCCCAGCTACAAGGGGAACATTTTGGACTGGTATTGTCTTTGTTGTTGCTCCAAGTGATTTGGCTGCCTGTTTCAATGCCATAAGTTCATAGCAAAATTCTGAGGTTAAAACACCTTCCAAAGGCATCTGACACTCATCAGCCTTGGTCTCTTATGTAGATTAAAAGGGGATGTCCGCTGTGGGTACCTCCAGGTCCAGTTGTTCATCCCAGTACTTTCCATCTAAGATTAGAATTTTTTCAACTCTAAAATATGATGGTTCTTGTGCACAAAAGGAATTGAGAGGCTGCACCAATATTCAGTACAGGCAGGACATGTCCCTGTCTGTCCATCAGTCCCGTGTTTGCATAAAATCCCCTTCTCAGCTGGGCATGCCCACTCCATCCCTCCTGCTAACTGAATAAGGGGCGTGCAGATGTTTCCTGAAGGGGCTTTCTAAAGGCACTAATTTGATACACACAGGGCATCTTCCTGTAAAAAAAATATTCCTGAGGTATGGTAACTGAAGCTGACTCTACATGGCTGGCAGAGATCATGGGATGAATAGGAAAAAATTTGTTGTTCCAATGAATTCAAATGTGTTGTCTCTCTTTATGCTCCTGAACTTCTACCTGTGCTGTTTGTTTTGAAGGTGGTTGCACTCTTCCTCTCCTTCTCTCTATTTTCTTTTTCATTTAATCTTGTGAATCTGTTCTGCACTTTTTTCATTTTTAGCTTTTTGTTCCTTTGCTGGTTTCTTCTCCTCTGCCTCATGCTCTCCTGCTTCCTGAAAAGCTGCATGCTGTGGTGTGTCAGGCAGAGGCCCAGAGGCTGGCCATTCCTCTCCACACTGGCATCCAAGGACATACTAGCTGATTCCCTGATATTTCTTTGTGCCAAATAGCAGCAAGAAGGGAAGAGGGAGCAAAGAATAGCATCACTGGGAGAAACCAGGTCAGAGGCTGAGGTGGGTGTACAAACAGGGCCCTTTTGATAAGAAATTTCCAAAAGGCTGCAGAGAGTTTCTCATCAGAATATTCTCCTTGATCACAGACCCCTGTGCTCTCATTTGGTGCTGGGAGTCAGGAAATAGTGGCAGCATTGAGCCTTTGCACTTATTTACAGCATTTCCTTTTGCTCACTGTGGGGCAGAAAGGGTTGTCTAAAGGTCTTGTGTTTTATCTGAATAAGTCTGATTTGCCAAGTAGAGGCAATTGCTGTTCCTATACCTTGGGAAGCACATGGTGGGGGAAAGGTGATTTCTGGAGATTGGGGTTTTTCCTCACAATTCTAGAAAGCCTGGATTGACAGAACTGCTGACAAGAACCCACCTGTAACATGCCAGTAAACAGACTAGAAAGCATCTGCCCTGCATTTCAATGGTGTAAATCTGACATTTAACCCCTGACTGTTTCTTTTTTTAGCTGCTTAATGTTTGGTACTTACAGGAATGCTTCAGCCACTAAATTGATGGGGTTCAGCTCACAAGATGTTTCATCTCTAGTGACTGTCATGAGACATCTCCACACTTCATTGAGGAGCTTAACGTTGCCTCCACTTTGGACAGTCAGAGGCTGGGATCTGGTGGGATGGAGCCTTCACAGGAAATTCCAGCCGCACTGCAGGAAAGGTGGGATTAAACCTGGGGGCTCCAGCAGGCCAGTCCAGACCGCATTTCCATCTCCACATGTCCAGCGAAACCCTAGATACAAACCAGAATCAGGACTAAACATGTGCTCTGATCACTGTGTGCTTGGTGCAGCACAGCAGGGGAAACATCCTCCAAAACACAGCCTTTCTTAAGCACCTGATTTGGGCAATAACTTGGTCTAATAATTCAGCAGCATTCGAACCACAAGTGCAGCATGTGTATATTGGTACCTCAGTTTTCCCAGGTGGCCACCGGGGGTCATTTTTACTTTTGTTTTGCATTGTTGAACTCGGACAGGACGCTGGAGCTGAGGACCGGAGCAGGGAGTGCTCCCTCTGCTGTCTGTGCTCTTTCAGGTTCCCGGCTAAGCCGCTCCCTGCTCAGATTAAATGATTTGCCAGGCTGGAGATGACACTGGAAGCTGTTTGCTCTGCAGATGGCTCTGTCAAGGACCCATCAAATACATTTATTGCTGTTTATATGCAAGGCCCAGTGTGACTCACAGCCTGTGTGTGACTGTGAATTCAGGTTCAGACCAAGTGTAATATCCCAATGAGAAGGGATGGACGTGCCACTTTTGTATTCAGCTGAGGATGGACTGGACTGGGGGACACTCATGCAAGTGGTCGTTCCTGAGGAGGTGACACCTGTGATGTGTCATCCTTCATGAGACAAGAGAAAACAAAATCCTGTTCAATTTTGTAGGGACACAGTTTGTGGTAATTAGGAATGGGGTTGTGGCCCAGCCTCATCTCTAATGGGCTGCAGCTGTGAGAAACAGGTGAACAGCACTGAAAGCAATGAGCCATGGAGTGCCCAGTGCACTGAGCAACCACCAAAGGGAACAGAGGGCACACAGGTGCAGTGCATAAATAATGAGGGGCAGAAAAGGCTGGGCTAAAGAATCAGAAGGGCAGATGCTTGCAGCCTTCTGAAGTGATGTGGTGTTGCTTTGTATGGGTTGAAGCCTTCTGAAATCGTATGGTGACACTGTCTGTGTATTGTGGCTCTCTCAACTGTGGTGCAATTTGGGGTAGAAATCTCAGGTCTGTAAAGCAGTTTCTTCCATGGGCTTCTCTGATGGTTTATTTCAGGCAGGTTTCTTTACTCTTAAAGGAGAGACTGATGGAGGCTCAGACCAGGACACATGACTTGACTCAGCATTAATACTTAAGGTCCTTAGGGAGGTGCCAAGAAGTCAAGGGGGAATGGGGCAACCACAAAGGATTTTTAAAAGCAATTAAGCAATTTAAGAGCAAAAGTGCCTCTAATTTACTCTGAATGTTGTGATTATTATGCTTATTAACCCTGGTCATTATTTGTTTGGGTGAAGATAGAAAGCATTCTGGCTGTTTGAATTGGGTAGTGCCTTGCCAGAGAGCAGCAGCAAGGGAGGCAGCCCTTCCCTTTGCCTTGGACTTGTGTGGCTTCTCACTTCATGGTTTTGAGGCCTCTTTTTGCTTTTGGAGGGTCTTCCCCTTTGTTGGGTTTTTTTTGTCCCCTCAGGACTCTCTTATTTGCAGACGACATTCTGGAATTGTGCTCAGGAAGACATTCCTGTGTTTCTCAGCTGCAACATAATCGATCCTTTGTTAAGGTATTTCACTTAGTTCAGGTGGCCCTGAAGGATGAGCAACTGTGGTCAGAAGCAACAAGGTTTTCTGGCTGTGATTGTTCACTGGCCCGGCAACTAATAAAAGTGCTATTTTTCTTCACCTTGGTTAAACTGCAAACATGTCCCTGCATGCACAAGATGTGGAGGTTCAGTAAACCCAAAGGGCTCATTGTTAAGCAAGGTAAATCATCCTGAGAGGCTGGGCATTACATTTAAAAAGGGAAATTACCTTAAGTATCTTTCTTGTTGTTGTTAAGTTTGGTCCTTGCTTGGCCTGTGTTAGCAGCTGTACACATTAAACAAGCTAAAATAAAATATAGCATTAAAAATGAGATACAGAAAAAGACAAAGGAATGAGAATCAAGCAGCAATCTGATCATATATCTGAGCTCATCCGGACCATATGGAAGCTTTGAATTGTAAGCAGGCAGCTGAAAGACAAAATTGTAGTAATTTTAGACGTTTTGTTTGAGTTTATGAAAGTAAGTGAGAACATACTTATAGGCCAAGTATGTGGATGAGGGAAGCTGAATCACTGGCAAATCAGAGGCAGGAAGAGAGGTGGATGTGGAGGTCAGGACTGGGAAGGGTTATTGCCTGGGATATGAATATTTTGTCTAATGCATAAGGAGATGGAAAGGTGAAGAAAGGCCACAGGCACATTAGTTATTTGTAAATTGCACTATGCCTTCCCTCCCTCTGCCCATTTTCAGCCATTGTGTGGAGCAGGCAGCAATATGTGTGCATGCTGCATCCATCCATCTTCATAATAGCTGGGTTAAATTGCACAATCTTTAGGAATATCATTTGCAGGCAGCTCTTATTGCTGCTCCCAGCCTCTGTCCAGTAATCTGTGGCTCCAGGGGCTGGGCACATTTTGAAACTGTGGTGAGACAGAAAGTATTTGTATGCTGCTGCTCCTCTCACCTTTATATTCTATTATTCTGCTAAATCATTGCTTTGTAAGTAAGCATTCCTCTAGGACTGGTAATTCAAGATCTGGTGATTCAACATGACTAGAGCATGATTCTTTGTACCTGTAGGAAGTGAAGAATCTTTCCACTCAGATGCTTATATCCTTGGGGAAGGCTTCCACTGAAAACTGCACCTTTGTACATGCAGAGCTTCCCAGTGGTTTGATTTCTGAAGAGATCTTGCTTGCAGTGGAAAATTACACAATGCTAGAAGGAAGCTTTGAAGACCTGCAATAGTTTACATGAAATTAGGCAAGTAAGGTGACCAGAGAACCACAGACCAGCAGATGTGATAGTCAGTGTATAATTTTTTTTTGTACACTGAATGCAAGGTCCAAGTGAATCTCTGAAGTGCAATTCCTCAGGATCACAGCCTAACTGGATGTTGTTTTGCAACGCTGAGCAGCCCTTCACTGTAATTGCCTCTTCCCTCCCAAAGCCTGAACATCTGGATTTATGGTGACAAAAGCAATCCAGCAAGAAAGGGCATGAGAAATGGTACCCCCGTGGATTAGAAGAGATAGTAGATGTGGTATGAGTTACAGCACGTGTAAGACACTCTCTGGCATTCCCCAATTGTCCCATCCCTCAGTAACAGTTCCACTGCTGCTCCCCTCTGTTGGGAACTGCTGCTCACAGGGACGGCTCCTCAGCCAAAACATCTCTCAGAGCTTTCTGCCATCATCTACGTGGTGACACATCGGCCCCTTTCCATAGGAACTACTCATAACAGCCCCTACAATTTAGCCCTAATATCAATTTATTGATTACCTATCTGTGTTTTAGGTGCATGTTGGTTAATTTTCACCTGCCCACCTCTCTGGGGCGAACATACAACCCGTGTGTTACAAGATCATAAAAACTCTATAGCTGAAGGGGATGCAACAGTAATTGAGGTGACCACTGCCTCTTCCTGGGACAATTATGAATTTTGGTGCCTCCTGGAGGAGCTGTATGGACCCTACTCACACACCTTCACCTCTGCCTGAAGCGCCTGCTAATGCTGTGTGCAGTCAGGGTGAGGAGTGTGGATGTGCAGATAGGCAGATATGTGCTCTTCACTGCTCCTTCTGATTAACACAGGAGGAGGCTGTGCTAGAGGGGCTTCCCAGGGCACAGCCTGGCTTGATGGAGGCTTTTAAAAAATATCTAATTTTATCCAGTTCCTGGAACTGAGCTGATGCTGGTGACTGTCATTATGCCAGGCCCAGGAGGAACTGAACTGTGTCAGTGTATTTGTGAGTGACACGCTTGTGACTGCTGCCCACTGTGGAACAGACGATGTAAAGAGTGAGTGAACAGATAGCAAAAATCTCCAGGCAAATAAAGGGGGGGTATGCATTTTTTCCAAAAACCTTTATTTTTGGTATGTAAAAAGAAGGGTCCTTTGTTCAGGGTATTTCTTACCCAGACTTGCATCTTGGAGAAAAGCAAGAGCTAGTGCTCATGTTGTTGTTAGTGATTAAGAATTCCCACAGGAGCCCCAGTGTATCTTTGACGTAGGCTCATTCCTTTGTGTGCTGGCTGCCTCCATCCCCACCAGTGAGGCTTTCTCTGCCTCTCTCTCTCTTCTCCCATTGCCTTCTGCCCCTACCAACTTGAAACAGCATCTTTTGAATAAGCTTTGTTGACAGAAGCTTAGTTGTAGATGCTGCAGGGGTTGGGAAGGCTCCTCAAGCAAAGTTCAGTCCTTGGGGTCGTGGAAACCAGCCAGGAATTTCTGCTCTCCCATTCCCAGGGGCATGAGGAGCCCACAGAGGAAAACCAAAGGTGACCATTTCCTCAGTTTAAATGTCATTGACCTGAATTGCAGATGTTTTCCAAGGCTTTTTAAGATCAAGAGAGTAGTTTGGGAAATATAACTGGTATCTTGATGGAGGATCATTTCGAATTATAGAGTCCTATAAAACAATATAGGAAATCCTTATTTTAAAAAAAGAAAGCATCAGTACTGTCTTTTTCAAGTGTTCAGAGCTTTTTTTTTAATCACACTGGATACATGTGTACAGCTTGTTCATTGAGGGAGTTGGATATTAAATGGCCAGATATTATTTCTTGAAGATCAAGATGGTCTAAAATGTTAGCTATGTGCTATAGGATCACTGAGGAGAGTGTGTTACTCACAAGGAGAAAGGAGGTGACAGTGGGACTAAAGCTGCCTCTTTTCTGTAAGGGTGATATCTTAACAGCTCTCATGGGAGGAAGGACATGTTCAACCTAATAGGATAATGGAATAATATGTAGAACATATCAGCTTTGACACAGACCATCTGGTGGCTGTAGACACAAATAACCTAAGGAAAACAAATTTGAAATGTTTCAGGAAATGGCTATATGCATGCAGCACAGTGGGGGGGCAGGAGGGTGCCTGTGTGTAGAAGGAAAGAGATAAAAGCCCCTCTCTTTGGCTGTGGGAAGAGCGTCTCACTCGTTCCTGGAAAGGACTACATTCCATCCTTAATGATATTTGGGCTATAAATTTAGTACTGACATATCCTCAGGACCCACAGAACTCTGCACTGTGAGGTTGGACCAAAGGTCTCATATGGAGTCTAGCTGGTAAACAGAAAAACCCCAAAGCCAAACAAAGAATCTTCCTACAGTTACTGTTGGAAATTTGCTCAGAAATTGTTGGTATGGTAACTATTGCTCAGCAGGGAAATTATCTCCACCAGTAGGTCATCTACAATCTCTTCCCTTCCTTCTTTCTACTGCCTTTGTGTTTCTAGCACATCCTGTCTCTTTATCTCTGTCCAACCAGTTTAAATTCCAGCGATCTGCGTGTTGCTCGAGTCAAGTGATGTGTTGTGTGTTGAGGCAGAGGTGAGCCTGCTCTGTGTGCACAGCCCAGCTCCACACTGCAGCTTCTGTGTCACCCCCCGAGGCATCACCCTATCACTCTGGGCTCCCTCTGCTGTGCCCGAGTGTAGGGGGATAGAACATAAGTAAATAAAGGTAGTATAGAAAGTAATCTTACCCCTTAAAGAGTTGCAGCTGAGCCAATTATTAAGGATTAGGAGCAGGCCTGATTTTAACAGGCCACAGCTGTAGCCAATAAGAAGAGTGTTATAAAAGAGTAGATTGGTTGGTTGAGGGGAACTGGAGTCAGTTGGCTGCTGTGAGGATGAGTCAGTGCCTAGAGGAGCTGCCTATGACAAACATCAAGGAGGCATGAAATTCTAGCAATATGGAACCCTTGCAATGTAATGACAATAGAACTCTTGCGCTATAATGACAACACCTGGGAACATGTCACCAATGACACTGTCAGTGACATAAACTGCTAACAAGCCTTTAAAAGATGCTGAAAATACCCAAAATCTTGCAGAGGCAAATCGATCCTTGCAGGTCTCCTCTTCCCTTGGTGTCTCTCATTTGGAAGTTTTCGGTTTGTGCCATTTCAAGTCCGCAGACACTTGTATGGGCTCAGGAAGGACAGTAGAATGTGTTACACTCTTCATAATAGCACCTTCCTCCTTCCTCATGTGCCAGCAGCACGTCAGCAGCAAGTATAACTTTCCTGTGCAGTAATGGCTTTGATAAAAGGTACGCTAATAAGATACACTCCATTGACGAGTTATTTCTGGCACAGACAGAGCTGGAAGGAAGTCAGCATTACACACAGACACTCTTTGGCCTGGGAAGGTCTGAGAACCCTTTAAACACTTGGCTCAGAAATGGCTCTTTTCCTTTTATCTAGGAGATTTTTCCTTTTCTGTTAAGCTAATTAAACTTCTGTTTTGTCTTCATCATGCCCTTTTGCCAGTATCTAGGCTGCTCATGAAGACACCAGTTCAATAACCATCATTGTAGAGAGTCAAACTTTTGTTCCTACTGTTTGTTTGCCAAGTGCAGCTGCAGCCGTCTGCCCAATTTCACATGTTCCTGTGAGCCACAGATATTTGCCATCACGACACAAAAGTGCCATGGAGGCCTCCCAGCATCCCTTCCACGAGTTGTCTTTAAAAGATGGCAGGTTTTGTTGTCCTCCCACTTCTCTGAAAAAAGGGCTTGTTTACACTGAACAACTGATTTGGGTTGCAGTGAAACCTGCAGTGCAAGTGACATATTACTTCTGGTTAGTGCCCTGCATTCTCAGTAATATCACAGATATTCTCACTATGGAATAAAGTGTGTTACTCAGAAATAAATTCTGCAGCAGATCAGGTTATTCTCAAGCAGAAGTTCCAGGCTGGGTGTCAGTGTCAGTCCCTGTGTATAAAACCTCTGAAATCCTGAGAGAGTGTGTCTGGGTGTCAGGGTATGGATCAACTCATTGGGTAAATTCAGTTGAAGGGTTGGAGCCCCTTTGCCACTTAGCACAAAACTGTGCTCCCACATCAAGGTGCAGCAGATGTATCCTACAGATGCTCCTGTTTTTCTTGCCTTTCCTGCCACTGAAATCACCCTGCTGGCCTAGTTCCTTCTGGTCAGTGGGAGCTGTGAGTTGAATGGCTTTGGTGAGAGACTAATGAGGAAGCATTTGATATGGAGAATGTCCTGTCTTTGGGCCAGCCTGTGCAACCTGCACTGGAGGTCCTTTTACAAAGAGGATAAAGATCTCTCTGTATGAGAGATCTAACACGTTTCCCCCAGTAATTCTAGTGGTGGGAAGGGTCTCATCCTCTGTGAGAGAGAGCCTTACTGCAATTTCCTCAATCTCAGCATGAATACCTTCCCAGAAAAGCAAGGTGTTGACTGGTAGTAGATGTTGCTGTTCCTTTTGTGCTGTCAAGTGTGAAACTAAAGATTAATGCAGCACTCTATTGACTTCTGTGTGCAGGTTTTGACCTGCCTGAAAAATATTCAGTGCCTATCCTAAAAGTTACCCATCTGGTGTCCAGTTCAGTGGGCAAGCTCTGGAAACAAACCTCTTCAAGGTCAACTGTTGTTGAATTGCTTTGAATACCACCAAACCCCAAACCGTACAATTGAGAGCCAGGGCAGTGTATGGAATCATTTAATAGCACTTTGCCACTGGCCAAGCTATTAACCAAAGCTCTCATCTAGAAGATAATGGGTCTTGGGGCCATCTAATAGGCTTGCCCGGAACAATTTGCAGGTTTTTGCATGAAATAATTTTTCAATTACTTTTTTGCTCTTAAGGGCAATGTAAGGCTCCTTTATTCTGTGTTTGGTTTTAACTTGGGTGGCTCTGAGGTAGCTGTTTGGGATTGCATTACAATCAGATCCTTTATGCAAGGTTAAATGACTGAAAATTGTCCTTTTCAGAATTTCAAACAAACTGCCATTCCTTTCAATATCATCTCTCTATCAAAAGCTTTTCCAAAGTTCATACAATTCACATTGTAGAGCTTCCACTCAGAGGGGAACTCCTTGAGGATTCTGAAGTTAGCCCTGTGATTAATTACAGCCCATCTTTCTCAAAATCAGATCACTCAATTCCAAATGAGATGTTTGCTAATTCCATTATCTAACAATATTCTTGACAGGAATTGGGCAGTACAGAAATGTCACATTCCAGACTCTTCCTCATCCCTCCAGCTCTTACACTTTGAAATACCTAATTGCTGCAAAGATTGAAACAAAAGATCTTTCTGCTCCTGTGAGGAGAAGGACATCTTCCTCTTCCCAGATTATACCTAAAATTCATTCATTTTGGTATAGACTACTACTCACTTTGATGAAGGATTAAAACACTATTTATAGTAGGTGCTTAAAACCGGGCTTCCTGAACCCATGGAAAACAAAAGCGCCAGATTTTATTCTTTTGTTCTTTTAATAAACTGTCCGTGAGATTCTTCCCCTCCCCTCCTTTCCTGCTGGTTTACTTGCATTCTTATATGTTCAGTGTTTTGCTCTTCTGTCTTTGTTCCAGTTTATCAGCAATTTACACACAGTTGTTTCCCAGACTCCATGATTTGGACAGCAAAAATAACACTGACCTTTTGAGCCCATGAGCAATCGTGTTGGTGGTAATTTAGCAGAAAGTTACAGTAATGAACAAGAACTCTGCTCTTAAATGTTAGACCACTAAATGTGTTTTATGAGACTTTATTACTTCTTTAATACACTTCCTGTGCACCAGGGAGACAGCCATATTCCAGGGGAAGATGAAGTTTTTAATTGCAAAGTAGCCAATTCGCAAATTTCCTCTGCTTTAAGGATACATTTTCAGGTGTGATTCAGTCAAAGCAATCAAGGAAAATGTTTCTAGCTAGAAAGACAACAGCATTAACAACAGAAGGGATCTTCCAAAGATATATTAACTCTGAAAACTGTGAGCTGGGCTTTTCCTGTGGGAGGGAGGGAAGAGTGCTAAAAACTTAGATTTCACTGTCTGGATTTGGGGCTGCCTGGGGACTGCTTTGGTCCCAGGCATGCCTGAGAGCAGACAAAATGTATTGTCAACAATAAACTTCCTCAGTTTTCAGCCACTTCCCCTCACCCAGCCTTCAGAACAGCAGGAAGCCAAAGCAGAGGACACAAAGCCAACTGGATGAGGTTTGTAATTTGGCTCTGCTGCTCTACAGGTGATTGTACCTCTGGCTGTTGCAGATTTCACAGCTAAGACAGGTAATCTAAATGCAGGCTGGAATTTTCCATCCACATCAAAATCCTCAAATTCACTTTGACGTAAGTTTACATACAGACCCGTTTCTAAAATGGATAACAGTGCTTGTAAGGATTTAAGTAGAATTAGGAAGAGAGCTTTGTCTGTAAAAAAACCCAAATCCCAAAAGCCCCACCAGAGTTAAGTGTTATTAGCAAGAGGTCATGGTACAAAGGAGTGATTTTAAAACAGAGAATTTTGGTTTTCCTTCATCACAGCACCCTTAAACCAAAGCAGAGACAGGAAGGTTACCAACTCTCCCTTCTTTTAGCTATGTATTAAGGAGCCTGAAGCTTGTGTTTTATCTTCCCTCTATATTTTAGAACTTCTCCTCTCCTACACTTCTATTATGCTAATTCCCCTTCACTGCCTGTCTCTTAAACTTGAAATGTTTTGAATCAGGTGTGTTTCGAGATAATTGTGTTATATTTCCACATGAAGCAAGGGAATTTGTATTGGAGGTGAAGCAATGCAAAGACCTGATTGCAGTACAATTCAGTACTTTATTTTGTGACCACTGGAAGAGGACATTGTACACGATAATTTTAAAGGGTATTGCAGCATTAAAAAAGCAAGCTTAGCCAGAGCACCAACATCATGTGCCCTTGCAGGAGACATCTGTGTCCACCCAAATCCCTTGATAGGTGTCAGTGACCAGCAGCATGACACTGGGGATATCTGAGGCAGGTACTGGAGTACGGACATGAGTTATTAATTTATTTAGCTGCTCTGGGGAACTCTGTGTGACCAATTTCAAGGACTGACATGCGAAGAAAGTGTCAGAAATGTGATTAATGTTATGAGAGTAGCAGGGTTTGTAAGAAGATGGGTGTTCCAGAGGGAGCACAAATACTGCTACTGCCTCGGGAAGGACAGACAGAAATGCTGCTTCTAATCCTCCCCACGAGCACTGGTTTGTGATGCTGTTCAGCCTTTCCTCCTATCCTGGGCTACAGCAGAAAGACTTTGTTTGTTTATTTAAATCTTTCTTGGGTCTTTCCCAATTTTAGCCTGAACTCCAGATATTTGGCTCTTAAATTAATTCTCCAGGGTGCTTCTGACTAATGCCAGGGTGCTATTGTGGGGTTTTACAGGAACTCTTGGGAACAGTTGCAGCACAGAGTTGTGGACCAGCACTACCAAAGCCCAGGTTTAGCTCTGTGATGGTGTCTGTGCAACGCAGGGTTTCAGCACAGAAACACATGAAAACTCTTTCTGTACAGATTGCACTGTGTGGTCTTGACTTCTTGACTTTATGGACCACCCTGCCTGAGGGCAATGGAGATGAAAAGCATGTGCACTTCAGAACTGTTTTGCAGGAATTTTCCCTCGTTTTGAAGTGCTTTTGTTCCATAAAATACTTATTTTCCTCTAAATCAGTTATTACAGTTTGGGTTCATACCAAAAGCTTCAGCTGTTTCCCAAAACAATTACTTGGTCCAGGTAATGCAGAACTGAGAAGAAGTTTAAATACAGAGGTTTGAAGAAGTCAGAATCAGCTCTGGGATCTGGATTCGAGCATCCTACTGAACAGATAATTGCAATGACTGAGGTAGAACATTCAGACTTAAATCCAAGCCCTCTAATATGCTTTGTCTGGGATATGGAAGGCATCTTCCTTTATTAGGTTACTTTCCTGCTCAACATTAACATTTCGTGCTTTGAAGGTTTATTGCGTTGGCTGGAGTTTTACCTTTATATACACACAGTCCCTATGGAATAGCCTGGTCTCCTTTCATCATTATTAGTAATTCTAGGCTTGTCATTTCCTATCCATGCAGTCTGGACCTCACCACGTCGTTGCAGGATGGGTGATACGGTGCACAGGAAATGTTCTGTTTTTTCAGGTCTCCACTGTTCCTAAGTATTCTTTTCAGGGGCTTCAGTTTTATTGCCATGAAGTCCATTTCCTACATGTAGTACAACTTACTAAATTACAAATAAACAAGGCACCAATAGAGAAGTCAGTGAAAGTTCACACTAAGAATAGAACTTAAAGAGAAAAGTTCAGTTATGTGACCTTCTTCAGGAGCTGGATACAAAATAGACCTGCTGTTTTTCCCTTTAATTTCCAGTCCAGGCAGAAAACAACTTGAACAGTTCCCAGAGAATCCCAGGCCCTTCTGTTTGTTTCTATGAATCCTCCAGAAATGCTTTATCTGTTGACATCCTGGCTATGCTGATACGGAAATGAACTTATTTGGCCTCCTCATTTCCCCCCCATATTGTCAGCTGACTTTGTCATTGATCTCCCTCCCTGCAATGTTTGAAGATTTGCCAGCCATGGACAGAACAAAATGTTACGGATAGGTACCTTTAAAATTGCCCATTAAAGAAAATTAGGATCATCAGATGAAAAATCTAATGTATGTATCAGTCACTGCTTATTATTGCCCTTCAGAAACATGTTTGGGAAAGAAAAGTAATTTCACTGAAACTTTTTTGGTTAAAAAGAGTGAATTAGAGAGAAAGAATCATAAGTCTCCAAATGCCTTGATGAAACCAGACTACCCCTGGACACTTTCTGCCTAAAGTTAAATATTAGACACTCTCTCCCTGACGTTCTTTTTTTTTATTTCGTCTAAAAGGCTTAATATTTAACTCAAAATACCTAACAACTGCAAATGCTAAGTGCTGAAAGTTGTTACATCCTCCAGCAGAGACATAAAGCAGTGCTTAAACTCAGTGGGATATATTTAGAGAAGTGTAGCCATCCCTGGACTTTGTGTTCCACTCGATGAGAAACCCGGTTGCTATGCTGTGAACTTCTGTGTGTTTTGAAGCAGAAGGCATGGCCAGTGGTTCAGTGGGAAAATCTGCTTTAAACAGGGTGTCTGCCTTGGAGCTGCGGAAGGAAATGGCCTTTATTTGGTGCATTTTTATTTTGTCCCAGATCAAGGTCTTAATTGGTTCAATCCTTTATCTGACATTAAGTCTGGTTTTGGGATGGATTTCCAATTATAATGGGCCTCCAAATCCATGTTAAACTCAAAGTTAATTATTACTGGCGCTGTTCAGAGTTTTACTGCGACTTCAATGGACACACACATATCTCTGAGAATCACGGCCTTTTTATGACTTATTTCCAAGCCTTTTTGTTGGACAGGTACCACTAGAAAAAGCTCTAAAGATGTTCTGCTTTTAGATGAGTTGCATCTGAAGCACAAGAGTTGCTCCAGAAGTGGCAAGTAGCCAGGAATGGCCTCATCCCCTCAACATCCCATGGCTGAACCGATGGAACCAGGGCTGGTGATCTTTTTCCTTTCCTTTCCTCTCCTTTCTTTCCTTCTTTTTCTTTCTTTCCTCTCCTTCTCTCTTTCCCCGCCTTTTTCTCTCTTTCTACTCTGTGCTCATATAGTAGGTCAGGGACCAACATAACGGATTTACACACCAAGTGACTTTTTGTGGACTCTCCGACTTTGTGGTTCTTTTCCACTATGAACATTTACAAGTCCTGAGCTCTCCCCGTCCCTTTGTGGCCGCACTCGCCTCCGGACCGGCAGAGTCCGGCAATGGCGGCCCCTCCCCCACCCCGTCCCTGAGGGACCGTCCCGCCAAAACCCGTGAGGGGAGCCTGGAGCGGCACATCCCGCCCGGGGAACTCGCCGAGGTGAAGCGGATCCTTTATGGGGGCGAACCCAGGTGCGCCACCAGGACGGGCTCGCCCCCTCCTCTGCGGGTTTCCGTCCGTCCCTCCTCTCGCCGGCCTCCGCGGGGATGCCCAGCCCCGGAGTGAGGGGAAGGAGGCAGTGTGAGGGCGGGTGTGCAAGACACAGGGCCGGCCTGAGGGGAAAAAGGAAAAGTAGGGCTGGTGGTGCTGCAGTGAGGTGACTGGGGTGTTTTGGAGGTGATCCAGGTGTGGGGAGCAGGGCAGTGTGAGAAGATAACGGACAGAAATGGAAGACATGACGGCAATAGTGATATCGGGGCGATGGAGTGTGAAGGGTAGGGATTAAACTTGAGGGAAAGACATGGGAGGGAAAGTGTTTGTAATCCAGGTGTGGCAGGTGGAAGTTTGCGTGTGTGCTCCTTGATTTCTGCAGCAAGGAGTTAATGTCTGGGAATGCCAGGAGGACAGTGGGCGATGGGTGACACGAACGGTGGTGGGATCAGCGCAGGAGGTGGGCTCTGCCTGCGCCCTGGCTGACATGGTGACATTGGTGGCATGGGGCATGGGAGCTTGGGTGTCTCTGCAGGGTAAGGCAGAATTGTCATCCCCTTGGTCCATTGCATTCAGAACAGAAAAAAAGAACATCTCATCTTGAAATGTCTTTGTTTCCTGTTCAATCCAGAAAACTTGATTTGCCAACTGCTGCGCTGTCAGCAGCTCAGGAAAAAGATTTTGAACTACAGGGCTATGGATTTGAAGCTGCTTTGGAGCAATTGAGAAGGCCACGTATTGTTCGAGTGGGACTGATACAGAATAAAATTCCTCTTCCCACAGACACCGCAGTGGCAATCCAGGTACACAGACTGGGACTGGGGCTGTTTCTATCTCCTCTTCTGCTGGATTGAGACATAAGACAGTTCAGTTGTTGCTTTTAGGAACTTAGCATGAAATGTCTAATGATTGTCTGGCAGTACAGGACCCATCACTACTGCAGTAGAGCATCCTGTAAGAAATTTGAGTGACACATTTAGTTGCATTGCTTCTCAGAAACATCTCTTGTATTTACCTAGCACACCCAACCTGCTTGCAGTTTTTCCAACGCTAAATATTAGTAGCTCATTTTACACATGAAAATCCTTTGCCTCTAAGATGAAACAAAAAATCATTTACACAAAACCAAAAGGGATGGCAACCAGTGGAAACCACAGGTGCAGTTCTTGTTTTAATTGAGAAATGTTCCATTACGGGAAAATCCATTAGAGGAAACAGATTAATAAAGCTGTGTTCATTATTCTTTGTACAGCAGTGAGTGAAATCTTATTACAAGATAACATGGTTTAGTGGTGACTTGGCAGGGCTGGGTTAATGGCTGGACTTGGTTGATGATCTTAGAGGTCTGTTCCAACATTAATTATTCTGAAACCATCATCTCTTAACATCTTGAACACAGCAGCACTGAAGTGACAAATCTATATAGAAATACTCTCCTGAGAGTAGCTTTAAAAAAGGGAAAGAAAATACTGCATTTATAAAATCTCCTGGAGTAGTAGTTTTGTACAGGGACAGGGCAGAGCATTTCTGAAGTAGTTTATTTTGGAAAGATTACCTATCACAGATGCAAGTTATTAATTCAGTGAACAGATCAAGTTTGGGGATTCTTTATAACAGCTGTTGAATAAAGTACCAGCTGTATTAATGATTTTCCTTTATGAATAACTAGTTAACTGTTTCTGTAAATCAGTGTATAGTTTTTGATTTCATAGGTCACTGCGGTTTTGTTTTTAGTAATTTTTTTTGAAACCTGAAAGTAGCAATGCAAAGTACTACACCCATGCTTATGTTTACATAGAATACTCTAGAAAACTAATTCATAAATACGTTGATGATATTTCTTGTTAATAATCATTTAGTTCTTAGGACAGAGGGCTTAACATCATCCTGTAGGTTGTTTACAATGAGCAGCAAAATTATATTTTTTGTTAATTCTGTTTAGATTTTCAGCTTTTTGCAAGTCAGGCAGCAGTGAGTTTCCAGCTATATAAATGTTGCAACCATGGAATTCGAATCCCATTGGAATGCTTTCTCTATTTTCAGCATCTAAATGATTTCAAAATCTATATCTGACTCTGTTATCAGTGTTCAGGAATGATACCTGGAGTTACTCCCCCTGAAAGGAGTGGCTCTAAGTGTAGAACAGGATGAACTCAGTGTGAGCAAAGGGTGTAAAACCAGGCAGTTGACACAGAGGTGAGTTAAAGCACGTGGCTTTTTTAATGGTGTGACATTTCTCACCATCAGGTGGCTGCTCTGCACAGACGCATCGAGGAGATGGTGGGAGTGGCTGCCATGTGTGGGGTCAACATTGTGTGTTTCCAGGAGGCTTGGAGTGAGTATTGGCTGTGGTTCCCTCTAGGCTCTCAGATGTCAAGTGCCCTCTATTTTAACAGCTGTCCTGTAAGTGAGCAGTAGAAATCTCCCAAGATACAACAATTGTCTGTAGTGATTTGCTTCCTAAAGGAAGAACCAAAGAGTCTGAGGGAGCAGAACTGTATGGAAGAGAGGGGTCTGTTGTATTGAAGACTGCCATATCATGTTTGGAGCTCCTTTATGATCCTTTCTTCATTCTTTTTCTCCTAAAATTTTGGGGTTTTTTTCTAGACGGGTATTAAAATTTAAAAATCTGTTTTTAATTTACATGGGGTGTTTGAGGCTTAATAGAAGCAAAACCCTTCACTTTCATGGGCAAGTGAAGGCCCATGAAATATTTGTGAGAACAGGTTGTTCACAGTGTACACCAGTGACTGGGGTATTTTGTCTTTTTACCCCTCTGAGTCTTCATACATGCATCCATTCTCTTCTGGTTTGCCCTGTGTGAGCTCAAAACTCCTTGCCCTGGCTAAAAATATTTTTAAATAGCTTTTGCCTTTAAGAGTTGAAGGGAAACAGTTGAATCATTAATTGCTTAATTTTTTTTATCTGTATTCATGCAAATATCATGTATTTTTTGAGCGACATGAACATTTTTGAACATTTTGCCTTGCTTTGGTGTTTTCCAGCCATGCCCTTTGCTTTTTGTACAAGAGAGAAACTTCCTTGGACTGAATTTGCTGAGTCAGCAGAGGATGGGCCAACAACGAAGTTCTGTCAAGAGGTAAAAAACCAAGCAAAAAAAAAAGACCAGCTGACATCATTTGAAGGAAAAGACAACATATCAGTGAACTGGCAGGCAGAATTTTCTGTATTTCTGACTCGTACCTGTGTTACCTAACTTTTCTAGTTAACATGTAATGCTGTTTTACCTTTTAATTAACTGTTTTCAGCTGGCTATGTTGTCTGTCATTCTGGGGTGCTGCAGGCTGGTGTCTGATAGAGGAATTGTGTTCATTTGTGCAGCTTGCAAAGAAGTACAACATGGTTGTGGTGTCTCCAATCCTGGAGCGAGATGAACTGCATGGTGGAATTCTCTGGAATACTGCAGTGGTCATTTCTAATTCTGGAGCACTCCTAGGCAAAAGCAGGAAAAATCACATTCCAAGGGTTGGAGATTTCAATGAGGTAAGGTGCAGTGTTGTGACAATCAAGTCGGCCTTACCTTGCAGCTCTTGTTTGTGCCAGCATGTGTTGTGTCAGAGTCACAGTGGCAGGAAATGCAATGTGTTTCTAGAAAATGTGGTTCACTTACTGTCAAGTCAGTTTTTCTGAGGTGAAGGGATAGTTAATTTATCAAGAAGGAATATTTTTTTTGAGAGTGATGAGTGTTAAAGGAAGAATAACATTGAATCTTGTTAGGTACTCTTCCTTGGCCCAGTGAAACTTCAAAAGTATCAAGTATCCTTTAAAAGGATTGTTTAAGTTCCAGCTGTGTTATGTTTGTTGTGCATGATTGGCTTGGGTAGTTTTGTCATGTGTGCACATTGAACTTACTTTAATTTGCAGGGCAATTGTTTCATGGTTCAAGCATGAACATTACTTACAGCCTTTCTGTTTCTCTGTGAGGTTGTCTTGGAAATGACAGTTCTTTTGCTTGTGCTTATTCGAGCAGAATCCCTTAATTCATTGTGCCTCTGACTGAGTGGCTGCTTTATGGCATCTTCTGTTTACTAATGGCATTATTGCAGCTGAAGCCCCCAGCAGGTTTTGGGCCATCCTCCAGAATCAGAAAGTGAACTGGCAGTAAAGGCAGTGACTGGTAGATCTGAAACGTGT
Organism: Geospiza fortis; assembly: GCF_000277835.1. NCBI lineage: Eukaryota > Metazoa > Chordata > Aves > Passeriformes > Thraupidae > Geospiza > Geospiza fortis. The sequence continues at coordinate 932,315 of NW_005054483.1, read as the reverse complement.
TTATCCATCCAAACAATTATCACAAGCAGAAAGATCAGGATTAAAAATTAACTGAAGTCTAAAAATACATTGTCTTACCTAACTAAATCTCTCCTTGTCAGCTAAAGTGAGTAATTAACAGAGGCATTTCTGCTAAGCACTGGAGGCTGCTGTATACCTGCAGCAGCTTTTGTTCCCTGGCTGCTCCAGTCATCAAACTGAGGCTTCAGAACTTTTTTATTAATGTAAAAAGTTCTTTTGGGTGTCAAAACTTTGTGTTCAAAGACCTCTGGAAGTTTTGACCTTGCTCCCAGAGCTGATCAGGCTGGTTTGAGATTCTCCAGAGGAGGCTGGTAGTAGAGTTCTACACAATGAATTTCTGGCACAGCCTGTCAGTCACCAGTCTTACCTTGTATTTTTAACACTTACTCTGATTTTTGTTATTATTTTATCAGGTCTGTCCTTTAGCTAGCAAAAGTAGTAACTAACAAATCCATTGGTTACTTTCCACATTTTTTATTTGTTCTTTATGTAATCCAACAAAAAATAAGTTCCTGTTGCTTGTACTAAAATATGATGTCTTTCAGTTTTCCTGACAGTGTTTAATGGAGAATCAACAGATTCCAAGAAACTCATCGTTTCCAGCTATGAAACTGTAATGAGAGACACCTAAAAAAAGAAAGAATTTTTACTTTCTCATGTGAAGTATAAATAGAGAAAGTAAAAGAGTTCAGTAAGAGTTTTGCATAGTTGCTAAAAGAAGTTAGTTCTTAGAATCCTAAATGCCAGAATTACTACAAAACTATCTGTTTATAGCTTCCAGATATACTATAATGATCTGGCATTTCTTCTTGTATCTACTTGTTACAGAATCAAGTAGTGCTTACCCAAGACAGCACTGTCTTCAGCTGGCTTTGGTAGCAAAGCATTAAGTCCACTCTTCTGAGCTGAACAATTCTGATAAAGCAACTTCAGAAACCACCCAGGCTACAGGAAGGGATTATATTCATCTGTGTTACTTTAATGTTGTTTTCTTTATCAACAAAGTTAAACCTCAAGGAAATATCGAATTTGAAATTATTTTTTGTGGGTTGTCTCTGTAGGGCAGTTGGGAAAGGAGCCTTGTTAAAATCGTGCCCATTGAATCAGTAAGAACTAAATGGAAAGGGCAGGGAGGTTGGTCTGTGGCCTATTCAGCCATGTGTGGGAGGCCTTACAAACAAAAATCAATCCTTCTTGAGACATCACAGTTTATTGCTGTGGAGAGGATTGTGACCTCTGGTGTGAAATAAAGAAATAGGAACTGATGAATTCCCTGAAGCAACAGCATTCTTGTTTTTCTTCTGCTGTTGTAAGAAAAGAGACTGAGAATAGGAGAAAAAATGGAAATATATTCATTTAGCAGAATTGTTTTGAAAAAGACTTGTGTGAGCACCCACCATGTGGTCTGCTGTCTACAGACATGAAAGGAGATCAAATCACTGCCCAAGGGACTGTGCAATTTCATGAGAACTGATAATAAACAAGAAACATGAGATGATTATTTTACTGGACATACTGAACCTGCAGCCCTTGGTTTCAGAAGGTGACCCCCCCCTGTATCTGTCATGCCCACACTTTCAGGAGCCCAGGTTTGTTCCCCAGCTGGACCTGCTTGCTTTAGCCCTCAGGTGTTTCCACTTCCTCCAGGACCAATGGCAGTGGTGGTTACAAGGAACAGATAATTTCAATAAAGAGGGATCTGCTTTACAGCACACCTTCCTTTTGTGATGAGAGATGTGTGCTGTTGGGTCAGGGTGCTGGATTGTGTCCCTTGCTCTTCTGTCTCAGCTCAGCACCAAAGGATACTGTCAGGAATCAGCCTGGCCACTGCAGCTTCTGTGCTCCCTTGGGATCCTCGGTATTGTATAAGGAATGTTGAGTGCCATGTTTTGTCTCCTTATCTGTGGGTCTTTATCACTGTCTGTGTCCCTGTCTGAACCTGGTGATGGTACCCACAGAAAGCAGCACGTTTTGGAAGTGCACTGCCTGCTGCATAAAAGAAGTTCCTTTGCTTGAAAGCAGGTGTAAGAGTGTAATTTCAGTGAATGCACACTCCTGCTGCTGCCTTGGCATTTCTGTATCCATCTTTGCCACTGCCTAAGTGATTTTGTAAATCTCATCATATTATCCTCAGCCTTCCATCTACAGATTACAAAGCTTTTTTAGTTGGAAGTAATTCTTTACACTTTTTTAAGACGTCTGCCTTTGTGGGTTTTGTTGTTTGATTTGACTTTTTCCTTTGTTTTTTTCTTTTCTTTGTTTGTAGTCTACTTACTATATGGAAGGAAATACAGGACACCCAGTGTTTCAGACACAGTTTGGGACAATTGCTGTGAACATCTGCTATGGGCGCCACCACCCTCTGAACTGGCTCATGTATAGCATGAATGGAGCAGAGATCATCTTTAACCCTTCAGCCACTATAGGGGCACTCAGGTAAAACACAAACTGATCTGTGCCATTGCTCCCTTTCTGAGTTAGCTGAACCTCTGAGCCCCTCACTGGGGCCTGAAAGGCACCTTGCTGACATCCTTGTTTTCTCTTCAAAAAGGAGCCTGCATTCTCCTCAGTGATAGGAGCCTCCTCGAGCCAGGTCTCATAAGCTCTTGGAGGTCTATTTCTCACCCAAGATAGCTCAGCTACCTTTGGAGGCATAAAATCAGCCGGATGGCTTCAGTTCTTCCACCAGGAATTTTGGGCTTTCAGTCTCCTCCCAGTAACTGATTCTCTTTGAGAACTTTATTGTACATCAGCAGGTGTCCTGTCTTTGAGACGGCGTTCACCAGCATCCAGCTGGTGCTCTGAAAACTGAGAGTTTATTTTGATTTTTTATGTAATATTTTTGCTATACAATAGGTAGTGGTCATGTTCAGGCTTATTTTACGAGCTTGCATTGTCCACCTAAGGAGTGTGGTATGAAATTGCAGTTTTCAGAACCAAGCTGAGATACTCTTTTCTCAGAATTTTTTTTTTAACTGTTGGCAATTTAATGATTATCAGGCCTCTTGAACCAGGCTGGACCAGTGTAAACTGTCCCTTGAGATTAATCTTCTGCACATTAACATTAATTGCACCCGACTGACTTGATTTCCTAGAAGCTAGCTGTGGCTGCTTGGACAGAAAATGTGCAGTGTGAGGCAGTGAGTGTAGATTTAGCCCTGGAGTGTCAGTGAATGAACACCTTTCTCTGTGTGTGTGTTGCAGCGAGGCGCTGTGGCCGATCGAAGCCAGAAACGCTGCCATAGCCAATCACTGCTTCACGTGCCCCATCAACAGAGTGGGAACGGTTCGTATCCTCCTTGCTTCATTCATTCCATCATTCAGGGCTTGAGCAGGGGTTTGTTCAAGGCAGGGACTGATAGCACTAGAATGCATGGGTTCCCCTGCTGGGTAGCCACTGTCTTGGGGTTTATGATGTGATTTGAAGATGGACAGTGATGAAGAGATTGAGAGCTGCCTTGTTGCTGGCAACCTACTTTTTGATTGCAGCTGTTTCCTGTTCTTGAATTGAATCTTTGTAATAGGCACCCACCCTTTTGCTAAGTCTCCCAGTTTCTCTGGTCAAATCAGTATTCTTTTAGCCAAAATGACTGAAAAATTAATACATCCTTAAGTCAACGGTACACAACTTGTAGCTGTTGTACAGCTACTATCTCTTTCTGGACTGCAAAATTCTATAATGAAATTTAATAGTGCATGCAATAAGTCATTCTTACCTTCAGACTAGTCCAATTACACTATGCATGTATTTTTAAAATTAGATTCCCTGCAAAAATCCAGAATTGTCCTTGCTGCTATGTGAATATGTTTGCCTTTTTTTGTGATCTGAAAAGATATGTTTGGTTAAATATCTCCTCTTTTGCCTCTTTAAACTTGTGAAATGAATACAAGGCATGTTCCCTAAAGTATATGAGCAACAGGCAGTGATACAAAAAGACCTTGTGTTCTGTGCTATCCATCACAGAAACTAGGCCCCTCTGATGACTCCCTTTAGACAGTGCTGATCGTGTGCCAGAAAAAAATGTTTGTAGATTTATATAAACTCCCAAAATATGATAGACTAGCAAGGATTTCTTGAATGAAATGGAATGATACTGCCACCTATGGATTCCTCTTATTTCACAGGAATACTACAAGAATGCCTTTACTTCTGGAGATGGTGGAAAAGGTATGTTCAGAAATCACATTCACTACCAGTTCCCAGATTTGCTGGAAGTTAAAGAGAATTATCAGTGAGGAGTATGAGATTTTCTTGTGTGTACTTACATGTTGAAACACAGTAATGTGTGCTGTGAAAGCTGTGGCTGCTTGTGGCTCCATCCAAAGTGTGCCTGAACCTTTTTTAGCCAGTTTTGGAGCTGTTTTTAGCAGCTGCATGAGAAAGGTCAGTGGAATCCATGGCTTAGTAGTACAACAAATGTGATTGATTTTTGGCACAACTCAAGAGTTGTGCAATATGAAATAACATCTTTTCTGTGCCTCAAATCCCAGTGTTTTCACTTCTGACCTTTTATTGAAAATAGAATGGGTGTATCTCTGTCAGCTGTTTTGAAAATGTATAATTTGACAATCAGAATTCATTTAAAGGCAAAATAAAAAGCAATGATGGGAATAAATAATGGGAAAGCATAATGGTGCATTATTTGAAAGGCAGTGCAGGGAGATTTTCCTGATAACTTCATGGTGTACTGTGCATGAAAATTATAACTGGCCAAAACTGGAGTTACTTTAGGATCATGCTGTGACTCTTCAAGATTATTATCTTGCCTAAAGGATAGTGAGTCCCCAAGAAATGAAGTCAGGTTTAGTGGGACACTGCATGTTAAGTTACAAACCTATTTGCAGATGGCAATTTATGCTTTTTTAAAATCTCTCTAAGCACACCACGAGCTGGGCCATTTCTATGGCTCGAGTTACGTGGCTGCACCAGACGGCAGCAGGACCCCGGGGCTGTCTCGCACTCAGGACGGGCTGCTCGTGTCAGAGATGGACCTAAACCTCTGCAGGCAAGTCAGTGACAAATGGAATTTTAAGGTAAGCCTGATTATAAAGGAAATACAATATTAGAACAAACAAGCTTTGATAATGATTCTCTGTGGTTGTTGGTTTCCCTGGGTCTGGATTGAAGGCACTTGAGACAGTAGTTCATGTTCACACTCAGGTGTTTATTATTTCTTATCAGTAAAACAGTCTCATTACTGTGAGTTCAGCAGCTTTCCATTAGAAGGCACAAAATGGCCAACAATTTCTTCTTACAAGGCCTTTTAAGACTAAACTATCCATTTAAGAGCTGACATCTGGATTATTTTCCCTTTTAACCCATAACTGATCCCAAAGAGCCCACAATGGGACTTTTCTTATCAATTACAAAATGCCACCCAAACCCATGGAGAAGAAAGAAGAAGTATGAAGAAGAAACCCAGGACAAGACCCTGTGCCCTCCATCTTGCTTCCATCCACAACATACTAAAAATCCCAAAACCTCAGTTTCCCACCAAGTGATATACCTACACTACTCTCTATAATTATTTCACACTTTTGTGGATTCCACTCTATCTTGAAGTCTGGGAAACTTTCTCCATGAATGAGGGTCAAAGTCAGTGCTCCCCTGGGGGTCAGGGCGCCCCAGAGCAGACAGAGAAATATTCCCAGTGCCCTGGGTTTTCACAATTCTATGATGTTAAAATAGTTAAAAGGCAGCCTTTATTTTTTTTTTTTTTAGCAGTTCAGAGCTTAAATTGTTGAAGCAATTTAACAGGATGTTATGGAGGCCAAAAGCATAAATGGATTTGGAAAAGGAGTAGCTAAATTCAGAGAAACTGGGCCAGTAGCTTTCAGATGAAAACCTTAGCCTCAGGACCTTAATGTGGATTGCCAGCAGCTCTGAGGATTACTGGGGGAAGAGTTTTGCCTTCCTTGTGCAGTGAATGCAGCCATTTGTTGTTGAGCTGAGCCAGCAACATTGGATCTATCTAACATGGTATATATTCTTAAAGGCCTTAATTGTCACTTTTGGTGAAATTTAGTGAAAACCTAAACCCACAAGCTTGAGAACTTTCTGAAGACTAAATACTTGCAACGTTAACTTCCTGAATTTGTGGATATGTTGAAACTACAGAGAAAGAACTGTGTACTGTATATATTCATCTCTGAAGCATCTTAACACACGTTTGAATTTATTTAAATCAGATTTAGATAGCTGCAAGCCACTCCACATGGCTTTAACAAACCTTATTTATTACTATTTTTTTGTATTCTGAGGTAAAGCTAATTTGGTTCATCTTTCCAGAGGGCATAATTGGATTTAATTTGTCCAGCAGCAGTGCTGGTTGAAGAAATGGCTGCTTCAGCACAGCAGCTTGCTAACCTCTCATTTGTGCCACTACAGGCTGTGTGGGGTGCTGTGTTATATACTGATTTAGTGGAGTGAGCAGATTAATTTTTTTGTAAAGAAAAGACACTCCTTTTTTATTCTGATCAGGTTTACAACAGGCCACACAAAGATCCTGTTGGAACAAAAAAAGAAAAAAAGTGGCAACTCTGGAAATAGGCTTTGTTGATGAAGAAAGCATCTTGTTTGCTTCTGTGGAGAGAGATCTTTTGTTCCAGTTCTCAGCACTGCTAAAGACTAGAAGTTTTTCCTAGTCACTCTTAAGATCAGCATGATTTGAATCCTAAAAATAGACCAGAACTCCTGGCTAGCAGCTGTACAATACATGTAGGTTCTTCAATGATCACCTAGTATTTAAAATAAGTAGTCATTTGCAAGGATTGTCAGTTTTTGAACATCATGCTACTGCAAGCAAACATTTATTTTATAGAGCTGCTTTATTTGCCTGTTGTTCATTACAGTATGGTGCAATATTCAACATGTTTTGATGTCAGTTTGACATAAAAATGAAAAGTCTCTGTGGATTTGAAATGCTAAATAAGCATTCTAATTAAAAAATAGTAATTTCTTCTCTACATCACAATTTCTTTGCTAATATTGCTAATCCATACGTAGGGACTAAAAGTAAGAAGTAATTTCAGGTCATCTTCTGGAACAGAATTGCATTTGTTATTTTACAGATGCCTGTGGTAGGCATGTGGTTGTTGCCATAATGGAATTAAGTTATGCTGAAAGATTCTTAGCTTTTCACATCAGGCACGCATTTCGTTTTGCTTTGCCACGAGTCTGAGGCCCTTAGTGCAGAGCAAAGGCTTGGTGTGTCAGGAAGCACATGGAGCATTGCTTCTACCAGCTTTGCAGGGGTATCTGAACAAAAGCAATTGTATTGATTGGGAAAAACAAACAGGAAAAGCAAAACACTGCCCTTTGGCTGATTTGTGTAGAATTGTGTATTTTTTGTTGTCTTCAACTCCTGTGCTTTCAGCACCTTTATTTCTTGTTGATGGTGTGGAGTGCTATTGTTGGGTTTTGGCACTTAAGGCACAGCTGTGGCTTTGTTTATGTGACAGGGGAGAGCTGTTTCCTTTTCCTCTCAGTTGTGGCCAGGACAGAGGTGATTCTTGCTGAGGGGAACGAGGAACAGTGGTCACAGGTTTTCTCACCCACTTTAACAGCAAGTAGGAACCTAATTAACCTGCTCTGGTATCTGCAGTTTGCACCCAGTGATGCCTGAAAGGGACATTCAGTAGAATGTCTTTGCTAAACTTAGAGCAGCAAAAGGGTTAAACAAATTAAATAAAGATGTGATTTGCCTCTCTCAGAGCCAATGCTGTGGGTTGTGCACTCAAAAGAGGACGATGGCACTACATCAGGTGCTGTGTTGCAGCACTTCAGTACTTGCTCTGTTGCCCAAACCGTTGATATTTTGTATTATTAATGGGTGAAGTAGAGTAACCCCAACACTGTCAGTGGCATGTATGCAAACTTACTGCTGGCAGCAGGGTTCTTTGGTTGTCAAGGACGTGACGTGAAGCCCTAATTACAGAGACACTCCTGCCTTCACTGACGCAACTTATAATTGTTGATGCATAAGAAAGCAAGTCCACCTTTCACATTCAACTTTCAGCTATCCAGAACAGCTGTAATAAGTAGAAAGTCAGTGGACGTGACTGTCACTGAAGGAGAGCTGCAAAACAGGAAGGTGTTCATTTAAAAGTTGGACTTTTCAGGGTGGAAATATACTTCTTTTTTTGGATAGAAATACAGTGCTAGGCAACATAATAGGAGTTCTTCCATTAAAAAAAAATCTATTAAAAAAAGTTCTTTTATAAAAAAAAAGTTTGTGCTAAGGCACTGGAGATCTTGATTTTGAGGGAATTATGGTTTTGATGTTTGGGACAATTAAATCATATATTGTCATAGAAAGAACTAACCAGTGGATGTAAATATTTTCTACTGAAGTACTTTTGTAGCTTACTTGAAAGAACTGAAGCTTTGATTTTTCTTTTCCAGATGACTGCTAGATATGAAATGTATGCAGAAAAGCTCGCTGAAGCAATCCAGCCTTTCTTTATACCCAATATCATCAAAGAGTAAGAGAGACCATCTCATTACACTCAAATGTTACAAGACAAATTCAAAGTTACTGTTGGATTATAGCTTTACAGTGTTGCTGTTTTAATGTCAGTTTAATTTCATGTAACCAATTTTAAATAATAGGAGTCAGAACTGTTAGGTAAAATAATTGAAATGGCTTCTTAGGTGTTTGTCATTTACACTAATGAGTCTAAAGTTGTTCCTTGCTGGAAATACATCCAGTGTTTTTCTAGAGTAGATACACATACAGTGTACTGTGGTAGAGTTGATGGGATGAGTTCAGAGGACATGAAAATTTTTACGTTTTTAAGCTTTGCATTGTACATCTGTTTCTGCTTTCTGGTTTTTGCCCTCTGCCCAAATGCTTAATTTAGGGAGAAATGAGGCAGAAATTGTTTTCATCTGGGTTTTGTTTGCTTTTTCTGCTTACAAACTACTTGATGCAGTTCAGTTATAGCTGAGTAATGTACCAGATATCCCAGTTGTGTGAAGATCTGTGGGTGCTGTAAAGCAGGACTGCTTTGGTTCTGTTGCCTTTACACAACCACAGCTGGAGCTGTCTTTGCAGGGCCCCTTCTAGGTGCAGAAGTCTTGCTCAGGGAGATGCTTTGGTATCTTCTGAAGCTCAGTGCCCTGAAGGGAAGCAGAAATAGAGACCCTGGCCAGTGCACAGGCAAGGCTGGGGCAGTTGCCTGCTTTTCACTGTGAACAGAAAGCTCAGGATAGGTAAGGAAGACTCCTTCCCTGGGGCTGCACTCCAGTAGGATATGTGGTGGCTGCAGAGTACACAAACCAGCTCTGGAATAAAGGTAGTAATGATACGTTTGCTGTTCTTAGGTAGTACTGAAATTCTAGTAGTATGTTTAGTGTTCTTAGGTGGTATTCTGAAATTCTGCTTCATATGATTTGGTTGATGGCAATGGGTGTTCAGGCAATGCAGACTGAATACAACTATGAATTTGTAGCTAGTAATAGTAATAAATATTTGAACTGTTGTTTTTGTTTTTCTAAGTTACAACTTCAGATTTTCAAAAACATTATTTCTAATAAACTTGTTAATAAATGCACTTGCTACGTTATGTTATCAGGTTATTTGTGAGCTTAACCTTTATTGAGAATGGCTTAATTACAAATAAAAATATATCTATGTATAAAATCCCTGCATGTAAAATCCCCTTCCTTTGCTATTGACATCCTGACAGAAACAAAGCAACAGAACATTTTCAGAGTGTTTTGATAGACAATCTTGTAAGAGGAAGCAAAGTTTCAGAAAATGCAGGTGTTCTGGGTGCTTGTGCAGTGAGCTGCTTTTTCAGTTGAATTTGTGTCACATACTCATTCTTTTCACTGGGCTTATGCTTCTTCCTTGTGTTTTCATCTCTCACAGCCATCTTCCATTTGGCAGCTGTACAAGATCCTGTTGTAGGGGACCTCTCCTTTTGTCTGCACTAGCTGAGACAGCTTTGTTTATCTTTCACTTTTGTTGAAGCATTTAAACTCTGGGTACCCAACACTTACCTGTCAGTATTGTTACACCTGTGTGTTCACTTCAGAACACTAAGCCTGCCCTTAAGTTCATGTTTTCTAAACACCCAGGATTCACTTTTGGTAATGGAAACAGTAAGATGCCGAATGCCAATTATAAGCCTTTGTAAGAATTGTTTTTATTCAACTAATCAAGCCTGCTCTAAGATAAATCCTGTGGCAGTTTAACAGTACTGGATGAATTACCTACCTGAAAATGGATGGGTTAAGGGGGTACTCTAACAGCCTGTAACTTCCATACCTGTTAATTATTAACAGCTAATACACTCTCTCAAAATCAAACATCACGATTTTGGCCCTGGATATAAAAATTCCCAGATCAGGAGTCTTCTGGTTATTTATTTTGGAGGAGTTGAAAGGCATTACCCACAACAGGTTTTGTACCTTTCTTCTGGAAGGATTCTGCTGGTGGCACTGATGGACCAGTTCTACACAAATCACATCCTACCTGTTGCTCATCACTGCCAGAATGTATTTAAACTTCACCAATGATAATCAAAATTTGACACACAAAACTTCCTGTCATGCACTTTTGTTTGGATTTTTTAAGGGTTACTGCATTTTAGATGTCTGTTACTATTTTTTGCCTTTGTACAAAGGAGCACTCTTGATTCTACTAAGTACTTAGTCAACACTGTGTACTTTTCAATTAGTAAACAACTGATAAAAGAAAATGTTTACCTTGGTAAAAAAACTTTCTATGCTGAAAGTAGATTCCTATTTATTATATCCACACAGTTTCAGAACTTGAACAGTTCTTTTCCTAAAACCATGCCAGAGATGTGGGACCTCTGTCTTAAGTGCAAATTTTCCTAGTTTTATGTCAGTGCTGATTTTCCTACTCACTTTCATATAGGCAGGACTGAAGAATGAGACTTGTAAGAAATTAGGATGGATGAAGCTGAAATAAGTGGTTTTTTCTTTCACTTCAGAGTGCTCCTCAGGTAACAGAGGAAAGGGCTATGAATGGGCTGCTACCAATTTCACTTAATGTCTCAATATAGCAACAACTTAACCCACACACAGCTGCAGTATAAGAGCTAGAACAATCTAAGTTCCTGCCTTCTTACTTGTAGAAGGTATGTTTGTATTTCTTCTTTCCTTAATTAATTTTTGCTCTTCTGAGAATGTCACTGAACTAATGCTAACAGCAAAATTTGGCTCAAATTATGATTTAGCATTTTAGATACAATGTGGTAGATGCTGTCAGATATTTACACTTTACACACAAAATATATACCATTAGTGTGGATGATAAGTTTCTGCATTTGCTTAATAAGTTTAAATATTTAGAATGTTCATACTTAGAATGGATTCTGCAGAAACTGGCACATGTGGGTGGCATAACATTCAGAGCTTTTTGCAAAGAGCAGTAAAGATTTCCAAGTGCAAATAAAATCTTTCCACTTAAAGTTTTGGAGCAATGTGGAGCTCTGAGCAGTCATCCAAGAGGATTTAGCCAAAAGAGATTGAGTTTGTAGTGCAAGGGAGTAATTCCAGTATTGCAGTTGCATACATGTGAATCTCTGTGAATTTGGTAGATGGGAAGTTTCCTACATTGCAGACAATACTGATGAACCAGCAAGACATTTTTTTGCTATTTAAAGATGGTTTAAATTAATAATTTTTTCCTTTTACAATATTCTGCTGAACTTGAAATTCATAGGTTTTGTACGAAGACCAGCCCTTCGTGCTTTGACAGAGAGAGAAACAGGTATTTCTATTTTTCCTTTGTTTACCTAAACCTATGCAAATATTACAAAGTGTTGAAATTCATAAATTTGGTGCTTTTTTCTTATGTGTTTAATTTCAAAATAAGCTGAAAGTTAACAGGCTCTGGGCCTGTATTTTGGAACTGCTGTCAAATGTGCAATTTTGAAAATTAGGGGAAGAAAAAAACCAAAGACAGATATTGCAAAATCAAAAAAAAAAAAGAGAAAAAGGTAAAGACAGCATTGCAATATAGTCCTGTCAATGTCTGTAAAGCCTCCCTTGGTGAAGGTCCCACTGCAGTCCAGGAGTGAGGTGCGTGCAGGGGAGTCCTGAGACGAGCAGCCAGCTGCCCTGCAGGCTGTGCAGGAAGGAGCAGGAGTGTCTGGGTGGGTGTCAGCTGTCTGTGTAGATGAACAGAATATCTTCATCTGTGCCATAACTTGTCCTGGCTTCCTCAAAGTTACTGATGCTGGTGCAGCATGTTCCTGGGAAGGAGGAACAAAATGTTACAAAAAATTTAGAAGGATTTGCCTGTGAAAGGTTCTTACATGGGATGTAACAGAATCCACAACCAAACTAGTATAGAGACTACACCCAGTAGCTTAGGTTACAGCTTTACTCAGGTAGATTTTTCACCATAAGAGACCTCACTGAAGTAGTGCTGCAGATAGGTACCAAAGTGGCCCTTCTGCTGTTCTGCACATAGGCATTTCAGCATCTCTCACTAATCCATCTGAAAGCCAGACAAGCCAATTGCTAGAATGCCTACCTGAATTCTTCAGCTAAATCACACCACAAAATGCAGCACTGATCTAATTAACGTGGCAAAACCCCTTCTGACAAATTGGGTAGTGATGCTTAAAATGCCTGTGCACTGTGAGGGGAGGTCAGCTGCGGCTCTGTGTCAGACTCATTAGTAATGCACTGACTGAATCCATCCAAAAGGGACAGGCTACTCACGGTCAGCATAGGCAGGGTTGTTGTAGTAAATACTCCCTGAGGCTTTGTTGTAGCCACATAACACAATGAAATGGCCCTGGTAGTCAGGGCTCCTGCAGAAGCACTTCTGTCCAATGGGAAGGAAGCAGCAGTATTTGACAGGACTTGAGCAGAGATCACACAGCAGCAGGACTGCGTTCACCAGGACAATGGCTACGTGACCCTGGGACAGGTGGTTTTGGATGTCTTGAACAGTTACTGTGCTGCAAGGAAAAAAACAGACACACTTATTGAAAGAGGCTGGTGTAAAGAAAGTGCCTGGTGGTGGACAGTGCAGCTGGCACTTTATAGATACACTTCTTAATCACAGGTAGAGCTCTTTGCTGTTAAACCCTGCAGGCTTTGCTATGGACAAAGCCTGACAGAACCTGCAGCATTTGAGGCCTTTTCATTTCATTGCTGCTGCTGAAGTGCAGAGCAACAGGTGTGTATTTGCAGTAACACATTCTGAGATGACACATCAGATGCCCCAGAGAAGAGAATTAAAGGAGCTGGCAACTCACTCAGTAACTTGAGGGACTTCTGTTGTAGGAGAATTTTAAGTGAAGTGTTCTCTCTTGCTGTTAGAAAAGCTTATCTCTGAAACACCAAATCTTTATCAAGTGAGTGGTTAAATGCTGTGTGTAACCACTAATAAAATTAAGATGTACCCAGATATGCCTGTGTCACTCAGAACTCTGATCCTCCTAGCTGAAGTTTTGAATTGCTTCATATTTTAGGCTTTATATTTACAGAGAGTAAGTATTCACCAAACACCACCTATAACCTCATCTGTTAAAAGCTGTCCCTCTCTGAAGCAGATGGTGTGTTCCATATGTGTGAGAAACTCATCTCTTGGATCAGTTCCAGATGTCTGTGCTGTGTGCACCACCTGACTGAACTCCTGTGCTTTTTATTTAATCCTTCCTCACTCTGATGTCCCACCCTCAGTACTGCACAGGTAGATGTGACCTCTATCCCTGCCTTGATCAAGGCCACAGACTTAAGATTGCAAAAGCAAGAGGAATTGCATGTCCCTTCTGTCCTGTCCGGCTTATTAATTAAAGTGAAGGTGACTCCATGCATGTTAGAAAGGACACTTGATTCTGCTAAATATAAGTTATGGCTCCAGCACTCAAATGCTATTGTGGCTGCCCCATATCCTCTCTCCTTTCCTCACCCCTAATCATTTACCCCACTTTGACAGCAGGGATCCAAATCCAGCTTCCCTATGAAAAGGGATGCAGCTCAAGTTGGATGCTTAGTCATTCCCCAATAGAATTTCATTGCTGATTATGAAAATTCTGCAGTTTTTCCATTTCTTCTGGGTTTATAGTTCTTTCAAGGAGTTCCTTATTTCACGGTCTCCTTGGCAAACACTCCTATGCTAACTTGTAATTTGCATGTTTGTTTGGGAACAGAGATCCATAATGTTCGCATAGCTCTGGGAACAATGAGTTCTGTACCCACACAGCATTCTCCTTAATTCCAACAATGGCCAATCAGAGTGCTCTAGGCACTCCCTACTGCCTAAGTGTAATGGATAACCAAATTCAAAACACAGTCAGCTCCTATCAGCATTTTCTTATCACTTACTTTGCATCATGACTAGTTTTTCTTCAAACTTCATTATTAGCTCTTGATGTGCATGAGGTTTTTTTAATACAGATATAGGAGAAAGACACTAAATGGTAAAAAAAGGCTTAGGGCTTGATTTCAGTCTCTTTCAGTGGCCTCCAAGAAAAGCAGGGGCCCACAGAATCTCCAAAGAGAAAGAAAACAGCTTACCATTTCTCCACCAGCACCTTGCAGTCTTTGGCTTGTGCAAAGAGCTGATTCACTCGATTCTCTTCTGTGTCAAAGTGCTTCCTGTAAAATGACTGTGGAAATAACAGAAGTTCTGAACTGGAATGGTGTTTACCTTGGGTAATCCACCACTTAGAGTCTGCTAGCAAGAGCCTGCATAAGTTGGAGCTCTGGCTATGGGATAAAAAAATCTCTCCCTTAGTTTGCTGGAAACAGGACAAGGATTTCTGCTCTGAATTACAAATTAAATTTGCTCCTGGTCAGTTACTGTTGCAGTTTCTATCCAGGGGCTGTTCAGCTGCCTACATAAGAGAAGCCTGTCTGGTTTCCCAGGGGAAACTGGGCAGGAGCTTACAATAAAGTCACCACTGCTACAGGCCCTGGAGAGGCCAAGCTCTCTGTGGATGGGAGGCTGAGTTCCCCTCTCACCTCTAGAGGTGGATCTTCCAGGTCAAGGCTGAGGCACGGTGGTGGGGAAAGTGTGGAAGCTAAACACTGCTGCTGCCCAGGCTGTACCTGTTCTGTAGATAAATACAGGGCTTCAGTCTCCAAGGCTGTCAAATAGGTTGGAACCTTTCATGAACACTACATGCAAACTTTTTAAAAATTCAAAAGATGGAATCAATATGGGATCATACTGCCTTTTGGAACAGATTTGTGCCAATTTTGGCAGTAGGTCAAATTAACTGTGGTTGACTGTCAGTTAGACACCAGAGCTTTTACAGCGTGACACTCAAGGCTTTTAAAGCTGCCTGCTCTCCCCCTGCAGATGAGAATACTGACCTGGTTTTTGTAGCCCTTGTCCACTCCGAGTGTCTGGGTGCAAAATTTATGCTTAACTCCGAAGTGCCGCATTAGGTAGGCCAGGTCAATAGTCCAGATACTCTTTGTTAACTGGAGTTCTTGGATGGCTTTCTGAAACTCATCATTGTCCAAATGATTCAGGTACCTACAGTATCAAGAAAGGCAGGGGAAGGGAAGCACAGATCTTAGGAGAAGCAAAATGTGTGCTGTAGTCCAAGTCTCTACATCACAGCACATAAAAACTGAAGCAACAGGCTTGGCTAAGAAATAACAAAAAAAAAACCAAAACCAAACCAACCCACAAAGGAGACAGAAATTTAAGGGAAGGGAGTAGGGAATATTTAACTGGATTTATTGCTGACTTTTTAAAATTGAAAATGTGTGGTGCCTTGACTGTTTTAGAGTGCTAGAAGTGTACAGGTGCTGTACCAGAGTCAAGCTGGTATAGAACTCTGTTCTGAAGGGTTTACAGTGTAATGTACAAGTGTATTAGAGCCAACACAGAAAGAAGAGTTAAAGACTAAAACTTCCTTCACACAATAGATGGATTTTAAAAGGAGGAGCCATAAAGGAATTCAGTAAATATTCAAAGGAAGCTTTTCTTAGGCACTGATGACACAAAAGGAAGAAAGTGGGAGATGGAAGTCAGGAGGAAGCTTGGGACAGGTTGCAAAGGGGCAGGGCAAGGTAGCTACAGGGAATTCTGAAAGTAAGAAAACAAATGGAAGTAAATGATAAAAAATAAAAAGCAACTGGAATTGAGGATGCAGGGCAAACAAGGTCAGATCAGCAGGGTAAGAAGATTAATCTTGGAAGCTGAGTTTTGGGCAGACTGGAGTGGCAAAGAGGTAAAGGGAATAGAGGTTACAGTAGTCAAGATGGGAAATTACCAGCACACGGACTAACGTCTTGGCAGAAGGGATGGAGAGAAATGAAAATCTTCTGCTTCATATCTACTAAGTGGACATCTAAATAGGTATTTCTCCTGCACCTAAGCTCATGTTCCTCTGTGGAAGGAAAGAGGAGTTCAGCAGTACAACTACTAGTTCAAAAAACGGTAAAACCAAAAATAAACAAAAAAAACCCCAGAGGGCAACACAATTTTGAAGCTGAAACTACTCCTGGAACACAAACACTCATCCCACAGGTTGGGGCTCAGCAGGACAGAGGTAGTACAGGTACAGCACACACTCATAAACTGGGATACACCTACCCATAACTTGAAAACACAGAAAGGAATCAGATGAGTCACAGCTAACTATCATGTCTTAATTGTAACAGCAGGAAAGAGGCAACACTTTCTATGAGCTTATGCATGCCAGCCTGCAAAGTTCAGAGAGCTGATTAGCTATTCTGCATCTGTGTAATTAGTCAATTGTTCAAAAGGGTCCGAAGTTCACTTCAGTTCATGTTTTCCCTTGCTCCTGCTGGAGAGCTGGGCCAGGCCCAAGCAGCAGTCACTGTCCAAGGGTACCTCAAAACCTGCTGCTCTCCTAAGACTGAACTCAGGGCTGCTCCAACACACCTCATCTCCCTGGGATTTGCTTCCTGCTACCCCTCCCCAGGGAATGGCATTTCCCACTCAGAGAGAGCCACTTACTGAAGCACCATCCTGGAGCAGGCCAGCCCACAGTCCCAGTGGTACAGCTGCTGAATCACGGGCACTTTCAGCTGGATGCAGTCAACTGTGTGAGCAGGACACAAACAATGTCAATCCATACAGGAATGCTTTTCCACACCACTAAAAGTCAGCCTGTTCTCAGCACTACAACCACAGAAACTGAGGAACGTGGTTTTGTTTGACTGGCACGTGGATTTTTTTTTTTCTTTGGGGAACATACATTTAGTATTTCTGTACAGGTAAGCATTTGGTTTAATCTCATACTCCTTTATTGTTCCATACCTAGATCACTGGTTTTCCACCCCCTTTTTCCTTGGAAGTTTTTTTGGTTTTTTGTTTTTTTTGTGGGGTGATGTACCCACCACCCCTCAATTGAAGCTGTGTCTCCTCCTAGATAACAGCAGGTAAGGCAAAAGTATTCATCTTTTCTCTTGTGTCTGATTGTACTTCTGTGCCACAAGAGAAGTTAAACCAAACTGGGAGAAAACATACCAGGATCTCTGGGCATGAATCTCTTAGAAGGCCCACAGATTTAAACCTTTTCTATAGATGTCTTTTTTCTCAGGGATGGTAATTTACAGAATTTAAACAAAACTCACAAGTTAAAACTTGCAAGTGGCACCAGTTATCCTTTTGTATTAATTCTGTCAAAATGTCAATAGAGAGGGAAATTAATAATCTCTGCCAAAAAGTCCCAAAATACAAGCTCCATCCTCAGCCCGTTTTGTATTTTTACAGAGTTGGCAATGTGGTGGTTTCAGTTTTACCACTAGCAGGACTTGAAGAGTTGTGCCTGTCATTGCTACTTCATCATCGACCAAAGTGAGTTAATCACAAAGGGCTTTCCTCAATAACCTTTGGTCTAGAAAAGGCCTTTGACAAGTTCTGCTAACAAGGTCCTCTATATTTTATGATGGGAATAAAAATGCATTTGACGTCACGTGGACTTGTTTAGTTTTGGGATAATATTATTTATAGAACTTTTTAGATAATGTTGTTATATTTTTCCTAGTTGTGCCCCTGTTTAATCATGACTTTAAAGAATGGCATACCAGTTGATACATTCAGTCTTTTAAATTCATCTACCAAGTCCCACATTAACCAAGGGGAACGTGTTTTCTACGTGAAAGCTTCAGAGAGCAATAACAAGTTTCTTGGCCGCCCAGCTTCCAGTCACCTGTTTCCAACACACCGAGAGCTCTTCAGCGATGGCTGTGGCTGTCCCGAGACGGGACCAGCCCGTCTGTGCCGTGCCTGTAAATCACCCTGCGGACCCCTCTGCGCTCGGCCAGCTCCCGCCGCCCCGACCTTACCGACGGAGCCGGTGATTCCCCATCGCTGCTAAGGGCAAACCCGCAGCTCGGCA
>NW_005054483.1:897083-913527 GCF_000277835.1 Geospiza fortis | reverse complement strand
GACACCCTCGCTCCATGGGCGCTCTGGGGAGGTGCCCGGGCGGTGCCGCATCCCCTGAGGGGCCGGAGGGGGCCGGGCCGGAGCGGCGCGGCGTGGTGCGGTGCGGGAGGGCTGGGGTGGCCCCCGCTCCCTCACGAAAGGGCCCAGGGCTTGGCGCTGCCCGCGGGGCTCGCAGGGGCCGTACCGCTATGAGATCCACCTGGGGCTCTTCCCTTGGAGGTGCGAGTGGCTTGGTTTGTGGTCCTTAAAAGTGAATTTCCTAGAAGAGACCTGGAAAAGAGCGGCTGTTGATGTTTAAAGTCTACATGGGCACGTCTCTAGAGAAGTGTTATTGATGCATAGTCAAAACACGTATTGTGTTAAAAATGCGAGAAAATTGGTTCTTTACACTAATGGAAGGGATGATTGTGTAATTGGAGATAATTCTACATCTTCCTTTGTAATAAACGCTTTTGTTTTCCTTGTGCCTCAGGTGTAGAGCCACAGCACTGCAGCCATGTCGATTGGAGTGCCAATCAAGGTCCTGCACGAGGCCGAGGGCCACATCGTGACCTGTGAGACCAACACAGGAGAAGTTTATCGAGGCAAACTTATCGAAGCTGAAGACAACATGAATTGTCAGGTATCTTTTGTTTCACAAGGATGGAGGGAAGGTTGGCTGATCTGGGCCTCAGATGGCTGAAAACTTGATTAAAAGATTGTTGCTTTTAGTTCTGGTATTAGAAAACCTGTACTGCTGCTGTTTTTTACCGTGGTGAAGTGGATTCAGCATTACAGAATGCTCTAAAGAGGCCAGAGCTTATTTCCAGTTTCAGAGTAGGATTGGGCATCCCTGTCAGTAGGATCAGAGATTTTAAGAGTCTGTCCTGTGGACAGTGTTTTTCCAGACTTCATTGTTTAAAGCCACTGAGTGTAAGAGTAAAAAAACCTTAATTTAAGAAACAGAAGCATATTTAGTGCACATAACTGTAGTCATTCCAAGAAGGCCTAACTTTGACTTCAGGCAAGTGCTCATGGAAATCAGAATGCGTTCCTAATAGGTAGTACTAGAATAGCTTTGTTAAAACTATTCGCATATAAGAAAACAAAAGTAATGATGCTGATAAAGCTAATTTGTAAACCGGTGAGAAAGCAAAAGTCCTGGGTGTGTTTGAATGGTCATGATGCCTTGTGTCACAGCTGAGGCCTGCCTGAGCACTGGCTGATTTGTCCCTTGCAGATGTCCAACATAACAGTGACATACAGAGATGGACGGGTGGCACAGCTCGAGCAGGTGTACATCAGGGGCAGCAAGATACGGTTTCTCATCTTACCAGATATGTTGAAGAATGCTCCTATGCTAAAGAGCATGAAGAATAAAAACCAGGGTTCTGGAGCGGGGCGAGGGAAAGCAGCTATTCTCAAAGCTCAAGGTATGTATGGTTTGTTCATGGTCCCTCCCCCTATTTTTCTGTAGAACTAGAAAACTCATCTCTGTCACTGAGGAGATTAAGCAGTAAGAAGTGAAAAGATTACTGATTCATACAGTGTTTTTCTGTATGTTTTATCTTACAGTGAGAGTCCAGACTCAAATTGTCCCAATTAGCTGAATGTTTAGTATTGATGCTACAGTAATTTAGAGGTAGTGAGTAGTCTTGTTAAACAGAGCCTTTCTGTTAAACTTAGTAGTTCTGTTCTCCTGCTATTGTGGCCACCAGCTGTTTGAAGTGCTTGGGGAAGGATTCAGGTGTTCTTGTTGAGCTGTTGTAGGAAAACAGCTTTAGTTACAAAGCTACTGGGAGCTGTAATTATTACCTTTTCTGTAGTTCACTCTCATTTGTGCCTTCCTCAGGGGATCAGTCTGGTTCTTAGGTAGTTGAGTAACAGTCATGTGCCACAAAGTCCCTGCTTTACATCAGTGTGCATAACGTTTGTGTGGGGGAGTAACTTACTGAGTAGTGTTACAAAACCTTGCAAGAGCGTGGGGTTCCAAATCTCTTGGGTGGCACAGGTTTGTGTGTCAGAAGGAACATGAGATGTATGAATACCTGCTGCAGTTGTTCTGAGGAGCCAGACTGTGGGACCATTAGGTTCTGGTTCTTCTCACAGAACACTTCTTGCTCTCACGTCACTTTCTGAGCATTTCCTGGCTTCTGAGCAAGAGACCTTGAGTTTTGTTGATGTTTTGCTTGTCAGTTGTTGAGATAAACGTGCAGGTATGTCAAATTCATGTCATCCCTGATGTTTTCTTTCTTCAGTGGCTGCAAGAGGAAGAGGCCGTGGTATGGGCCGTGGCAACATCTTCCAGAAGCGAAGATAATTTTGGTCTTGGCTGAATTGCTTTTTTTATTAGGGGTGTTAACTTGACTATGTGTGCATTGGTATCAGTTTTGTTTAATAAATGTTTCTGACAAAAACTCGTCTGCTCTTACCTGACAGGACAATTCTTGGGCAAATACACCCTAGGTTGATTTCAAACTCAAGCCAGCTTTGGAAAATAGTGGACTTTGTTATATCTAGTTTTGACCACTTGGTGTGATGCATTGGTTTTTGAAGATCATTATGTTTCCTTTTTCTTGTTAATCCTACTGTCATTTATTCTCTAAAGAATTAGAAGGCATTCTTAATGAAGAATCTTAAATCATACATTATAAAGTCTTATTAGCAGCTGCATTTATGGAAAATACAGCAAAACAGAGGCAGCTTCCTGAGAAGAAGAGCACTGTGTTCTTTAGCTTTATATGGACCTACAATAGAGGTCCATCTTCAGATCTCTATATTAAACTTGTATTCTTGCATTTCTTATCTTTCTCTTTGGATATGGGGAGAATTTTTCATTAGGAACACACAACTTTGATAGCCTGAATCTATATTTGCAGTGAAAAAATCTATTCTGATTTTCTAACTGCTATTTCTTAGCAGTTTTTCCCTGTGTCTGGGAAAAGATGACAGAATATAAAATAGGCATTTTCCAGGATAAGTTTGAAGTGCTTTGTAGATTTGAAAAGCAGTGCAGGTATATGAGAAAAGTTTTATAAATAGTTACCCATTAAACACAACTCAATCCAAATGCTGATTTTTGAACAAAACTCCCTATCAACTTCAGGTTTTGATCTTATTGTCTAGACACAGTTGTATATGGATCAGCTGATCTGCAGGAAGCCAAAAGTAGTTGTAACTTCATTAAAGTGTAGCATGGGTGTTTTTACTGACTTTAATGGTTGAAATGTTTCAATGTAACCCTTGTGTACCTAATCACATACTTGCATTCTGTCAATTACCAGTCCGTACACACACAAAAGAGCTGCTCTTGCTTTTCTGCCTGGATGCTGTGAAGACTCTCCCTCGTGTGCAGACAGGAAAGTTGAACTCATGTATTAACTTGTTGAATTGTGTGTAAATAAAGCTGTATCTGGTCTCTAGGGAAAGCCCTGCTGCATGTTTTTCTGGGTGGTAGTGATCCTAAATATTTGCAATGGAAACCTCCTTAGAATGTGTGTAAGGGATACTTGAGCTTACCTCTAAAAGCATTGTAGTGTCATCTTACCCCTCTCATGAGGAATGTGTCCAAAAGATGGCAGTCCTCACAAACAGGGCCCATTTCCACTGGTGGTGACTGGCTCACCTCTTTTAAAGTCCCTGTTCTTGGGCAATGCCAAGCTGCTGTTCTCTCAGGAGCAGTGGATGTGGCATTCAGCAGTGCTGAGGGCGGGGGACAACCACGAATTTTGGAGAGAAACAGTAACTTTCCTCAGGAGATTTGATGGAACAAACTGTCTGTTTAAGAAGTTTGGAGTAACTTCTCTAATACAGATCAGCTTTGATGAAGATACTGGATTTTGCATAAGCAAAAAGCTTTGCACTGTGGCTTCATGTTGAGGCTGAGTTTGGGATGAACTCTTCAGAAAGATACTGTGAATTTTACTGTTAAAAACCTTGAAGTTTCACACTGGTAGGAAAGTCTCAGCCAAGACAAACATCACTTAGCAATTACTGACTGGAGTAACTGGAATGCTAGTTTGTTACAGGCTGCTTTCCAGAGCCTTCCTGTGCTGTGTGTATTATTACAGTGTGATAAAGAATTTCCTTCACACAGATGAGATCTCACCCACTAGATGGCTCTGTTGGGAA
This sequence comes from Geospiza fortis, assembly GCF_000277835.1. NCBI lineage: Eukaryota > Metazoa > Chordata > Aves > Passeriformes > Thraupidae > Geospiza > Geospiza fortis. Next base: position 909,417 of record NW_005054483.1, on the reverse strand, counting down.
GAGAATGGAGCTCAAGAAACCAAAACCCTCTGGAAAAGAAAAATGCAAGAAATGTGACTTCTGCTATAAAGTCCATAAACTCAAGGGCTATTAGCATGAAAATACTCATCTTATTTTCTTTCTTCTTTGGTGTTCCTGAGTGTTGGCTTCCTACATGGCTGAGTTATTCCAGCTGCTGATTGATGCTGTGTTTCCCTGGTACTTGGCTGATTGGGCAAATGTACTTAGTGTAGATTCCTCAGTTCAGTAGTTTAAGCAATCTGTTTCCCTGGGGTGGCAGATACTAAGGAGAGATGCAGCTGTTTTTAACATCTGCACTTATTTGACACTTTTTTTTTTTAATCACAAATTGCAGCATTTCCTTTCGTTCTTTGCCATCACACTGTATGTGGGCTTAGAAATCTCAGGCTCTTCAGTGGGTTCAGGGCTCTCCAAGGTTTCCTGCTTTTGACAGAGAGAGACAAGCACTGAACTAAAGCCTTGTTCCAAACTTGCCCCTTTGATAACACCAGTGCTGCAGGTGCCTTCGAAGTACTGGTGGGACAGGGAATCTGTGCTGTAGGTGTCCAAAATGGTGTGTGGAGAGGTGCAGGTGGAAATTCACCTGGTCTTCCAGGGTCAAAAGCACACTTGTGCTCTTGTATGAAAACAAGGCATAACATCAGAGAAAAGTTGAAGAAAGTATCACTTGAAAAAAAAAATTGCTTTGCATAGAACTGTAGGATCTTTCACTGACCAGATGCTTTCATCCCATACATGTGCAGCTCTTCTCTCCAGGTATGTCTAACTTGTATTTGATTCTAAAGTTGTACTTTTCTTTAGTTCATTTTTCAATGCTCTTCAAAAAACCTCTTCTAGAAGAGCAGAATGGAGTGGGAAATGTGAATTTCTCTTGCTGGTAGTCAGGATAACTGTCCAGTCTGTATCTCTTTGCTATTTGAGCTTTACAGTGAGCTTTCCTGTAAAATAGATGTGTCCTATTTCTTTTGCCAGTAAAATGTGAACAAGAGTGGAAGACTGATCTCCCAGTGGACCAATGGTTTGGTAAGGTAGCAATGGATGGAATTCTGAGGTCTACAAGAAAGTGTCAGTAGTTCAGTTGTTTATTTCTCAGGCAAGCGTCAAAAGGGGGGAAAGAGTTCTCCCAGGGATCTTTGTTGTTTCCATCCTGACAGAAGCAAAAATTTAGATCTGGACTTGCACCTTATTGCAGCCAAACTGATTTCAGACAGACCTGGTCTTCCTCCTCCAACATTAAATAAAACTTTACAGGACCCTCCTGCCTTCAGAGATTCTTTGGAAGGAAATACAGATATACCTCTTTAAAAGCATGGTCATGGAACAGCCTTGAAGAAATGCTGATGGGTGAGTGTGTGCAGATCACAAGTGAGAGGAGGCTTCACCTGCTCACACCTGCAGACAGGAGAGCTGCCAGGTGACTGCAGTGTGCTGAAGTAGCCAGAGCACTGCCTCTCTGCAAGTATTTTCCAGGTCAAGCTGTGTTTTGACTGCTCCAGGTGTCCTGTTGTTGCCTAGACCTGTCATGAGAGCTCTTGATAGAGTCAAGAGTATTTTGGAGGTGATGAATAAGAACGTGCCAATGTTCCCTGCTCATGGTCACTGTTCCTCACAGACCAGGGGGTGGGATTATTTCACTCCTCCTGGAGTTGGGGCTGACATTAGTGTGCAGTATGAGTAGTAGGTTTGGGGTGGGTTTATGCCACTTAATTCAGACGTTTAATGAGAAAAGTATTTGGGTTAAAAAGTATTTGTGTGTGAGTTGCTTGTTCCTAGTAGACAGGCTATTATTCCTGGCACAGGACCAGTCATTGCATAAGCAAGTATTGTGCAGCCTTCTGCTGCTCAGCAGAGACTATCAGAGCCTATGAAAAGTGGAGATTTTCCAGCATCGTTAATTCAAGGGAGAATGCTGAAGCCCTGGCAAAGAAACAGATTGTATCCAGAAGATGTGTAGTTATGCAGGGAGAAATGAAAAGAATTGCAGAAAAACACTATCATTGTTCTTTTGTTTGGTGAACTGCTTGCAGTGAGCATTTAATTTGTTCTTCATTTTCCCTTTCCTGGGGACTTAAAATCTGTTGTGTGGGTGGGGGTTTGCCCTAATTCCAGCTCACTGGAGAGATGCTGGTACATCTAATCCTGAGCAAGCTACTGCTTGTGAGGCAAAACTTCTTATATTTTGTCCCTTGGTGCCTAAAATGTTAATAGAGAGTGGAGCCCACAGCCTCAGAGAGGTTTTGGAGCACTGCAGCTGATGGCCCTCAGCAGACATGCAGTGAAGCTGATACTGTGACAATGCACAGACCCATGTGGTGGCGTTTTAGAATGTTTATTGATACCTTTACACTCCCCTAAAATCTCAAGTAAACTGTAGGGTGAATTGAGTTTTTTTCCCTGACACCATACCCAGCACGTGGAGATTTTCACTTTTCTCTGACGAAGAGGTGTTGCTGTTTGTTGCTTCATGATCAGATGAGCTCCTTTCTGTCTCATGTCTGAAACAGCTCCACAACAAGCCTGTTTTTGCAAAGCTCAGCCAAAAGTCAGTGTTGTTCCCCTTGAAGAGCACTATATTAAAGGGCACTTCAGATGCATCCTCAGAAGCAGATAGGAGTGTGTCATTTGCCTGCAGTCTTGTTCACCTCATGCTTTTGAGGGCAGCTTGGATGTAGCAGCACAAGTGCTGTGGTCTGGGGCAAGGAGTGGCTGCACTTAGAGGAAATGTTGCTTCTTCCTTTTCTCTTGGTACTTGTTAGCATTGGCTTTGTTTTGTCTTTTCACTGCAACCTTTCTTTTTTCTTTTCCAGTTAATGATCCAAATTTGACATGGAGGAAGTGGATGAAGCTCTAGGGAACTCATTAGAGGCTTTTCATGTCAGAATTGGACTCCAAATACATGAAGTCTAATTCTAAACCTAGGCAGAGATTTATACCATGGGACATACTGAAGTTTCTGGTTTTTTCTTGAGACAGTCCATGTAGGAGATCTCACTTTATCTCTGAGGCTTTATTTGAGCCTGGCTTTTACTGGCCCTGCAGCCCCTGGCTGAACTGCATACCTTGGGAAGGAGCTCTGGGGGTGCATCCTGCTGTCCTGCTTGTGAGAGCCAAGCGTTCACCCAGCTCCAGAGCACCTGGCCCGGTGCTAGCAGGAGCTTTGGGGCTGCCAGTGACACTGTAAAACACTGGGATTCCACTGGAGCTGAGGGATGGGCCAGTTCAGGGCTGAGACCCAGGCAAGGGGACCTGCAGACACTCTGGGCTGCTGTCTCTGAGTATCTGGTTACACATCAGATCTGTTCCTTTGGCCTCCACTTGGCTCTCTTTCCATTGCAGTTTCTGAAAAACTAAAACCCCAAAGAACTGTTGGTAAAATGACTGGATGGGTTGTGACTTGCTCAGTTTTTCAGTTGCAGCAGAGTTCAGACAAAGGTGCACACATCAAACTGTTGGCTCTGCAAACCAAAAGATTTCAGGGGATCAAGAACAAAGCTCTGCTCAGAAGTCTGACATTGAAACTCAAAGACAGCTGCCTCTGCTAGTCTGGGAAAGAGCCTTTTTCCCATACTTTGTGCCATGTTTTTGTTGTTGAGACACCATGTATTTCAGGGGAATTACACAGATTGAATAAAGCCCATGTCGTTTTTGATAGCTTTTCAAATGCTTCCCATCATTGTGTCCAGTGTGGGGCAGATTGACACAAAAATGGACTGGGAGGAATAAACCTCCCAGAAGCTGAGGAACTGGCTGATCAGAAAGCAGGAAAGGCCTTTCTTCCACCTTTGTGACACACCCTGCATGCAAGCAGAATGAGCCTGCTGCTCCTGTGGGAGGAAATGTCAGTGCCATTGTGGCTCACTTGCTTTTGAGGATGCAGCAGGGGGAGTGCTGGCCTTTGGGAAAAGGAGTAAATGGAGTAAAAGCTGTCTTTCCTCTGATCTCTTCTGCTGAAGAAGAGTTCCTATGTGGTTATTGAGTTTAGTGGCTGTTCTGGTTTTGAATCAGCCTCACTGAACTGGGATCCTGTCAGATCTGAGAGGAGCAGCAGAGGGTCACAGCCAAGTACTTGGTGTCTCAAAGTGCCTCAAGAGGCAGTCGTGGCCTTCTGGAGCACTGGCCTCAGCCAGCAGTATTCCTGTTTTGTTTTCTGAAGTGCCCCTTGGCAGCCTTAAACCAGCTACTGCATCTACGCTGAGAGCACCTGCTTAAGGCCAGTACACTGTAAACCAGGTTCTCTTATCTATGGCTAATGTCCCCAGCTGGGGTGGCTGGGCTTCCTGCCAGCTGTCCTTGGAGGCTTTTTCATGCAGGGACTGCATATGAGTTTGTATTGAGGCACTTTGCCTCTTCCAAGCTTTGAGTCACATCCTCTGGTAAGGAGCAGAGCAATCTCTAAAGGCAATGTTTAATCTTCTCTTGTTTATTTTCTTAAGATGAAACAATTTATATTTTTGACATCTTTGTCAGCAGCCGTCCACTAAGGAGCTTGTCAGCCTGCCCCAAACAGTGCAAACTCCTTTATCTTCCTAGTGCTTGTGATGAGAAATGAATTATAAGTTGAGAAAAGAGCCTTGGCAGTGCAAAAGAAAAGGGCCTTGACAGGTTTTGAAGTGTGTGAAATAAAAAATAGATTAGACAAGCCTGTGCTTCCAGCTGCTTTTTGCATCCTTACCTCAACAAAATAATTACCACTTATTTAGGTAGAGTCACTGAAGTGAGGGAGGCTTTTGCTGAGCTCAGTGCTCAGCACATTGCTGCCTGGAGCATGCCAAGATGCTTACCTGGGTTTTGTGGTCAGAAGCTGAGGTAAAATACAGGATGGAGTTGCAAAGAAAGTGTTGTCATCCTAGGCAGGGAGAGAACAAATGCTTTTCTGTGGGAGTAACTGTTCCTTCCCTCCCAGGCACCAATGGCCTCTTTAGCTGTGGTGTTGCTCGTTATCTCCACATGTGGCTGGGCTGCCCTCTGCTGCTGCCTGAGCCCCGTGGAGCCCCAGCTGACAGTGCTCACCAGCATCTTCAAGGGGGAGCTTTACACCTGGTGACCTTCCATCAGACTGCTGCTGAACAGTGTGCTCAAATGTCTCACAGAGCTGTGGTGAGACTGATCACCTGCTGGGGGTGGGGAAGGGGCTGTGGTACCACCTGTGCAGCTGCAGCTTCCAGGTCCCATCCCAGGCTACCATCTGCAGCCTGCACACAGAGGGAGGCTGGCAAACTGGAAATGGTGGAGACAGAGGCTGGTGTCTGAGTCTTGGTACTGAGTGCTGCTCTAAATACCTGAGATTACAGCAAGGGCCTCCTGAGGAGAGTACTGAGTCTGCTGTGTCACCTGACAGGAGACAGGCTCACTGCAGGGCAGGTGTCCCCTGATTTAGCATCATAACTAAGCTGGTCCCTCTGGCTATCTGTGAGGAGACCTGAATTAGCAGCTCATCCCTTTAATACCCTTTGAGAGCCCTGAGCCTTCCCATTCAGTGCAAGGAAAGGCTCATTTCAGTTGTGTCATCCTCTCTGGTTGGTGAACTCAGCTTTTATGAAAACTGCAGACTGGGGGCTTCTGAGTCTGCTCCTTGAGCATGCACCTCATCTGTAGGGGTCCCAGGAGCTCTTCCCAGCTTTGGGATGAGCTGGATGCACTGTGCTGCCCAGAGCCCCTCTCCTATCCATGGGATCAGCAGCTGGCAGGGAGCAGCTGGGTGTGCTGGGATTGTTTCTGCTCTGAGCCCATCAGAGTTCATCCAAGAAGCAGTGGCAGGACTTTGTAATTTGCATTTTCACATATTTATTCACAACCAGTTCTCCATGGGGAGCTTTCTGTGGCAAAGCAACCAAGTGCATACAGAGGAATAAACATGCATGCCACAGCTGCTGAGCTGAACCAGTGTGTTTCCTGCTTTATGTCCAGATCCTGGAGCTGCCAACTGGCAGGTGGCATGGCCAGAGATTGGCACAGAATTCCCCTGCAAGGGGCTGAATGTCTCATCCCTGTCCTGCTGGGTAGCAGAGCTCAGACTGAAAGCACAGCTTTGAGCAGGGCTGGAAACTGGGGCTGAGCCAGGGGCTCTGCAGGAAGAGCTGTGGCAGGGGTGCACTACACACTGAGGGTCTCACCTCATTTTAGGGGAGTGCTGCTGGTATGGAAAAGCTGTGAATATGCCTTGATGCAGAGCCCTAGGGGGACAGTGCTCAGAGCCAAAGACCAAATGTTCAGCAGCACTGCTCCCTCTTTGGAGATTTGCACGGGCTCACCAGGCAGCTCCAAGCCTTCATTTAAATGCTTTGTGCCCGAGTTTTCTTCTTGGCACACAGCAGAGTGCTGCTCTGCTTAGACTGTGAGAGTTTAAGCAGATCTTGCTGACATCTGAAATACTTCCCATTTTTTCTGAAAGGTATTTTGGAAGGAAAAGAAAAAATTAATACCATCTCTTCCATAGCAGGGAAGGAAAGGAAGGGCTGAGCCTGGAGATGATGGTAAATGGAGCTGCAGCAGCTGGGGCTGTCACTGGTGGGTTCCCCAGGGCTCAGTAGTGGGGCCAGTTCTGTTTAATGTCTTTATTGATCATGTGGATGAGGGGACTGAGGGCATCCTCAGCTGAATTCACAGGTGACACCGAGCTGGGTGGGAATGTTGATCTGCTGGAGGGAAGGAAGGCTCTGCAGAAGGGTTTGGACAGGCTGGATTTAATGGTCCAAGGACAATTGTTTGAGGTCCAACAAGTGCCAAGTTCTGCACCTGGGTCACAACAATCCCAAACATGACTCCAGGCTTGGGGAAGAGCAGCTGGAAAGCTGCTGAGTGGAAAAGGCCAGGGGCATCCTGGCTTGTATATGCCACAGTGTGGCCAGCAGGAGTGGGTTGTAAAGCATTGAACAGGACACCCAGGGCAGTGGTTGAGTCACCATCCCTGGAATTATGGAAAAGAGGTGCAGCTGTGGCACTCAGGGACGTGGTTTAGTGGTGGGTTTGGCACTGCTGGGTTAATGTTTGGACTCAACGACCTCCAAAGGTCTTTTCCAACTGAATCAATTTTATGATTCTTTAAGATACTATACTGAGAAGGGAAAAATGAGTTGTGAGAAGAGAGCAGGTGGCAACCTCTGTGCAGGTTAATGTGAAGGTTATGAGGTCCTGCACCTGTGACTGGGGTGCAGATAGGACTGGGTCCAGCATTTGCAGTGTCAGATTGTAATGCTCAGCACAGTGTTTAATCCCACCTTTCTTCCTCAGGGAACTGGTTTTATTTGGGGCTTTTGGTGGTTGATCAGGGACACCAATACCTTCCAGTGTCCTCACACTCTTGGTCCAAAGGGAATAGATCCCTTGAAAAATATCACCAATTTACTTCTTGCAATGTCTTGTAAAATTAGTAAAGAGCATGAAAGGTGCATCTATTCCATGTGCATTTGGGTTGTTTTCATATAGGAGCTCTGCTTATATGTGTTGCTCTGAGACTCACAGAGACAATCAGCAGAGGAAGGCAAAGTTACCATTGTTAATTTAGAAGGGTGAGGATTTTTATGGGGTTTTTTAAAATATGTCTCATTTTTATAACTATTAACTCTTTCAAAAACTCACCCAAGTCTGAATTCCTGTGGGGACAGATAACTGAGAGGACTTGACTTATCATCTAAATCTCATCAGTTTACTTCTACCAGCCCCTTGCAACACGAAGGATGGCAGCCTACCACAAATTAACACTCATGTTTCTCTTTCCTTAAAGGAATGAACCACAGTGCCCAATGTGAATGGCACCTGATCCTGTCCCTCAGGCACTGCATGAGGGCTCTGGGCTATATTCCAACCCAGATACTCAGACTCTGAAGTGCTTCACGCTCATGTCCAAGAGAACTCTTTATTATGTTTACATAGAGCATGAGCAATGTGGAAAACACTGGAAATTCTGCATCAGTGGCTTGGTTTCTGGACAGCATTGGAAATGGTGATGCAGCTGCTCCCATTGTGGCTGTATTAGGAGGTGAGGGTGCCACGAGGAGCCAACACTCTGCGCTTCTGACTGGGGAGATCCCACCTCTGGCACATTCACTGCTCGCTCCTCTAGTGCCACAGTTAGGTGCTCAGCTGTCAGCTTTTCCTCAATTTCACTTGGAACTTGCAATTGTAGTACCTTGGAACTTGTAATTTTAGTACAAAAGCACAGTTTTTGAAACCAATCCTACTAATCCACAAGACTGTTCCCGTTCCCTCTCCTCCCCCCTCCTCCCAGTCCCATCCCAACTCATCCCATCCCCCATGCTCCCACCAACACATGCCTCCTTCCCCTCCCTCTTACCCCGGTCACACAGCAAATATCCTGATGCTGCAGTTCCAAGCCATGTGTCCGCCCCAGCCTATGTGATCCAATGGTCTCTGACCAGGTCCCTTTGTTCAGACGTTCATACAAAACACACAATAGGAAAAAAACAAAACAAAAGGAGCCAGACACAAGAGGGAGACACACTGCCGGGCTCCAGCTCTGGCCTCTGAGCCCTTCCACTAAGCTCCACAGCACTAGGCTCTTGGGGTACCTCCTTTCACACTCAAGGCTGCAGGTCCCAAGGTTTCCAAGGTGCATAGGAAAAGGAAGAAGGAAGTAAACTACAAGCCTGTTTCTGTTTTAGGTTCCCCCCAACCCCTTTCCCTCAACCCAATGGCTGCTGGAGGATATTCTTGACTCCGACAGGTCTTTTCCCGTCTTCCAGTGAGACCCTGCTTGGGGACCAGGTTCACTGTAAGTCACTGGTTCCTCTCTGGAACGTGGGCAATGGGTTTGGCAGCGAGGGGAGGGAGCGGAACACGTCGTGGGGGGACGACAGGCTTTTGTCTCACAGCAGGTGGGGGGGAAGATGTCAGGGAAGGCGAGAGAAAAGAGCCAAGGGAAGCCGGTCAAGCTGGCCCTCTGCTTGATGTTTGTACTCAAAACCTCTCCTTGGGGTTGCTTCAGCGTGCCAGCGCCGGCCCGTTGTTCAGTCACCTCTCGCAGCCCTGCTGAGAAAGAGCACGTGGCGGGGTGCTTCCGGCTGCTTCATCCTCTGGCTGGCTGCCCTCGTGCCCGCTGGCGATCTCAGAGTCGCAGTCAAGCGCCTCATAGATGGTCGGCAGCGTGGTCTGCTGGCTGAGGCGCTTGCGCAGGCCCACCAGCAGTGGCTGCGGCATGGAGGAGACGTCCACGTTGTTGCCGAGGTCAACCCAGGCCAGGCAAGGGAACTTGTTCATGTCCTTCATGGTGTCAGTCAGCTCCTTCATGGTGGCCCGCGTCAGGCGGTTGCCGTTGAGGGACAGGTGGGTGAGTTTGGGCAGCGCCCCGAGGAAGGGCAGCAGCAGGCGCACCATGTCGTCGTTGAGCTCCGTGAAGCTCAGGTCCACCGAGGTCAGGCGGTCGCCGTTGTTCTGCAGGTAGTAGGCCATGCGGTGGACATCCCGCATGCTCAGGGGGATCCCTGACAAATCCATGGAGTCCTGGCTCACCTTCTTCTGCAGGCTGGTCTTCAGGCTGATGGTGGGGAAGGGGAGACATGGAGAGCGATCATTAAGGTTTAAGCGTCATTAAGGGGAGCACTCTCAGCCAAGTGAGAGAGCATTTGGGACAGGGAGAACTCATTAACAACACGGGCTAGAATGTTAAGGAAAGGGTTAACAGAGCTCACTGGGGAAACAAGCATTTGCACCATACCTCAGGGCAGACTGTTCTAGGGCTTTGCTGTGTATTTTCAGCACTTACACATAAACTTTGCCAGAATTGGCTCAACACAGGTTGCTACAGTGTCTCCCACTAGCAGATGTCAATGGGTTTGTCTGTATGTGCCCATACAGGCGCTCATGCATAGAAAGCAAAAATAACCAAGGCAAGCAAACTTTCCAAAAGCACTGGTTTACTCTGTGTGGGGGCTGTTTGTGAGCCGCCTCTCCAGGTGAATGCCAAGGTCTGTGCTGCAGAGGAGAGACGTGTTAAATGTCTGAGAAACGGATGTTTCATCAGGAAAACAATAGATAGGCAAACTGCACTCCAGGAATGGATTTACTGCGTGTCCCTTTAAAAGCCTTCACAAGCAGCACTTAGTCAGTAAGCAGCACCAGTGGCTGCCTATTTGGGTCTCTGTGGTCAGCAAATCATCTGGGATCTGCTGCAGCTATGAAGAGGGATAAGGGAGGGCATAAGGGTGCTAAGAGATGGCTTCAGCCATTTCTTTTATTGCCTGGCCAAGGGAGTGAGGAGGAGGTAGAAAAGCTGTGTTGTGAGACTGCTGGGGATGCAAAGGGAATGGGGTGTGGAACTTAATGATGTAGGTTTGTAAGAGTGCTGTGAGAAGTGGGAGCTGTGGGGCTACAGGAGCTGCTGGGGGATGTGTTGCAAAACTGAGTAGAAATGTGTGTTGGTGTAACACAGGAGAACCTAATCCTTTACTGTAAATTGTGTTAGTCTTGCTGCTCTTTCAGACACATCTTGCCTTAAGGACATAGTAGGACCCCCCCAGTCATGTGCTCAGGGGTCTTGTAAGTGCCATATTGAGTTTGGGAGGATCAGGGTGGGTTAAGCATTAACCACCACTTCCAAGGTCCCCACTCTTCCTATCTGGCTCTCTGTAGTGTCCTGCACACCTGTGGCACAGCCAGTCCCTGAAAGCAATGGGGACATGGGGACATGCAATTTCCTCGGAGGAGGCTGCAGCACCGCAGGAGCTCCCGTGGCAGGTGAGAATGTCCCTCCAAGCCTCAGTATTGCCAGGCTCTGCTGGAGCTGTGCAGAGGACGTGGCACTGCCTCTGCAGCTTTGCTTTACATATGCACTTCATGGCATCCTAGAAGTTTCAGGCTTTAATAATCCCCTATAAGCATGTGTTGACATAAGTCAGTAAATGTGCACCAGTGCAGGCCACAGCCCTTTGTGGACATGTTCAACACTGGCACAAACCTGCAGCTGCACTTCCTTGTAGGAGCATGAGGCAGAAAGACCTCATGCTGCCCTGTCAATTCTTAAGCCCACAAATTCCTGCCCTGGGTTTAGCAGTACTTTGCTCAGGCTACTTCTACGTGTCCTTGTATTTCCCATGGGAACTCACTGTGCAAGGCTGAAACCATACCTGCAAGCATGCATTTGGAATAAAGAGCTCTCATGGCAGAGAACTAGTAACAGCATGAATTAGCTTCTGCTCAGACCCTGACGTATTGTAAGTAAAATGTATTACTTACTAAATATTTACACATCAGATGACCCAGACTACACCTCAGTGGATCACAGGAGGGGAAGGGGAGCAGCATTTGTCTGTCCTGTCAAATGGCAGGGACTGATGTACTGGGGAATTATAATTGGTCTGAGCACACAAGGGAGGTCTCCAAAGGGCCTTGAAGATGGTACCTGATATCCCTCCACTATCTGGGCCCCAGAGATGGGACTGTGAAGAATTAATTAATCCAGCACATTGCTTGTAGCAGCAGTGCAGTTCTTTTACCTGCTGCAGCAGCAGGTGTGAACTGTGCACGCTGTGGTCTGAGGGGCACTGAGCAAGTCTCCCTTTTCCTGCTAATCCAGGATATGCCTGAGATCAGCCCAGGCTTCTGGGGGCTGTATTTCTTCAACTCTCTTGAAAAGCAATGTGTGTGCTTTGGTATAGTTTGTTACCAATCACTGGCAGTGGTGTAGCACAATCTACCACAAAAGAGGGTTCATCTTGTCTGAAATTTATCAGGGACCAGCCTCGAAGTTGGAAACATCTCAGGTTTCCCCTAGCTCGACAAGAGTTATCCTTTTAGTCATGCTAGGTATTTTATCTGGGTGTTTGATCTGGAGTACTTGTTCTAGCAGAACAGAGCATCCAATGCAGGTGTGCATTCATGTGGATCAAGTGAAACAGGGCGAAATGAAATGGAGTGAACCTGAGTGCTCGGGGTAACCTGTCCCCTGTATCCTCAAGGGGCTGGTACAAGAGATACAGCAGCCTTCTCTGGCCTGTAGGGGTTTAGAATAAGGCTTTCTCGGGAGTGTGGGGAATACAGGATAAACAAGCATAGAAACAAGCCTGTAACTACTTCAGTGCCTGTTTTGTACAAACACAGCCTGTAGCTCCTGGAAATTCTCCTCCCCAGTGCTGTCAAGCCACAGCAGATCCTGGGTGAGGGACACAGAAAGGAGACATGAACACAGGGGCACATTCCCCAGCCCTAAACCTTGTCTCTGTCGGTGCAAAGCCTCCTCGGACCTTCCTTTTTACAAAGCTCCGGGGCACGAGGCTGGTTTGGAGTGGGGATGGGAGCCAGGCTGGAGTGGGGACCACTGGAGGGCACGTCTGAGCCGGCACGGCTCGCTGCCGCCCTC
>NW_005054483.1:889538-896967 GCF_000277835.1 Geospiza fortis | reverse complement strand
TCTTCCCCCCCCCGCCGAGCCCCCCCTCCCCTCCCGCGGCTGCCGTGAGCAGACTGCAGTAATAAGTCACAGATCGTGCTCTCACCACAACAGGTACCTTCTGCTGCTCTCCCAGCACCGAGCCAATACCCCAAGGAGGCTTTAATCAAGCAGACAAATTATCTTCCCATAATTGATTCTCCAGACCGGACTGCTCCTGGCTGAATGTACTTAAACCCTCCTGTCCTGCGCCAGAGCCCGCCCTCCCTTCTTTGCTGGCTTGTTTTTCTTTCCTTTCCTGTGTTTTTTGCTGCTTCCTTTTGCCCTCATTGCTGTACCTGCCAGGGTGACTCTGGGCCTCCTGTCTCAGGACTGGGGGGCTCCCTCCTGTGTTTAAGCTGTTCTCTTGCCTATAAAAATGCCTCTTGTAGGGATGTGTTTGTAGGAGCCTCATCCTGGTGGACACAGCCCTATGCTGCAGCCAGGCCCTCAGCTCTCTGGTAAGTGCTGAAGCATGAGATGCAACACCCCACGCATGCTGTGACCCCTGGCAGCCTCCTCCTCGCCTCCCTGGTGTTTCTGTGCTGCTCCAAGAGGCACAACTAAGCCCCATCTCTAGGGCAAGGCAGAGAACAGCTACCCACTCTCTCTATTGCTTTAGAGGAAAATGGGTCTGCAGTGAGAAATGGGTGAAGGAGATGTGGGTAGATGCTTTACTCTGAATTATCTGACACTTGGTATTTTTTTGGAGGTCTGTTAAGTTCCATTTCTTGAGGGGAGAGGGGCATGGTACACAGGGCACCAAGCTCTCAGTCACTTGTGCAGCAGCTGAGAAAATACTAGGTTTATTTCCAGGGAAATGGGTCATGTATTATCCTCTAATTTCTGCACTTGAAACAGGCTTTAAGATTGCTTCAGCCGCAGAAGGCTTTTTTTCTTTTGTGTGAGATACAACAGCTACTTAGCAACGTGGCTCTTGGTGCCTGTGGGACTCGTGGACAGAGGCTGCAGAGCACTGGGGGCTGGATTAACCTACTGCTTCTGCAACTGGTGCCCAGGGCACATTTGTAATTGTGAGGATTTGCATCTAACAAGGAGCTGGACCCGGGATGCAGGGCAGGAGACTGTTTGTATTATCTGCTGCAAGCCTGGAGAGCAAACAACCCCCCACTCCCTCAAATGCTGGAGAAATGGCTCGCAAGTGAGAAATTCTTGGAAACTTTGAGCAAGAAACAAGGGCAATCAGCAGCCCAGCCCCTACTGCCTGCCTGGGAAGGCAGCATCCAGTGAGGAATGGTGCTGGCCCAGAGTCCTGGTTATAAAGGATCAGCACCCTGCTTGCAACCCTTGTCCACCCCTGCTGAGGGAGGGGAGCTCTCTGAGGTGCATGTCCTTGCTTCTCATGGGGAAGGTTTTACTTTGCATTGTTCCCAACTCCCTTCTTGGGGTCTGGCCTTCCTCCCATGGACAATGAGGCAGTCTTCCTCCCACCCTCACTGCCACTTATCCCTTCCCTGGGTGCCAACTCTACTTTCAGCAGGTATTACCAGCAGTCCCTTGGCTGCACTTTGAGCCTGGCTATGGGAGATCCACCCTGGATCAGTCCAGAAAGAGCAGGGGCCTCAGAGACCTGTGGGTGTCTGGGAAAAAAAATCCTCTTGGTGAGAAATGTGGGCTGGCAAAGAGGTGAAACCATCTTGTGCCTCCCCAGGCTTTATTTTGGGATAAAAATCTTCCTCTTTCCACTAACACCCAGCCAGTGTTCCAGCCTCCTGGGAAGTCAGCTGGCATAAGCAAATACAGAACTCTCTTGAAATGGGACAATTAGGGGACCTGAAATTAATTGCTAGCTGTTTGTCTCCAGGACCTGTCCCAAGAGAATTAACCCTCAGGCCATCTTCCAGGTCCTTCTTTGAGTCCATGAAGCTGCAGGCTCAGCATGTTTGGTTTTTTTATTAGCACTGAATCCCATCAATTTCTTGCTCATCAGCGAAATGCTTTGGTGGCAGCACCAAAGGGGTGTAATGGCTCCTGAGTGTTGCCCTGTTGGGACTCATAGCAGTCACAGTGGTGTCTGGCCTCTTGTTAGCTTTGTGGGGTTTGGGGGAGCTTGTTCAGCCCAAGAATGTTGAAGTTCCTGGAGTCTCAGCTCATTTCCTTGTCTCCATGCTATGGAGAAAGGCTGGGAAGAGACAGTAAGAGATAGAATTTTGCTAATGAGGGGTGCTCACCACTTCATGCCTATTTCTCTGGAGAATTACCAGCTTTCTACCACTCTGTCTTTTATTCTTACATTAAATTTGTCTCCAAATATAAAACTTTGCTGATGCCAGAAATTCCCATTAGTGGATATCCCCTCTGTCATTAACAGGCACTGCCAGCAGTGGCTAATTAGCCATGAGTCAGGTATCTCTCAGCTGCTCTTTCTTGCACAGAACCTCAGGCATGTCTGGATGGCATCCCTGCTTTGAGCAGTGATTTAGGGGATAGATTCTGAGCTTTTTAATTGCCTACTTAGCATAATCTGCTTGCTTTGCTTCCCCAGTGGCACAGGGTGCTGCTGTGCAGGCTTGGCTTTAGCTGCCTCTAATGCAACATGAAAAAGGAAAGAGAAGCCTCAAAAGTACTGACCTAGACTAACCCAGCCCCAGCTGATCCAAGGCTGGGCCTGGCCCTGCTGTGAGGGTGGAGGCAATGCACAAATAGGTCACTTCTTGAGAACTCCCTTAGTCACATCTCCATCCTTGTGCCCAGGCTCTTGTGATCAGCTGTGGAGAGGAGGCAAAGGCAGCCTTTCTCCTGTGTTACTCCCTCTGCAGCTAGGGTGGGACATGGAAATCTGGAAATCTGTAGTTGTTGATGCAGCTGAGTGCCTCTCTCTTCCTGCCTCTGCTGTCAGTTTGTCCTTGAAGGTGTGTTCAAGAGACCTGTGAACCCTTGGCCTTCCTCCTGCTGCTACTTGATGTGTCCAAGGCCTCAGGTTGTTTCCCTTCATTATTTAGGCCTCTCCTAGCAAAGCAGGGAATGCCTCCTTGCTGTAAATATCATGTATTGACCCATGTCCTTGTCAGACCTTCAACTGGGTAAGAGTCACAAAGGCACAAGGTCTCTGCTGATTGCTTTTCACCACCCCCTTCCACCCAGGCTCTGTTATTTCACTCGCTGTCTGCCCACCACAGTGTCCTGCTTCTCTTGGCCTTTTTACTCCTGACTCTGACATGGCAGTGTCAAGCTGCTGGGGGACCCTTCCTGCCACCTCCAGCAGCCTTTCCAAATGTATAGGAACCCCCAAATGCGTGGTTCCTGCTGGGAACCCTCCTCAGGGGTAATGTTTGGGATGCTCTGCACTGTAGGATGAGGGCACAATTCCTGCCTCCAATCCACAACTCATTCCCCAGCTCATGTCTGTCCATCTGACATCTCTGTGAGCAGCAGCTCCTTGGAAACAGTGTGTGGGGCAGCTCCTGTACTCCCATATGATGTTTACCATGTGGCTTTAGTTAACTTGGCTCCCTCTCACTGGAGCAGGACTGATGGTGCCTGTTTACCCTGTTGCATAAGGGTGACACGAAGCTGTAGTTAATATTCTCCTCATGCCATGTGAAGGCTGGGATCTCATCTGCCAGAACTGTCAGCCTCAGTGCTGAGTGATGTTTTCAAGAAAAAAAAAAAAAGATGTGAAGCCCTTTAGAGCTGTTTCCTTGAAGTCCTCTAGACACAAGTGCTTTCACTGCATTTTAAAAATGCATCTAATGCTGCAATGTCTGGCCAATGCACATCAATAACAGAAAGGGAGCAATAAGCCCAGAAGGGATACTGGATTAGCCATGATGAAATTCACTCAGATGAGCAAAGTAAAGCTGTGGTGAGATTTGTGAAAAGGAAAGGCCATATACATGTGGTGTGGGAGTTAACTCCATACACACAACTGCCTTTGCTCTTCCAGAACCAGCCACTGTGAGAAAAATCTGGGGGTTTTTGTGACAATTATAAAGCTGTGTCTGCTGTCTGCCTGCTTTGTGGATTCAGGTTTGATCCTTTGCACTCAGGAAAGGAAGTAGTTACACTGAAGGAGCCAGCTCTGGGGATGATGCAAGTGGAAGATACATTAGGGTTCCCTGACACTGCCTTGCCAAGACAGTTCAGTTGCAATGCAGAGCTTCCTAATCACAGTACCAGACTGTGATCCAGCTCTCCAGACAAAGGCAGTCTTCACCTGATACCCTTCTCCCTCTCTGCTCTGAACTGCAGCCCAGTGTGTCTGGCCCTCAAAAAAATAATACACCCTCTGGGTCCCACCCTGTTCTGGCAGCAGATGGTGACACTTTTCTTGAATTCATCATGGCAAGAGGCCCCAAGAATTCTGAAAACAAGAATTAATAACATCTGAAAGTTCTGCATCTGTCAAAATGCCACAGAAGTGGCACTGATAGCCTAAAAGGTCTATGTCTGTATAAAGGAGCATTTCTTAATCCATTACTCTTTACACACTAAACATCAATTTAATGAGAAAGTGAGGCTGGAGTTATACAACACTCCAGGATATCTTCTGCTCGTTAAGTGGGAGTGATCTATACAACTGTAAAATGGTGCTAAAACTAAATTCCCTCTAGGATATAAAGGACTGAAAATTGTGTAGTAGTTATGCTAGTCCCTGCTGCAAAAAAAATGCTGCAGAAATCTTATCCTCCAGCTTTTGAGCTTTCAATTTAAAAAACCCCAGAGTAAATCTGCAAGAGCTTGTCTTCCTAGTTTGGTGAGGCAGCCAACACAAGTAGGGCAGAGCCAGTGGGGTGCAGGCTGTTGGCTGCAAACCTGAGACAGGATTTTGCAAAGGAGCCCCTTCTTTTCAGAGCGGCAATCTTAGTCTGAGTATCACCAGAGCAGCTGAAATAGTCTCTTTGGGTGGCTGCACAGCTGGGGACTGCAACCCTTCCTTGTACAAGGCATGCAGCCACTCCAGGGAGCCCACAGGCATGGATGCAGAGGGCAGGTTGCCTCCCAGCTTCACCTTCAGCAGTTTAGTCAAGCACAGAAACCAGACAGAGCCTGGGCTGGATGTCTCCTGCTCCCTCCAGCTGCTGTTGCATTGACTCCATGGACCCACAATGAGCTTTCTGTATGGGCTCTGCCTGTGCACTGACAGCAGTGCTTGAAGCAATGTCTCTTATCCTTTTTGCTTTACCAGCTCATGGGTGGCTCAGGTGTGCACCTGCTGGATGTGGGTCCCACTGAGAGTAGCTGGGGATGTAACTGCTGTTAGGTTGTTTGTGACCCACTGGTTTGGCAGTGGGGACAAACACCTGGTGCATGATCTGACTCCAGTATTGCAGTACCACATCTCCATAACAGCCCAAATGTAATTAAAACCTGGCAGATGCTCCAAGCTCTCTGTATGGCTGAGCTTGCTAATTATCTCCTGGACCCATCTAACATGCTGCAGAAAGTAGAAATTGCATTTCAGAGAACAAGGGAGTCGGGCATCAGCTCTGTGAAAGCCAGATGCCAAAGCCCAGGAGGCTGCAAAAGCAAGAGGAGAATTTGGTTTCTGAATGTGGTCTCCATGCACAGATCCTCCCTGCTGTCCTTAACCCCCACTAGATTTTAGAAATTCCTTCAAAGTATTGATGCTACACCCATGCTCTTTGCAGGACCTAAAGAGCAGGAAGGGTGCAAGCCAAGGGCACAGGGTTTGAGACAGACACTGTAGTAAAATACTCCCACCAGCAGACAGAGGGAAGTGCAGAATGTGGATCAATGTAAAAACAGCCTGCCTAAACAAACTTATGCCTTGGTATCTCCAAAAGAAGCAGCTATTTCTTGCCTTCCTGCTACTGGCAACACCCATTTTCTTGCAGCGGCCTCAGATGCCAACTCTGCAGGCGTCTTTTGCTGCAAACTGCAAAACATTTCATCTCCACACTTAAAAGAGAAAGCTCTGCTGTTAAATATTTCATCAAAATTAATTTGTGCCTTATGTAACACGTTGTAACTGGGTGTGGTAGTCAGGCAGGGCAGCCCATTTTAGACCTATTGCACAGTGCCTTGTTGCCCTCTCCCTGCTTGTGCTCACAGATGTTCTGTACCTGGCCAATACCTGGGGCCTGACCCTCTATGTGAGGTGCTCACTGGACCCAGAGCTCTTCCTCTGGCCACAAACCTCCTCTCTGTTGTTACTAAGGGGTGGGTTTGCAGCACTTTGCAGTCCTCTGCTGTCCCCAGGCTGTGCAATCACAGGGAACACTTCCAGATTGACCCTTCATCCTGAAGTCCAGCTGG
This sequence comes from Geospiza fortis, assembly GCF_000277835.1. Classification (NCBI taxonomy): domain Eukaryota; kingdom Metazoa; phylum Chordata; class Aves; order Passeriformes; family Thraupidae; genus Geospiza; species Geospiza fortis. Next base: position 890,709 of record NW_005054483.1, on the reverse strand, counting down.
AGAAGAGGTTTGCCTGCAAGCAGGAGTTTGGAGATCTGAACTTCTTCTCTTTAAGCTCGGGATGAGGTCAGAACTGCCATGTATATCCTGCATCTCCAGTATTCTGCAGGATCCTACAGGGAAAATGTCATTGCGTGGCTCTGGAAAAGGACTCACTGAGCTCTGAAAGCTCAGTCTTGTTCTGAGCTGTGCTTGGCACCTGCAAAGCAGCACAAACAGTCCTGCCCTGTGGGTGAGAGCACTGGGAGTGCTCAGCTCCTGGCAAAGTGGGGCTGCAGGTGCAAGAGGCAGATGGCCTGGAAATCATGGCATTAGGGATTTTATTCCTTAAGATGCACTGGGAACCTGCCTCTGAGTCAGAATATGTATGATGGAAATGATGGAAATGTCAACTCTCATGGGGGATTTTAAGTTGCTGGCACACACATCAAAGACCAAAAGCATCAGAAAAGCCCAAGGCCATTCTCAGAGTGCTGCTGATTTTGCATCTCTTTTTATCCAATCCTGCATTTATTCCTGTGAATCTAATGGGGCTGACATGAGCTCTTTCCTTAGTCACTTCTCTGTCTTTTCTTCAGCAGTGGTGATCTGTGTCACAGGAACAGGGTTTGCTCCAAGAAAATGACAAGAGGAGGAGTGGATTTAAAAGACATGGGGATTGCTCTTTTTATCTGGGCAGAAAAACCAGCAAGTGTCAAGGAGGGAAGAAGTGTGGGTGTCCAAATACACTTCTAGTAGTGAAAAGCAGCTGCCATCCAGTAGCTGTCAGTGACCAGCATGCTCTGAGTTGGGTTCTCTGTGCATCTGCACCATCCCAGGGTGTCAGAACCCAGAACATCCCTCTGGCTGTCCTGAGCAGCCCAGACCCCTGCCAGGGGGCTCAGAGACCCTGGCACAGAGCCCAAAACACCTGTGGGTTTGATTATGACCCGTGGAGCAAGTTACCAACCTTGTAGGAAGATCAGCAAGCCACAACAGTTAAAGTAGAATATTAGTGAAGTTATCACGGGGTGGAAAAGTAGATTTTAGGGTTTTTGGTATGGGGGTTCAGGAGGCAAGATGGAGGGAACTGGGTGTGTCCAGCCTTTCTCCTTCTTCTTCTTGGCCTCCATCTCCTGCTGTGATGCTGGCACTCACAGATTGGTTTAGAGTAGAAGCTCACTGTCTAACA
>NW_005054483.1:883792-889294 GCF_000277835.1 Geospiza fortis | reverse complement strand
TGCTGAATGGGCTGATCAGCTGGGGGCAGTGCCTCATAATGGAACACTTTTCCCACTGACAGGGAAGTTTTGAACTAGGACAAGGTGTGATGCAGAGCTGGGAACAGCTCCCTTTGGCACATGGGGGTTTTTGCAGGCTGGCAGCCCTGGCCATGCTCCTGGGGCCAAACACCCTGCAGGAGGGGTATCAGTGCTGTGCACTCAGGAGGATTGATTTCAGTGAACTTCAGAGAGGGTGAGGAACTGTAACACCACTCAGGAAGGAGCAAAACACATCCAAGAGAGGGCTGGGGGGGCTGGGTTTTGGAAGAGGCTGCACTGCAGCTGCTGTGCCCTGCCTTCAGTCCTGCCTCTCTCTGAGGAGGGGAGTGCTGGCAGGCTGGGATGGGTTGCCCAGGCAGATGCCCCTCTGTGCCCATCCACACAATCCCTGCTGGGCTCTTACCACACTTGGGACTTCCTGCGGGGCATCCCGTGCCGGTGCCACTTGGAGTGCGGGGTGAGGTGGTAAATCAGCTGCCTGCAGATCCTGTCTGAGGATTTCCAGGGGTCATATTCCTGAAAGCAAAGGGACAGCTTAGACTGCCTGCACCACAGCAGAACATGAGAAAAGGAGGAAGGCAAAGGAAGATGGCAAAGGAATAAAGATGGCAGTGGAGCAGGGCCATGTATGTAAGGGAGCAGATGAAGAGAAGAGAGAATGAAAGAGGAATTGTGAGAAGGCCTGAGATGGCAACTCCTCCTGGGGTGGAGGAGGAGCAGGAGCAGTTCTGCACTGCCAGGAAGAACCCCAGCCCAGCCAGCATGTTCCTGCCCAGAGCAGGGCTACAATTTCCCCAGCTACCCAGGAACAAGTGAAACTCAGAAGAGGGGATCATTTTCTGGGGCTGAGGCAGGGGTGACAGACAATGCTCTGTTTCAGGGACTCCTGTGCTGCCAACTCCTTGTGTTACAGGACAGTGCTGAATTTCTATTCATTACCTTGCTGCTGTGCTTCCCCAAACTCTGTCTCTGGACTATCTGATACCCTCATGTGGAAAGGTCAGTAAGTGGCACCCTTGCCCCATCCCCAAGGTGCTTCTTGCTCCTCCTGCAGTAACACACTGACTCCACAACCTCCTGTGCTCTAGCTGGGAGATGTCAGGACAGGAAACTTAGTCCATAGTCCATCTTACTTCCTTGCAGTCCACTCTGCTACAGGAGGTTTGAGTTTGGGAGCTTGCAATGCCAGCAGTTCCCTCCCACCCCTGCACTAACTTGTCAGTAAAAAAAGGCACCCACATGGTTGCTGACTTCCTGGGTTATTTTTGCACATGTTCTTTAGTGCCATGACTTGGAACAGAACCTCTTCCTCTGCTGAAGCAGAATGGCAAATGGCAGCTGCTGAAGGCTGGGACTTCTGCCTTCCCTATTGTATTTTCCAATTGCTGGCAGACACCTGCATTCCCAGCCCTCAGCCCTCCAGCCAGGGGGCCACACGTGCAATTAGGGATTTGATAGGTGAACACCCAGTAAAGCTGTCAGGGAATGCCCTGATTTATTCCTTACTGTGAGCAGTTAAAGCTCTGCACTGGGGGCCAACAGCTGCTCTGTGACTTTGCTCAGCAGTCCCTGAAGCAGCTGGACTCCCCAGGGATGCACTGCCAGCACGTGCCAGCTCTCCTGTGCCAAGGGGAGAGGGATCCCAGCCTTCTGCTCAGCTGAGCATCCCCTGAGCCCCATCCCAGCTTCCCTAGGAACCCCAGAGGGACTGGCCCATGCCTTTGGCTTAGGTGCCTTGTTCTGGACTCCTGCTGTGCTGGCAGGGCAGCAGCTGGCACTCTGCTGTCACCTACAACAGCAAACCTGTCCAAGTGGGTGCACGTGCACAGAGGCTCCAGTACAGCAGCTGGCACAGAGCCCTGCGAGTGATCACTGGCTCCCAGCTGAGAGTCACCCCCCTGTTCTTTCCTGTGTCCTCTCTGATTTAATTTCCACTGACAGACTGGGAACTGCACTCAGCCTGCTTGCCTGTAATGCAGTTACACCCACCAGATGCTCAGCCAGGGTCAGAGAGGGGATGTGGGCTGGCATTGTTCTGGGAAGGGTGCTGGTGCTGTAGGTACTGAATTTCTACAAGAATTTAATTAAATCATTAAACCTCTGCTGGCTCTGAAGGGCAACTCAGGTGCTCAACATCTTCCTTAGGAATGGGGAAAACAATTTCTTATGTAATGGTACGTGTGTCAGTGCATCCATAAGGCATGGAACTAGAGAGAGGGGATAAGCAGGTGCATAAAAATGGCAATGTGTTATCTGCCAAACACATGGATTAGAGCAAGATTCCCTCCTGCTGCCTGCCCTGAGGGGCACTGCACAGCACAGCCTTGGAGAAGGTCTGGTAGAACAGCTGGAGATGAGGTCAGGTGAAGGGTGGTTAAAGAGATACCACTGCTACCACCCAGCCCTTCCTGCAGATGCTTACATGAATTACACAGACATTACTCTTGGAAAGGGTTGTTTGGGTTTTTTTTTCCAGGCTGTGCTGTAGCCTAATAATGATGATTAAACTTTGGCTAGATGTGGTTTGTCTATTGAGACATGACTGGTTAATTGTTATCAGTGAGCCTCGGGAGATGGCAGAACAAGGTTAGAAATGCCACTAATCTACACCAGGCATTCAGTGTATTCCCTGGGGCACTGCTGCTTGCTCTGAGCTCTGTGTTCTTAATATCTCTCTTTGAATAAAGAAATTCACTCTATTCCTCTCCTTATAAAGCAAACATGACACTTGCCAAGCCTAATGAGCAAATGGGTACATTGCAAATCCAAGTGTCTGTGGTGGCAAAGGGTAACAGAAATAGATGCTAGTTGTTGCAGTGGGACTGGGACATCTGTGATGTTTGTCTGTTCTCAGCCCTGCCTTTCTGTCTCTGCTCTCCTCATCCTCTGAAGGAAAGTGCTGGAGCCTGCAGGGATACTGTGCACACAACACATTTACTTGCTGAACCCCCAGTGGCAATATATTCCTGCAGCACCATTCTCTGAGGGGAACTCTGAGAGTTTATGGGGGGAAATAATGCTGGCTTGAGGTAGTTACAGATGGCAAAGGGCCCAGGAAGAGAGAGGTGGTTTTCCTGCAGAGATCTCTGCTCTCTGCAGCTCCACGAGCCCCCCATGAGCTCTAATTGCCTTGAGCCCCTGTGATACCAGTGATTATACCTCTGCCTGTCACTCAGTTTACTATGGACACAAAAAGTGATTTCCTAATATCTGTGCACACAGCCATCCCCTCCTTCAGCTGCATTCATGTTCTGAGGTAGTTTTAACTGATTTCTACAGAGATATGGCCCACAATCCACAGGCTGCCCCTCCCAGGGCACACTCTGCCTGGCTCTGGAGGATTGACTGCAGCACCAGCTGCCCCAGTAGGGCTCTCTGCATCAGTGCTGTGCCACAAAGCATTCACTGAACTGAGGGAGAATTCACCTTTTTGGGACACTGCAGATCTCTGGCAAGACTCATCAGCAGGTCATGGGAGATGGGATCCACCAAGTTGAGGAAAGTTGCATTTTTGTAGAGCACTTCATTGAGAAATGTTCCTTCCAGTCCTAGGTCCTACAACAAAAACAGACAGTCAGGCTTCCTCAGAGCTATATCCATGGGATGTTCTGAAACCAGAAAGTAAATCTGCTGTGGTGCCAGCTGGATGCTCAGTACAGGAAATTATCCAGCAGAGGTGAAGCAGCCGTGTCTGACCCAGTATTTCTGTGCTGGGGAGTGCAGGCAGCCAGAGAGCCGAATGAGATGCAGTGCTAATTTCAGCTAGTCCACCTTATTTCCACCTACCACAGGAAGGTGGGAATTCTATCATTTCCAGGCTGGCTGGAGCCTGGAGAGAATTAACTTCAGAGAAACACAGTTTTGTCAGCTCTATGTGTGAATCTGCTGAAGAAGCCAAGCAGGAGGGCTGGCTCTAAAGCTGCTTCTCCAATCTCAGCTTTTCTGGAAGGATCAGACCTTTCTCAGGTATTTAGATGCTGCCATATGCCCTGGTGGTGGCTGGCTGAGCAGAAGTCCTGCCCACCTGTGTGAGTTTAGCTGTGCTGTGAATTTCTCAGGGGGGGGTGCAATGGTAAATTTAGAGGTGGCTTTACAGCACAGTTAGAGGAGCTCCTCTTCCACAGTGTGAGTTAGGGGAACATCTGTGGTCCATGCAGTTTATCTGTGTGGACCAGGGGATGGGGCACCTTTGGAGGAAACCTCAGCATCTTTGGGAACAAAAAGCCTTCCCAGGGCCAGATGGATAATACTGGAAAGAACTAAGCTGTTTATTGCTAAGGGAAAAGCAAAGAGCTAATATCCTGACACAGTTATTACAATCTGAAGGTACCACAGAGCTGTGAAAAACAAACAAAATTTTAAAAAAATGTGGGAAAGAGAGATCATATATTCACATAGAAAAAAATACCCTTGGAGTAGAGATGTAGAACAGAAAAACTCTCTAGTGGGGATAGTGCTGGGTTTGATTCAGTTGATAAGGAGGGCTCAGCTAAGGGAGGAAACAAGTCTTTTCCCCATTCTGTATGCAGCTGACAGGAGAAATGAATAAGCAAATGGGTGCCCCATATGTTCACACTGCTCTACTGAGTGTGTGCTTCAGGCACCACCCAGTGACTGGGAGCTAAAAAAAAAAAAATGGAGTGAGAGGGGGGGAAAAAGCTGGATGTATGCACATACCTCACCAACAGGGGCAGAGCCATAGCTGGCAGAGGTTTGGGATCTTAACTCCAAGCAGCAACCAAAGCCAGGGCTGCATCCTGCTCTGGATATGCTGGGTTGAGCAGAAAGCACAATCCCAAAGAGACCCTGGCTAGAGACACAGCAAGGGAGAATAAATGAAATACTTTACAGCCCCGTCACTCTGCGTACACAAACGACACCTGTAAGCAGGCAAGGAACCCAAGCAGTGGATCAGTCCTGAAGGACAGACAGCCACAGCTGGACATGGGCCAGGAGCCTACCAAGGCATCATGCCAGTGTCTCCCTTACCATAAGGCTTCAGGGAAATGGAGCCTCCCACACCGAGTGTAATGTGCACGGATGAAGAAAGCTGCCTGAGGATGGCATGGCTGGGCATGCAGCAGTGGATGCCAGAGCAGTAATTAAACTCCCCCAGTTGGAACTATACCATTAAGATGAATCTGCATTCCCATTATAAATCCTGCCTGCAAGGGTTTTGTAAGTAATATAGCTGTAAATGTTCACGTCACATTGATATTCCATAAATTCTTAGCCCGGAGGCATTTTTCAGCTCATCTTACTTATTTCCCTCTCTCCCTCCCTCTCCCTCTCATTTCTTGGAAAATTTTGTACCAGCTAAAAGGTGGCTGCAGACAGCAGAACATTATAACTCTTGCCAGTTCAGTTGGCTTAGTGCTGTTGTCTTAAAAATGACACTTTGCCATCATTTCAGCACAGGGAAAACAGATTATAGCAGACTTTCTGCTGGTGTAAGCCTAA
>NW_005054483.1:881346-883762 GCF_000277835.1 Geospiza fortis | reverse complement strand
GAGCTGATCTGGCTCCTGCTGGTGGCATTTCTGGGGTAGATGATGTGCAGTGGGGCTGTCCAAGTGTTCATGTACAAAGCACACATGCACCTGCAGTTTGCAGCTGTTCTCCATGCAGTCCTCTGAAATGCTGGGATCTCACACCTCTGTTAGTGGATCTGCTTCTGCCTGCCTTGCTTGCTTTACATTATCACACCCTCTGAACATCCTAGGAACAGTCTGCAGCCCACAGGTGAAAACCACCTGGCAGATCCATCAGCAGGGTACACCTGCAGGGCTGGGCAAGGGGGGTGTGCTGGGAGCAGCAGGAGGCACACAGGGGATCCCATGTCCTCTGCTCTGGCTGAGCTCTCTGCTCACCTGAGCAGGCTGTAATTCCAGTCCCACCATTTCTCTGCCTTCCCTCGGGTGTTTGCACCCTGGCCCAAGGCACAGCGATGAGGTGTGGTGTAAATATCCTCCCTGTCCACTCAAGTGAACAAGGAATCTCTCTTTTTCCAGGTAACAAACAGACCCTCACCTGGGACACACTAATCCGTGACTCCCGAGAGCGTGACACTGCCAAGGTAAGGGGGCACAGCTGGGGACCAAGCTGGGGACCCAGCTAGGGGGTGAATGTAGCTGTGGAGCAAGGAAAATCTGTGAGGTAGAAAAAAAGGCTGATCTGAAGCTGGCACTGGACATGTGAGGAGGACTGGTGGTGATTACATGACCCCAGCCTGAGGTGTGGTACGTGTTAGTGGTGTAAACTCTCCATCTCTGAAACCTCTGAGTGCTCAATGAACCAGAGGCTTTGGGGTGTTGCTGGAGGAGTTCCCATCTTGCTTGGCAGATGATGTGATTACAGGATGCATGTCCCACTGTTCTCTTGTGAGCAGATGGGCAGACAGTCACTGTTTCAACATGGCCAGGCAGAATTGGGGACCAGGAATAACATGGGGAACTGGAAAGGCAGCAGGTAAAACGTGAATGTTCATGGCATAGTAATTCTCAAGTGCAGATGTGGGGAAGCCAGGTGTTTAACTGATCCTGAAAGGAGCTTAGAAATGACCCTCCATTCCATATGGCCCCGTGCCTTAGCACTCAAACCCTGCCTGTTCACAGATGGACCTTCTGGAGACCTCCAGGGTCTGTGGAAGGTTTCAGCGCTTCAGTCTCCAGGAGAGGTGGAAATGGCATTCTGTAGTTCTGGCCTCTGGCATACCCTAGTGAAGTCTGTTCATGGTACATCACCACATCCATGAGTGGTTGCCTCTCTTTCTTCACAAGCTTCTTGCAATAATGCCTCTCCAAAACTGCCTTAAATCTTATTCAACCCTTGTCTGCCATACTGGTGCACACACAGAGGTTTGCTGTGAGTTTATCTGCCTACATGTGTGACAACAAGAGTGTGGTGCTGGTATCAATCTTCAAATGAATGCTAAAGTAGTGGGCAGGAGAAGCAGAGATGTAATTTTTGGTCCTGTGAATTCTTACCTGTGAGTGTGTAACTTCCTGGTAGCCCAGGGCAGTGAGCACCAGTGTCAGATGTGTTGTAAAACCCTGGACATGCAGAGCAGGCAGGGCTGTGCATGCAGCTCCCTGCAGCTGGTGGTGTGGGTGAACAAGCATCCAGTGAGCCAGTCCCTGCTCCACTGCACTCAGCCCCAAAGGTGCTAAGGCACCAGATAGATAATGTACATTCCCAAGATGAAGTTAGATGATCGTTATCTAATGGAGCAACAGGACAAGCTACAGGGGGCTTTGTCCCCTGTGCTACCAGTCACAGAGTGGCCTGCAGTTTGGGGCAGCTGAGTTTGGCTGGAAAGGGATGGTAGCAGTGAGTGATGGAGGAGATGGCTCCGTTCCAGCAGCAGGGCTCTGTCCTCAGCATCAGTTTGGCACCACACTGTCTGCACAGTGCCTTTTCTGTTCCTGAATGGCGGCAGACTGAAACATGCTCCCACTGATACACTGACCCCTTTACCTCTCCTCTCAGCCTCGACTGTCCCAGAGGTGCCCTCCAAAGCCATTTCGGGGTTTCCCAGACATATCTCAGCCAGGCTGGCTGAGTGGCCATTATGGCATGTGGTGGCAGCGGGGCGGCAGTGGCTTTTTTCTGGAGGGGCATCAATCCTGAGCACACCTTGGGGCTGCCATGCAGGGGTGTGGATGGGCACAGCCCAAGCCCGGACCCCCTTCTCCTGCGTGCAGCACAGTGCCCCTCGCAGCTCCCTCCAGCCCCTCTCTGTGCCCCGGCAGCCGGGCCGGCTGGGGTCGGGGGGGTGGCTGGTGCCGCCTGGCACGGAGGGCAACGAGCGGGGCACGGAGCGGAGAAAGGCAGCACAAAGAGCCCCACAGGGAGGGCTGCACACCCAGCGCCGGGGAGGGGGCTCCTGCACCGCGGCTCCTGCAGCCCCCGGCCCCCCCCGGCCCC
>NW_005054483.1:879000-880970 GCF_000277835.1 Geospiza fortis | reverse complement strand
CGGGCGGCCCCGCTGCCTCTGCGCCCCAGGCGCCTCCTCCTCCCGGGCTGGCCCCGCCGGGAGATGCTCGCTGGGGAGGACAAAGAGAGACGCGGACGCTGCCGAGACTGCTCCTTCCATCCAGCTATTTTATTCCTGGACAAACTCTTTGAACATCGAAAGGGTTGTCTAGATTAATAGTAGTTCAAAACACACCATCTGCAGGGACTGCTTCTGTGGGCTGTGTTTTCTATCAGTCTGCTGTTGGACCTAGAGGAGGTGTTTTACTAATCTAGAAAGTGGCAGGAATTTTGCCCACCACCCGTCATCTGCAACTGATAGTACGATGCTGGCACTGTTCCTCACCTGCTGTGGGTAGAACTGTTTTCCTTGTGTGCATTCTTCCCTCCTCCAGCAGTGCACAGCAAGTTTAGCACATGCTTTTCCTCAGACAAAATCACTGCCACCCAACAGGATGGGAAAAAGCAAAGCCTGGATCCCATCTCCAGCCACCAAGATCTTGCAGGCAGCTCAGTCATGTTCCCAGCACAACCAGTGGCTCAGCCTGCCCTACTTTTTGGAATTGGAGCCATAAGCTGACTTCTCTCAGGACCAACTATCAGCACAGCGAGCCCAGGTGCCCATGGCAGGCTGTGAGTCCTGCATGCAGAGCAGGGGGAGCTGTAATGTGAGGGCACACAGCTACAGGAACAACCTGGGGTTCCCACTGCCTTGTGCATCCATGGACAAGCATCACCCAGTGCATCTGTGGAAGAATCTTGTGGCTATTGGGCTCTCGCTTTGAGGGAATGGGGATGGCCATGGCTTTTTGTGCTACAGAGCCTGCAAGGATCATTTTCCTTCTCAACCTCCCTCTGAGCCATGAATGGGGGTGGAGACGTGGATGCTGTGCATCATGACAGCCTCTTTCAGATACTCTGCTGGTGATCCCTGTCTGGCTTGAAGAGACAGAGACAAAAAGGGGCTGGACTCTAAAGCAGCCTGGCTAATGCATTAATTTTGTCAGAATGTCTGTGCAACCCTCCAAACCGTGGTAGGTGAGATTCTGGAGGCCCTTCTCAGAATTTGCCTCAGCTTGACCAGACACAAGCCCTGACTGTCCATCTGCCCATTTGTCCCCTCCCTGCTCTGAGCACCTGCATGAGGGAAATTAGCATCAACAGATCTTGAGATATGGCTGAGACTGACTCAAGCTAATCCCATTGGGAGGGAGTAGATGCTGAGTAAGAACTTCTGGATCTGGTCAGAGAGCCTTGAGAGAGGCTGGGTCAAGAGAAAATCACTCATATGGGGTGCAGTGCCACAGCTCCAGAATTATCACTGGGAGCAAAGGGAAGGACAAAAAGTGCTGGAGCAACGGGTGAAGGTGTCAAGGGAGGGGTCCACGATGGCCTTTCCCTGCTGTCTGGCAGCTGGACAGGCTGCCACAGATCCCTGCTCCTGCCTGCCCTGCTCTGAGTGACACTGAAAGGAGCAGCAGCAATGGAGGATGTGGAACCAGAGGCTCATTCATCAGCAGAATGGCTTTGTGTGGCTCAGTTGTCTCACCCCTTATCTCTGAGAGTCAGAAGGAAGCACAATCTGCAGTTTGCTCGTAGTGAGGGTGAAGCCAGGTGGGTTGTTCTGAGGCAGTGGGAGAAGCAGGGCACACAAGTGGCTCAGAGGATGGCACTGTTACCAGGATACCCCTCCTCTGCATGTGGCTTGGAAATATCCTGCCACAGAGCAAATCCTCTTAACAAACAAACAGTTGCAGGGCAGCCCAGCTGTCTCCCGGCTGTGCTTTAGCCCTGGGAGCACTACAATAGCACGGATAATGGGAGCTGATGAGAAACACACCAGTGCTCCTCTTGGCTTCCCTGGAGGAGAGTGCCTGGCCAGCAGCTCTCTGGAGACTGAGATAATCCTGCCCTAGCTGTGTGTGCCTCCAAAGGGCGCATGACAGGCAGTGGGTGCACTTCTATAGCTGA
>NW_005054483.1:877125-878972 GCF_000277835.1 Geospiza fortis | reverse complement strand
AAGAGTGGTTTCTTCTGTCAGAGTCTGCATCCTCTGGTCCTAATGCAACCCTAGGAGAGAGTGAGCCAGCGTGCAAGGCCTGGGAGATACCAATCTACCGGAGTGTCCCCACCTTTCTTTCATCTCTGCTGCAGTGCCACGGGCACCCATAAACTTTACACAGAGATAGATCAGCTCAAGAGCTTGTTTGGTACAACAGAGTGGGAGCTCGGGTTTCTCACAAGGACCACAAGCTGTGGGTTTGAGACTTGGAAATCCCATCCCCGTGGGTATTTTAGCACCTCTCAGAAGGATGTGATCTTGTTTCTAAACTGAATGCGGGGTACATGGTGCTGCCAACTGCATCTAGCTGGGTGCAGCATGACTGAGTTAATTTTACCAAAAATTCCTCCTAACATGAGAAATGGGGAAAAAAGGAAAGCAGAGATCCTTTCTCTATTCACTCAATTTCTGTGCTATGAGCGCATCTCCTTGTCACCCAAGTGTCCAGGAATGGGAATGTTCCCAGCTCCTTGTCTTTCAGGCAACTGGGGAGAGCTCAGATCAGTGCCAGGGCAGAAGAACAACTGCACAGGATCAGTACAGGATCCCATTCCTCTTTCCCCTGGGATCCTCAGTTAGCAGTGGTTAACAGAGGATGTCCAGCAAGGAGGATAAAACCAGGGGGATGTAGGTCAGTGTGTTGCTGGGTACTCTCCTCACCATCAGCCATCCCTAGTTCAGGAATTTCCTGAGATATGGATCTCTGCATTTAATAGTATTTTCAAGTTTTTCCTAAACCCATTTTTGAGCCTGAGAAAATTTTGGGTATCCACAGCAACTTATGGCACTGTTCAGCTGTGTGAAGAAATATTTACTTTGTTCTGAATCTGTCACTCACTGTTTTCATTTGATGCTTTTGTAGCTTAAATATTGGGAGAGGCAGCAGGCAGCCATTCCTCTTTCATTTTCTCTAAGTCACTCTCAGATAAACCCCTGCTGTGCCCCCTCTCAGGTTTCTGCTTCCCAAATTGAAGAGTGTTGGACTTGTACAGAAATCATTTCTTCCTTAACTGAGTCCTTTCCTCCCTCTAGCCCTGCTGTAGCCTCTGCTGCAGTGGGACAGCAGCCATGGGGCTGCAGCTGCACCCTGGAGCTGCCTGGGAGCACACTGGGTTTGTGATCTTGCTCTGGCTGCCAGCACTCTTTTGGATTTTTTTGGTTGTGCTCAAGCTTGAGCTGATGCTTTCACTGAACTCTCCTGCCTCGCTCTTGCTATCACTTGGCCCCTGTGACTCAGTTTCCCATTAGTGGGCCGGGGAGGGGGTAACCACTGCTCACCCCATTTATGAATCCACACTGGCAGTCATGGCCAGGGATTTCCAAGGCCTCATTTCTGTGTTGTCCATCCCTGCAGGGTCTGCAGCCTGTGCAGCTGGGCTGGGACTTTGGGCTCCCATCTGTGCCTGGGGAAGGTTGTGTCTTCCTCGCTGGCACAGCAGAGGGGCTGCCTGGAGTGTGCACTGCCTGATGTGCCCTGGCTCCCCTGTGCAGTGCCAGTGCCACGGCAGTCCCTGCTGGAGCTGCTGCCCTTTCCCCATGCCCCTCTGTGCAGTGCCAGTGCCATGGCAGTCCCTGCTGGAGCTGCTGCCCTTTCCCATGCCCCTCTGTGCAGTGCCAGTGCCATGGCAGATCCCTGCTGGAGCTGCCCTTCCCCGGCACAGCCGGGCTGTGGCCGCAATCCCAACGTCCCTGCCCGTCACGGGGCTGCTCTCATTTGTATGCTGGCCAAGCTGGCTTCCAATGACAATCCTAATTATGTTTGCCTTGTGTATGATGGAGGTTGCATTTCTGACTGATTTTGCCGG
>NW_005054483.1:871872-877046 GCF_000277835.1 Geospiza fortis | reverse complement strand
TGCATTGACTGCTTCACACTTTCACAGCTTCAGCTTTTGTTTGCCTGCAAACCAGCATGTCTGAGCTCCCAAGTTGTTATTTCTCGTGGCTCTGAGCTTGCTGGCAGATCCCTCAAAGCCAAGCCTCCTGCTGGGAGGGGAGCTGTAGCTCTGGAGACATACATGCAAAGAGCTAGTGCAGGCTCCAGATTTAATTCCACTGTATCTAGGGGCATATGCACCTGGTTTGGCCATGAGCTATTCATGTGGGACCTCCAGATCCCAAATACCTGCAAGCTCTGGACTGAACAAAGCAGCAGACCTGCAGAAGGTCCATCTGTCCACGACAGTGCAGTTTTGGGGAAAAATTCCTCTTAATAACAACCAATAAGGGGATTTCTTCCCTGAAACTGCAGAGCACGTGGAGATGGGGAGATACAAGATGAGCACAGCATCAGCTGGGCTCTAGGGACTTCCTGCAGCATCAGGGCTGGTGGAAGCAGCTGCACTCGGGCAGTCACTGCTGGGGCTCTGCATTTGATGGAGAAATGGCAGCAATAGCCCATGTAACATTCATTGGGTCTTAAACCTTTTGCTTCTTGCAGCTGAGGCTCTCTCTGCAGCCCACGAGCCCTTGGTGGTGCTCTGTGGCTGAGGCAGTGATGGGCTTTCAAAAGGACAGAGTTCTGCTATGTAATTATGGACACTGGTCTGCTCATTATTGGACAAATTAATGAAGTTCTTGCAGTGCCCATAAAAGCAGATTTGCTGGGGTGTTTGTTGCCTGCATAGAGAATATTAACAACCTGTTACAGTGAAATTGGCCAACACTGCTGTGAGCACAGGGAAGGTCACCAGTCTGCTCCAGTGACACGTGGCATTTCCTTGACTTCTTAGCACAGGAGAATTCTGAGCTTCTGCTGCTTTCACAGTCAGTCAGTTTGGGAACTGAGATGCCTGGAGGATTTCTGTTACCTCCATTCTGGGAGCACACTGCATCCATTTCATTTAGATTAATTTTCTCTTGATTAAATGAAGGTGGGCTGTGAAGACACTGTGAGGTTTGAATTGACAGCCCTGCTCTGAGCTGCTGCAGTGGCTGTGGTGCCTGGCAGAAAGGCAGGGCTCAAAGCACCACCAGGGATGTTCCTCACTGCTCTGGGAGCCCTGGGGCTGGCCAGACCCTCCTGTCCCAGTCAGGAAGGGAATCACACACCTGCCTTGTGGGGTGTATCTTCAGCCCTGTGGGGGCTTGCAGGGAGAGGTTGGTGGCAAGCTCTGGCTCTTCTCACATTCTGCCCCAGGCTCACACTTCCCCTCTCTTCCCTTCCACCTTTTGCACCTCTCCGCTGCCACCTGGACCTATGTGTGCTTTCTGACACCTCTCCTGTCCTCCCCAGCCCTCTGCTTTCCCCCAGCAGACACACAAGACCCTCCAGAGGAAGGAGGGGACAGCCCCTGGGAGCAGCACAAGGTCCCCTTGGTGACACCTTGTGCTTTTGATCAGCCTGGAAAGGGGAGCAGGGGAGTTCAAAGAACAGCAGAGCAGTGCAGTTAATGAAGCAAATGCTGCCAAATGTCACTTCCAGGGGCAGCCTGGCGGTCCCAGGGGCTGCATTTCTGCTCAGCCACTGCCTTTGTTTGGGGCACAGAGGTGACTCTTGCCTGCAGATGCTTTCACAAGGCTCTTGGGCCATGTAGGGGAAGGTTCTGGGACCTCCTCAGGCATTACCATACCTTAGACCATTTAAGAAGCTGATCTAAGACAGGAGAAACATTGGAGGAAAGCCTTGCAAGGACTTAAAATGCACCTTGCCATGGGGCTCTGGCACTTCCAGCTTTTAAGAGGCAGAAATGTCTGATCTTATAATACATCCCTCTGGAATCCCCTTTATTTTTGTGTGTGTGTGTGTCTCATGAAAATATTTCTGAAGAGCTTTTAGAAAACCTGGCTTAGAAGCTCCTCATTTGAAAGCTAAGGGCTGGAGTTATGGTTTCATAAAAGAATTAAACCATCTTAAGCCCCTGCAGGAGAGGCTGAAGGCAGCACCTGGTGCTGCTAAGCTTCTTTTGGAATTTGAAACCACTAAGTGCACAGATTATACTGGCTCTAAGCATCTTAGCAAGCAGCTCTAAACCACTGAGAGCAACCACAGGCCCTCGGGGGAGTGTATGGACCAGGCATGGAGGCCAGGCTGTGGAGTCTGAGCAGACACAGTGCATGGAAGTGCTGCTGGTTTGAGGGGTGCTGCAGGGGAAGCTCAGTACATGGCACATTGGATGTTCTTCTGCTCAGGAGGGTGGCCTCCCTGACCAAGACTCTCATGTTCTGCAAAGATCTCAGCATTCCTTAAAATGTGTTTACAGTTCATGGAAGGCCTGGAAAAGCAACCAGCTGGTTTTATTTCTTTTCAGTTTGACTTTTTTTTCTCTGTGACCGTGTTCACAGGGGTTCTTGCATGAGGGAAGAGATGAGGATCTGACTCCATGTTTCAGAAGGCTTGATTTATTATTTTATGATATATATTACATTAAAACTATACTAAAAGAATAGAAGAAAGGATTTCATCAGAAGGCTAGCTAAGAATAGAATAGGAAAGAATGATAACAAAGGCTTGGGGCTCTGCTCTCTGTCCGAGCCAGCTGGACTGTGATTGGCCATTAATTACAAACAACCAACATGGGCCAATCACAGATGCACCTGTTGCATTCCCCAGCAGCAAATAATCATTGTTTACATTTTGTTCCTGAGGCCTCTCAGCTTCTCAGGAGGAAAAATCCTAAGGAAAGGATTTTTCATAAAAGATGTCTGCGATATTTCTCCATTTATATCCAAAGATAAAAAGACATCTCTTGTCTAAAAAAACCCCAAATGTTTGAAGAAGCAGAACTTGGAGTGGGAATTGAGGCATAAAAGCCTTTTTTGAGCATTTCCTTCTCTGCCCAGCAACCTTTCAGAGGCAGGTTGTTACACACAGTGACCCAGCATTTAGACTGAGATGGCTGAGCAGGAGAGGTCTCCAGGCCTGTCAGTGAGAGCTCAGTGTGGAAGGGGCTTCTCTGGCTGTTCTGCACTTCTCAGCCTCTGGACACTGGACTGGAGCTGTCCCCAGGACCTAGCATTAATCTCTCTCCAGGTTTTGCCCAGGTCACCAGGGCCACCCACTCCAGCCTTTGGAAGATAAGAGCCACTGAGCCAAACTGCCCTGTTTGACCATGGATGAATTTGGATTTTACACTGCAGGCATCTGAATTACATTTTGTCTCTCACCTACAACACCCTGAGGGATTCCCCCTGTGGGTTTGACCCAGGTGATGCCTGGCCCCAGTGCATCTGCAGGGCAGTGCCAGGAGCAGCCAGACAGGACAGGGTAGTGCTGCTGGAAAAGCAAACAGGCTTTTCCTTGGAGACATGTCCGTGTCATTAACACCTGGCATCACTGAGCTGCTCAGCACAAAAGCTCTTTTGGGCTTTGCCAGGCTCAGGTTTGGCTTGGATAACACCCATGTGTGCCACTTGTGCCCTGTGCCTGCTGCTCAGTGCCACCCTGCACATGCTGTCCCTCGTGCCCTGCCACGGATGGAGCCGTTCCAGGCAGGCTGTCAGAGCCTGTGATCCTCAGCAGAGCCATTAACTGGGTTAACCTTTGAAGTAAAGTGGATTTCTAATGTCACAACAGCAGAGGCCAGCATACAACCTTGCACCTTGCCATCCTTTTTTTCTGTCACCACAGAAAGCACTTTGGCTTTTCCTGTGCTGACCACAGCAGTTCTGTGTGGCTGAGCCCTTGTTTGCCTCAGCGCGTCAGTCCGTGCTGTTCATTGGGAAGGAATTTCATCCACACCTTAAAGAAATTGAGGAAGATGAAGCTGGGAAGGCTCTGGGGTGCAGGTCCTGCCTCAGTGATTGCAGTGCTGAAAAGGAAGAAAACCAGGAGGAAGAGTGAGCTGCTTTAGAGGAGCTCCCTTGTGACAAATCCCTTAAGAGCAGTGACTAAGTGCTTCCCTCCTTTGCACATCATCCCACGGGACAAAGGAAAGGTGCTGGGTGCCACTCCTCAGAACTGGCCTGAGCCCAGGGGGACCCCTGATGGGGTCCCTGCCCTGGCTGTCCCTCTCCACACTCTGGGGATCAGGTGCTATTTATTGTCCTGGAGGCTGATGGCCAAGGTGCAGCTTCACAGTGAAACAGGACAGGCCCTCCCAGGGAGGATTTTTACCCTCCTTTTAACACAGTTTGAGCCCAACCAGGTATACTCAGTTTATATATTCAATTTTGACTGACTTTTGGCGCAGTTTGAGCCCAACCAGGTATATTCAGTTTATATATTCAGTTTTGACTGATTTTGGACGCAGTTTGAGCCCAACCAGGTATATTCAGTTTATATATTCAGTTTTGACTGACTTTTGATGCAGTTTGAGCCAAACTAGGTGTGTTCAGTTTATATATTCAGTTTTGACTGACTTTTGTCACAGTTTGAGCCAAACCAGGTATATTCAGTTTATATATTCAGTTTATATATTCAATTTTGACTGACTTTTGGTGCAGTTTGAGCCCAACCAGTATATTCAGTTTGTATGTTCAGTTTATATATTCAGTTTTGACTGACTTTTGTCACAGTTTCAGCCAAATCAGGTATATTCAGTTTATATATTCAGTTTATATATTCAATTTTGACTGACTTTTGATGCAGTTTGAGCCAAACTAGGTATATTCAGTTTATATATTTAGTTTTGACTGATTTTGGACGCACTTTGAGCCCAACCAGTATATTCAGTTTATATATTCAGTTTATATATTCAGTTTTGACTGACTTTTGATGCACTTTGAG
Source organism: Geospiza fortis (assembly GCF_000277835.1). NCBI lineage: Eukaryota > Metazoa > Chordata > Aves > Passeriformes > Thraupidae > Geospiza > Geospiza fortis. The sequence goes on along the minus strand of NW_005054483.1, from coordinate 872,235 downwards.
CCCAACCAGGTATATATACTCCGTTTATATATTCAGTTTTGGCTGACTTTTGGCACAGTTTCGGCCAAACCAGGTATATTCAGTTTATATATTCAGTTTTGGCTGAGTTTTGGCACAGTTTGGGCCAAACCAGGTGTACTCAGTGCGCCTGAGCTTGGTGAGGAGCAGCAGATCCCGGAGGACGGGGCATGGGTGCCGCAGCCCCGCCGGGCTCTGCCGCTTCCCCGCAGCCCTGGCGGCGCTTTGGGCGGACAGGACGGGCTGTGAGGGGGTGCAGCAGGGCGGCGGCAGCGGGGACACCCCGCGGAGGGGACACGCCGTGCGATGGCCGATGTCATTCCCGGCGGCAGAGCCCCTCGGGCC
>NW_005054483.1:863839-871764 GCF_000277835.1 Geospiza fortis | reverse complement strand
GGGAGCTGGGTGAGCCCTCCTGCTCCTCCCGAGCTCCAGGCAGGGACAGCGAGGCTGGAAGCTCCTGGGAGTCCCTCTGCTAAGGCTGCGCACGTGTTTTAAGGGATGGAAATAATGACCTCTGACTGGAATTCTCCACTGCAGTTAGCTGTACTTCAGTGAACACCCCAGACTGAAAACACTTTCTTTTTTAGTGTGTTGGGCATGATCTTTGTTATGTCATTTCTTAGGCAAATTCCTTTTATTATTTTTTTATCCAAAGTTTCCATGGCTGTAGCTTGATTTGCCAGCTTTGATTCTTAACTCTGCCTCTGTCCTCTTTATCCTTTTCAAAGGAATACTTTTCCTCTTTACAGACCCAGTTTCATTTAAAAGCTTTAAGTAAGAGCCAATGATTCAGGAGCTAACAAATTCTTGCTTCCTTTTTGCTGCATTTTTCCTCCAAGTCTTTGTAAGAGATTTAATGGTGGTGTAAGGAGCTTCTAACTCAAACCCATCAACATATATCTGTCCTTCATATTGCTTTATCACAGCCTGGCATTACATATTTCTCTATATTGAATTTCATCAGCTGTTATTTGCCCTGTTTCACAGATGTTTTCAAGTTTTGAAGTTTTCCACAACTTTTGCTAGCTCCATATGTTATCTTTACTATTTCATTACTGGGTCACAAGTAAATATATTGAACATGCTGCCTCTGGCATCCATAGGACACCCCACTCAGCTTTTTCCACTTGAAGTTCTGATCATTCCTTCTTCTCTTGTGACTTGCATTGGATTAAAAATGATCACCTGACAGCTGCTTCCCAGGATATCCTGTTAGTGACTTCAGGGAGTCAGCAGTAAAACTGCCCAAGGAGTTCTTGGGATCACATCCGGTATCTGTGAGCTCTGCTCCTCTTCCCTTGTGAACTTGTCTGCGGGTTTGCCTCTCCGGGATTTATGGCACAGGCACATCGTGCTGCTTCTGAAATGTAACATTTCAAACTGATTTTCTTTTTTCCCTTGGTACCTAAGCAAGGCTGATTGCTTAGGAAGTCTTGGGAGCCTTTTCAGATATGAAAAGGTAGCAGGGCCCCTTAGCCGCTTAGGAAGTCTTGGGAGCCTTTTCAGCAGGGCCCCTTAGCACCTGGTAGGTGACTGGCTGTAGTGAAAGCCTGGTGGTTTTGGAGCTGGCATGCTTAGAGCTCTCCTGGGTCTGCTATTGATCTTGGCATGTTCCTGCTTTTGAAGGGACTGATCTTTGAAACCAGGCTCCAGGAAATCATTTAAGGATGTGTTTACATCCTGCTGAGCACTGAAACTGTGAGGATTTCAGTGGGAAGGAAACTCATCTTGAAAGAGACACAGTCTTTATCTGCCTTCCCTAATTAGCACTCTATCTTCCTGGAGGTGACACTCTCCACAGCTTCCCCTTGGCAGCAGGAAGCCAGTGCTGGGGTCAGGTCCCCACTTGGCCAAGGCTTACCTGGTCCTGTGCCCTGAGAATTCTGTTTCTGAGCTGCCTGAGCTCGGGGCAGGTGCTTGCTGCGCTGTTTGCACACCTGGGGTGCCCTTCTGCCAAGGCACAGTTGGTTCTCCAGCAGGCTCCCAGCTCCTCACAGCTCTGTAAGCTCTTTTATTGCTGTCTCTCAGCCCTTTGGAACTCACTTTCTGGGGTTTCACACCTTCCCCTGTGTAACCCACTCCCAGGTCTGTTGTGGGCCACACAGTCAGGCTTTAAAGTGTTTGGGTGCCAGCAAGAGTCCATTCTGTGGTTTGTTCCCAGAGCTGCTTAATTAACAGGGAAGCCTAAAATCTCTGTTTTGCATGAAAGCAAATGGAGGCTTGGGCAGGCAGTGTGATTTACTGCAATCATTTAGCCCCAGAAACAGGAGAAAACCCTTTAACTCCCCACACCTCAGTGCTGTAACCCCAAAGCCACATGTGTCCCTTCCGCCAGCCCCTGCAGCAGGGTCAGGGTGGGTGCCCAGCTGTGGCTGGGGAGGTTTGGTGCAGGGGGATCCCCTGCCTTGGCCTCACCTGCACCATCTTCATCTTCCCTCCTGGCATGGCAGGGCTGTGCCTGGGCAGAGCTCAGCTGAGCCCAGCTCAGGAAGGGGCTGTGTGTGTGACAGCTGTGTCCCCAAACGTCCATCCCAGCGTTAATTACTCTGACACTGCTGCCTGAGTGTAATTAGCAGTTGAGAAAATCTGAGTGTGATTTTAATAAGCTGAGAGTAATGCAATTTGTCTTTTCTGTACGAGATGCTTTGCAAATAAAAGCTGTAATTACAAAGCACATGCACAGGGCAAACAGCAACTGTGCTGTGGGTGTGTGGCTGCTCTGAGCAGTGTGCCTGGCACAGGGGTCCCCCTTTGGGACAGTCTTCGTCATGGGGTTCCTGAGAGAGTGTAAAAGCTGCAGCATGTAAAAACTGCAGGATTTGCCTCAATTGTGCCTTTTACAAAAGGCTCTTCCCTCTCTTCCCAGATGCCCTTTGATATACTGTTGGTTTTTGATAAGAGTAAGTCCCCTGGGTGTCATCCTCCCCATTGCTTTTCATTCCTGTCACTATTGTGTTTCTGTATTCTTACCCAGGAGCCCAAATTAGCTCGAGGCTGGTGGGATCTCTGTGGCAGAGGCCAGTGAGGCAGTCAGGGTGGCATGGGGGAGGCAGGAAGCCTTTTCAAGAGCAGCCAGCTTTTCTGGTAGCCTCAGATCTGAACAGTCACACCAGGCCCTGGACTCTGCCTCTCTTTCCTGCTCCTTCCTGCTCTCTTAAAAAAAATCCATATCTATAAAAGGATAATCTCTTTTATCTGGTCTTCTGTCTCTGCACAATTCTGTCCTGCCCTGCTGGAGTTCAAGGTTCATTTCTGTGGGAGCTCCCACAGGGAAGCAGCCCTGTTAAACCCCAAGGTCTGGTTCCCACAAACCCCTGTGACACGTCAGGCTGACCTCGCTACAAAACGTTCCTCTTCCTCAGTGCTGTGGGGCAATGTGAGGGGACAAGGTGGGGGACAGAGGCACAGCAGAAAATGGTTCTACCCACAGCATCAGAGGGCCAGAGCTGTTGGCTGGGGAGAGTGGGAACATTGCTCCAGCCTGGGGGAAGCCCTTTTGCCTCTATCTGCAGGGGAGGGTGAGAGCCTTTCCCATGGAAGGCCACTCTACCCCTGCAAAGTCCATTTGTGCCTGGTGGTGCTGGTTGCTGTGGCTCTGAAAGTTGAGGAGGTGTCTGTGTTTGTAATACCCCTGCTCTGGACCTGTGGGAGACACCCTGATCTTTGGGAGTGCATTGCCTGTGGCATCCCATCGCTGCCATTTCTGCCTGGCAAGGTCAGGGGCTCAGGGGGCTCGGGTGGATAGAGGGGGTTTAAGCAGCTTTGTGCTGTGTGTCCAGCAGGGCTGTGTGTCCATCCCCTGTGCATGGCTGTGTGTCCATCCCCTGTGCATGGCAGTGTGTCCAGCCCCTGTGCAGGACTCTGTGTCCATCCCCAGTGCAGGGCTGTGTGTCCAGCATGGCTGTGTGTCCAGCATGGCTGTGTGTCCATGCCCTGTGCACTCTGTGTGCCCCTCCCAAAGCCCAGTGTGTGTTCCCAGAGCTGTGCTGCTACAGGCCCTGCCTCCAGCCCAGCTGGCCCCCTCACACTTTCCAACACAGGTTCCAAGTGCTTTGAGGCAGAGGTTTGTTTTGTGATCTCTCATAAGCAAATGGCCATTTCTGGTGCCCTTGGCAGCACCTAAACAAACAAAGCCTGAAGGAGAGTGGGACAGGCAGGAGATGAAGCAGGCAGGGACTCTTTGATCTGTACTTGAGGTGTGAGTCCTGTTCTCCTGGCAGCATGAGGCATCTCTCAGGACAGGACACTGGTTGGTGTTTGAGCACCTGTCCTTTCCTCTGTCCTGTGTTATGCTCTGCCCAGAGAAGGAGATGCTGCAAGCACCAAACCTGCCAATTTCTGCATTCAGGTGCAGAGGCCAGTCAAGGCAGGCTCCTGTCTCTGGAGTCTCCTTTTGTAGGAGCTTTGTGATGCCCTTCTGGACAGCACAGGGTCACCAGTGGTTTCAGTGTACAGCCTTGGCCTGGTGGAAGCTGAACATGCTCAGTGCTTTGCTGTGGTGGATGTGAGAGGAGCCTGTCCCACGGGTGGGCTGTGGCTCGTGGTGTGCACCAACACTGACCTGTGCTCTGTATTTCTGCCCTAAGGTCAAAACTGATGGGTTGCAAATGGCCACCCAGACATGAACTGTATTGCCCAAGCCTTAGCTGGGCTGAATGTGAGCCTGGAGCACTAGGACAGTATTGGATCTGCAGTGAGTGACTTCTTTAGAAGGAAAAAATTCATTTATTTCCTGAGGCTGCTGGTCTGGAGAGCAAACCCAGAGAGTATGAAGTGCTGACAACCACTGGAATAAAAGAGTTGTATGTCCAGATTCTCATTTGGGGCATTTAGAGCTGTCTTGCATGGTGTGCACATTTCCTGTGCAGTGCTGTATGAGCTATTTGTGTGTCTGCTGAGCACCCTCCTCACCTGCCCACAGCAGGGAAAGGGGTCCCAGTGTAAAGGTCCATGGAACTCTTGCTTTGGGTGCTCATCCCCAAGACAGGATTGCCCTCTGAAGCCTGGCAGTAGTGTAGCCAGGATGTGCATAGTCCCTCAGTGCACTCAGTGCAAACCAGAGCTTTATCCACAGCTTCTCAGGGACTCAGTGGGATTCCTTCCCTCACAGCACCTAACAGCCAGCAATGGCTCTTGGCTGGGTTGATTCCCAGCCCTCTGTGACCCAGTGGCCCTGCAGTGCTGGCAGAAGGCCCCCAGGGCTGGGGCAGCAGGGTGACAAGTGGGGAGGACAGATTTGGGGGTGGCTGCACTGCTGCCGTGCCCGTCCCTCTCTGAGAGGCTCCACCCTGACCCTGCCAGGGGTCCCATTGAAATCTTGCCACACGGAGGGAACCCAGGACAGATTCTGCCTTACCAGGACGTGCTGAATTTGATGCTGGGAGGTTTCGCTTGTTGCTCCAAGAGCAGTGGAGCTGATCCTTCAGCAGAAACTGCAGAGAAAGGAACAAGAAGTTGTGGGGCTTCCTGAGAAGCACAGCTCTCACAAGGCAAAGTTTGGGTGGGCTGCACACTCAGATCGCTGGGTCAGTGTTCGTTCATGTCCAGGAATAACTTCTGAGCCTCACATCTCCAAGTCCTACTGATTCTTAAGCAGAATGGAAAGTGGACCTTGGCTCTTGCTGCTAAAGTCTGTGTTCTTCTGGTTTTACAGCCCTCTTGCCTGGGTTAGACTTTAACAGTGATTAGTTACCCAGCAACTTTCTGTAATAATCTGCAAGTTTTCCATTAAGTGGCAAACACTTTGTACGTCCCCCAGCACCTCTGTTGCAATCTAATCTGCTGCCATTTTTCCCAAGGAGATGGAGGGTGCTACCTTCACGTTTTATTAATTTCCTGTTTCCAGTGGAGGAGAGCCCGAAGCCATGGGAACACTGAGCCCAGCATCCCATGGAGCTCCAGGCACAGTGCAGCAGCTCAGTGTCAGCTCTGCTGTCACTTCAGCTGCCTCTGGATTTACTGTAAATATCAGGCATCTGAAAGGAAGAAAGGTGACGTCTTGGAACATAGTTAAGGAATCTGGGGAAAGATTCCTTATTCCAGCCCAGGCACTGACCTGCTCTGAAGCCCTGGGCAAGATTGTCTCTGTTTTCCTGTCTCTGAAGTAGGGATATGAATGTTTTTATCATGTGGGCCTGTAAGGCTCCCTGGCCCTGACAGTAGCTTTAAAATGCTGTTAAGTAGTGAATTTTTTTGTGGTGATGATGATAAGAATTCAGCAGTCTGGACAGGTTTGGAATCTGGAGATCTTGTAGGTGCAGCAGGTACTGGAAGTTCATATTTTGGAGGCAGCTTTGCACAGTCTCCCCTGTGTCTCTGTCTCTTACCATGAGTATCATTGGAAAAATAGGGGAAGGAACCTATTCTGACTCTGTTCTTCCTCTTTGTGTTTACAATTTGCGTAGAGTTTACTTTGTCTCCCACCCAGCGTGTTTAGGTTGTCTCCAAACAACGCTGTAGAAAACATGCTGCACCTTTGTTGTCATCTTATTGCAGAAGTTCCCATACCTTCTTGGTGATTTCTCATGGGCAGCTCCTAGCAACCAACAAACTCTCTCTCTTTTCACAACACATGAACTCCATCTCTCTCCTCACCCAGCCAACCCACTCTTCCATAGCACTCATCATTATTGGACTCATCTGTGGCCTGTTGAGGGCAGTTCCTAATCTTTGGTGATTGGTACAGGTGCCACTCCTCAGGTGTTGAGATTACCTTCTGCACTATTCTCTTACATTCTATCTGTCTACACACCTTGAGCAAGTGGGGACCTTTCCTTGGGATGGACGGGGTCTGCTGGAGTTGTGGTTGTACAGAAAAGTTCCTGTTGGGTCGGGTTCTTGTTTGGATAATGATAACAGAACACCTCAATGTTAATTGTTTCTGTTTCATTGTCAATAGCTCCAAAGCCAGGCCCTCCCCAAAACACCAGAACAAGAGGGAGTAGTTTATTGAGATTATGTAATTTGCAGAAGAGTGCAAATATAGTACAGCAAATCTTACATCTGTAAGAGAGAGCTAGTTTATCCTGGATCTGAAAAAATCTCTTTGGCAGCATTCCTGGCAGTTAAAAGGGGTTCTCAGTTGTGTATCTGCTTTCAAGTCTCTTGACATCACCAAAGCAGACCCATTCCTCAGGCTAAGAGAAAACCAGACTGTGATGTGCACAGCAATGCTCCTTGCAGGCTGTAAGCAGCTCCTTTGCTTGAGATGGCACAGTGTTGTGTGCACAGGGGACATCTCTGGCTAGAAAAGTAACCTGTGAACAGGTAAAGGCACAGCTCTTCTCCAGTTCAGTTCACTGTGCATTGCACAAGCAGCCCTTCTTGCAAGGGTCATTCCCAGATCTGCCTTCCCCACCCAAATCTGAGAATTACCAATGGAGGTTCCTGTCAGTACGAGGTTTTGGTTCTCAGAACTGGTGGCATTTGTTTGGCTGCTGTTTCCTGATCCTGGTAGAGGACAGTAACTCTGTCAGTTCCACTTTGTGAAAGCCTGGACTGGCTCTTTCCTTTTCCAATTGCCTCATCTGAGAGCACACAGAAACTTCTTGTTAGCCCCGGACTCTCCCTTTATACAGCAATCACAGACCTACCCAACTGATTGTTGATTGTTTATTCAGCAATCACTGACCTATCCAACCTTTGAATTAGAAAACCTCGTCCCAATGCCTGATCTTCATGGCTCTTCATGGTCAAACAAGCCCTTCAGTGAGTTGTTGGTGATGGAGAGAGATGGGGACACTGACTTGGTGATCAGATTCCAATGTCATTGTGGGATGCAAACACCTATATACTATTGCAGGGAGACTGGTAATGTGCACTGCAATGATTAGGTTAAAATCACATACACAAACGTATGCATGTAACAACATCTCCTGCTTGCAGAGTTTAATGGGATTTTCTTTTTCTGGTAAACCTGGCTGATTTAATTTTCTTGCAATCCAGGTCTAATTTTCAAAGTTCCGTTTGTTTTTGCCAAGGCATCCTGTTATCAAATCTCTTATCTTAACCTGGTCCAAAGTCCATCATCTGTCTTGTGTCCCCCAACATTCCAACAGTGAGTGATCAACAAAACTGAAATGAAGGAAGTCAAAAATGACTATTTTCCCTTTGGGCAGCAGTGGTACATCCTTGAGAGATTTCCTCTCCATTCACAGGGTTCAAGATTTCCTCTGATGGAGAAGGGGAGGATGTGCCTCTCAAGTCAGTGTCCAAGACTGATGTGCCTCTTCCCAGGTCAGTGTCCAAGACACCACCATTTATGGGATGCACATTTCTTCTCCTCTATAAATCTCTCAGCCCTTATGGCCATGGAGCTG
>NW_005054483.1:838511-863799 GCF_000277835.1 Geospiza fortis | reverse complement strand
TCTCTGTCAGGATGGGTATGGGGTCACCAGTGCTCTAATCCAGACAATGTCCTCCCTGTCAGGACTTGTGCCAGGGAAAACCAGCAGCTTGGCAGAGAATTGTTTGATGCATGAAGAAAAGAAACAACTCTGCCAGTACAGATTCACTCCTGGGACTACCTAATATCAAAGTATTGTCTCCATTCAAGTCTGATCTTTGCTCCCCACCCTGTGCACTGTTCCCTTTACCGTGAGAAAGAACAGCACGGAAAGCGCTGGACCACTCTGTTCTCATCTTGCCCTGCGAGCCAGCAATTCTTCAGGGACAGGGAGGGGGAAGGGTGGCATGCCTTTACTGCTCAAAGATAGGGCTTCATTACATCACCCTCCCCTCCTGACCACTCCCATACATGAAGCCTTGCTGCCACTCAGCTCTGTGTGACCGGTCCTGTTTTTGGAGTCTCCGCTCCTGGGAACTCTTGAGGAATAAGGGGCAAGAGAACCAGGCAGAAGAGCCTTCCTTTGGTGTCACTGGCTGAAGGTGAACTGCAGAGCCTTTAAAGTAGTGAGTAAGCAGCCGATTTTATCTTGGCATCTCCATATTGGTTGGATTGGGGTGTGAAATAGAGGAGTTGTTTCTTTCCCTTTATTGCGTACCTTTCCAGCTCGTTAATCCTATTTCATTAAAGGCTGCCTTTGTTTCACAAGCCTGCAGGCTCAGGTTTGAAGAGCAAGTGTTTGTCTCTTGCAAGGATGGACAGGACCTGATCTGCTGCGTTGCTTTTGGCTTGGCTCAGTTAGCAAAGGCAGCAGGGTCTCTGTCCAAGCTCCCTGAGCAGCTGCTGAGCCACCCTACAGGGGAGCTGCTGTGGCTGGGCAGGGTCAGCAGCACATGGACTGCTGGCTTCAAGGACTGGGGCTTCTGACAGGCTGAGATAAGAGCAAGGACCTGGAAGTCTGGTGAGCTGGGATCTCAATCCCATCACTGGGGAAGACACTTCACCTCTGCATGGCCCATCCAACCCTTTGAAGGTACTATCCACCACCCAAGCTGATGCTGGTCTCTGCTCCTTTTTGGGTTATAAAGGTCTATGGAAAGGTTGGTGCAGGGTCATTTGCCTCCGTGTCAGGTTTTGCAGGTGGCATAAGTGACAAGGATTGCTGATAAGAGAAGTGCTGTTTTGGCAAGCTGATGCAGGAAAGGCTCCCAAAATGACCAGAGAGGTCAGAGCTACACAAACATGGGAAGGCAGATTTCATGGGGTCCCTAAAGATGAGAAATTCTTTCTTCACTCAATGTCCCTCTGGCAGGTGGTGCTCATCAGGAATCAAGGTCTAAGAAGTGGCTGAAATCCATAGATCTTGGATCCCTCTTCTTTCCATATCATTCTGTGCTTCCTGACAAATGCAAGCCCTGTTGGTGTGGGAGGTCAAGCACTGGCAGGTTTCTTACCTGGTACCTGGGGGAAAGGCCAGGAGGCAGGTGCAGAACCAGAAGAGCTGCAGGGACAGAGGGATGATGCTGAGGGTGTGATGCAGAAGCAGGGTGGAAGGGCAATGCTGTGGGAGAGAGCAGAGCTCCTGGTGCAGAGCAGGCAGAGCACTCCGTGGAGCCCAGGTCAGGGCATCATTTCTGTGTGTGGAAACTGGCCCATGAAGGAAGAAGGAATACTCTGATATAAATCAAGCAGTTCACATTTAATTCTTTGTGAGAAAAAAAAAATCTGTTGCAAAGAACTATCAAGGGCAACTGTATTTGTATGAAAATGAGCAGATTCTGCCCAGGCAAATGAATGTTTAGACTCATGAAGGACCAGAACAGCACCTGGGACGCTCTCTGCTCATTACCAGACCAAAAGAATGGCTCTCTCCTATGTGTGTTTAGAAAACAAAGACCTGCTCCTGCTCTTGGCTGGATCCCTCTAACATGTCAAGGTGGGCTCCCCAGGACCAGAGGGCTTTTTCTCTCAAGCTCCCAGTCCTGGGCTGCATTTCCAGATCCAGGTGTCCACAGCAAACAGGAGGGAGATCAGGAGAGGCAAAGCCATTCAAACCAGCTCTATGGTCATTAAGGTATTCACCTACCTGTAGAGTCTTGATTTAGCAAAAACAAGGTGTGGCTTTGCAGGTGAATTTAAGCAGGTAGCTACAAGGTTTTTTCTGTTGGAAACAGCTCTTTTCCAACTTCAGCTGAAGTCTCTGAAACCTCTTCAGTGAATTCAGTCTTGAGTTCATTTATTATAACTGGAATCCAGGGGTTTTGGTGCCCTCACCCATCCATCCAGATGCTCTACAGTCTATAAAACACACAGTTATCTGCCATGGCAGGTATAACATTACATAAACCTTACATAAAAATTACACAAACCTTTCTGCAGAGCACCAAGAAAGTCTAAACTCCATCTGTGATCTGAGAGTTTCAATGTGCATGTGCAGGACACGTCCAAGTGCAGCAGTCAGGCGAGACTGGGGACAACCTCTAGCCTAGAGAGAGAGGGCATAGTTCACTTTTTGCCCTTCAGTTTCTCCTTTTCCTGTTCTTTCACCTTTTTTTGTCCTCTTATCTCAATTTATTTTGTCCCCCTTCATCCCCACTTTCTCTGTTTTTCCCTTCACCAGTTTAGGTTTTCTTCTTTCCCTGTCTCCACCAGCCCTGTCACTTTTTATTTGGGGATGCTGAGGTTGAGGGGAAGCTGTGTGGGACTGTGCTGCTGAGCTCATTGCTGGCTGCTGGGGGAAAGGCAGCTCTGTCAGCTGCAAGAACACATTTCTGCAGCTCTGTCAGCTGCAAGAACACATTTCTGCAGTCCCTTTGGTGGCCTGGCAGAAAGGCTTTGCAAAGATTAAAGGCCTTTATAAAGCTGCTAGATAAATGGTACAGATTGATGTAGGTTTTGGAAACTGCAGAGGTTGACATAAAATTAATGAGTAAGATTGAGTTGAGACAGCAGAAAGATTGAGGAAAAATGAGAAAAGAAGGCAGAACTTTGGGCAGAGGACAGCCACCCTTTTGTGGAAGGGAGAAGCAGAAGGGCTTCTTCTGCAACAGCAACCTCCAAGCACTGAGGAGCCCCAGTGGTTCACACAGCTCTGTCCCAGCAGTGCTGCTGCAGCTGCCTCTGGGTTAGAAGGATATAACCAGAACTGGTTAACCAGTGGGGCTGCCAAGAAAAGGTTAATAAACCTCCCTGTTTACCAGTTATCTTCCCCTGCTTACCTTTGTCCCAGGGAAAAGTGTGCACCTGTGGGTGATAATGGGGAAACAGGTCACTAAAATGAAAGCGTGGGGTTTAGTGGGTGGCTCCATTTCAGCAGGTGAGTTCCAGTGAAAGGAACTCTCACTGGAGGGGAAGGAGGTGCTTGGGCTGTGGACAAACACCTGCTTGTTTATTTTCAGCTCTGTAAGGCAACTTTTGTGTCCCTGCTCTTAGTCAACTCAACCTTTTGCACACTAGGCATGTTTTCCATTCTTAAAGTACCTTTTCTCTAAGTCTCCCCTGGTGACTTTTCCAGGGCTTTTTCAGCTGTGATCTCTTTTTTGAATCAGTGTTTCCTGGGTCATGTTTAGCCTAAATTAGAATTGTCTGCTGCCCATACAGCTGGCAGTCAGCTTCCACATGGAAGAGTAGAGTAAGAGGTCAAAAAGGGAACTGTTATTTAGTAGGAAGAAGCCTCATGTGCTTATTAACAGCTCTGTGTTAGGGGCACTCAAGGTGCTATTTTTGATGCTCATGTTCAGGCAGTATTGGATTGCAACACTGCCCTGTTAGAAGGGAAAGATTTCCTCATGGGAAAAATAGCTAACCTGCACCAAGAGGTACAAAATCTTGTAACAGCATCTATCCCAATATTGCATTGGGATGTTAAACCATTGGGAAATGGAGGCTTTGGGTTGCTTGCTCTGCCATAAAAAGTAGGAGTCTAAACTGTTGACCTGGTCTGTGCTTTGTGAGTCATTGCTGGGGTTGCTTCATGAAATTCCTACAGAAAAAATCAACAAGGGTGGGGGGAAAGAAACAAAAAGAAAAATTCCCCAGAAGTGCCTCGGGTTGCCTGATGCTTTTCAGAGTCTGCAAGCTCTGTGACAAGAGCTATGAAGGCATTGCTTCATGTGTTGAAAGATGCACTCCTGTGTTGCTCAAGTTTCAATGTAACAGCACATGCTAAGTTTTGGGAAATTAAAGGTGACCATGCCACGAAGGTGATCACTTGGAAGGAGGTGGCAAGTTCCGCTGGAGATTTTTTTTCCTTTTTTTTGTAATGGGTTGAGAAAAGCAAGTCAGCAATGCACCTGCATTAAACATGGCTTTACTGCTTGAGGTGTGGCTTTGCAGCTTGAAACATGAAAGGCTGAGTTATAACAGGGCTCTCTATTAAATTAGTGCCTAGACAGAGACACTTGATAGCTGCCAAATATTGTGTACAGCTGAAATAAGGTGGCTGTGCACAGCACAGCTCACCTTTGGAACTGCAGGCACTAACTTCAGGTTTCACAACTTTCTCTGACCCCATCTTCAACTCCACTTGTGCATAAGTGAAAGAGTAACTTGCTGAGGAGCATCCAACTTGTTCCAGCTCTGTGCTGGTAAGAACATGGCACTGCATTGTCCTTGGAGAAGGACAGAATTTGCTTCATTTTGTTGGGTCACTGATATAAGCCCTGCCTTTCCACTATGGGGGTGAAATATTACAGTGGGATAAATATGATTTAGAACTGGGCTTTCTTACAGCCTTTCCTTGTCCCCTTGCACCCTCTGAGACAAATGTGAGACTCTTGTCTGACCTAGACCCACTTCAGGGATGTAGCAACTTTAGAACTATGGAAATATTAAGAATAACACCTGGTACCTGATGCCTACAGGGTCAATAAATAAAGAAAAGGGTTCTGCTCAGTAGACTGCATCTTAAATTCCCCTGTTAATATTAAAGATGTGACAGGCTAAAAGTGCAGGTTGATTTGTTTGGGGCAGAGACCAGACACCTTTCCACGCTGTCTGCTTTTTCGGAGGATAGCTGGGTGCTCCTGTCACAATCTTTTCTGTGGAGCATCATGAGTTTCACATCAATAAATCAGACACAGTGAGAGGGATGTGTGTGAACAGCTGAATGTGGCCTGGACTCTGAAAGTGTAGCTTAGACTGGCTGGTAGGAACAGCAGATACATCAAATCCTTCTGAGCCTGCAGAGTACTTTCTGTGCCAGTATCTACTTTCCAGAAAGCTCCCATTTTTTGCTCAAGACCCCTTGGATAATAGCAATATAACTGAAGGGGCCTGTTCTCTTCATACAATGTCTTGAAAGGAGTATTTGAAAGTCACCTTTGAAAAATGGGCACAGGCTATATTCCTTCCAAATATCTCAGAGCTGAAATGCTCCTATTTTTTAGTACTGATTTTTCCACATGTAAATGTTAAACAGAACTCCATTTTGTGGCTATTATAGAAAAGATGATGTATTTTTAGGCAGGGAAAATATCACCCTAAAGCTTTTAATCTTGGAACTTGGCCAAACTTTGTTAATGAGTCGGTGTAGCAGAGCTCCTGTCCTTGTGCAGCAAGGGGAGATGTGGGGTATCAAAGGTTGGAGTGGGGCAGGGGGACTGGGCTGGTCTGGAGTTGAGGCATTCACCTCTTTCCTGACCCCTGCGAGTCCAGAGACAGCATCTCTGTGCTGAATGCCATCCAGGCAGACTTTGCTTCATCCTGGGTTTGCAGAGAGCCTTCTGGCCAGAAGACATGTGGGCTTGGATCCTCAGTGTGCCCGAGTTCCAGGCAAGCTGTGACTTGCTTGTGTTACATTCTGGTTGGGCATTCAGCATTTCTGGATGGGCACTGAGCTTGTGCTCAAGGGAGGATCTGGGGTGTCTGGCAAGCCATGGACAAACACAGTGGCCTAAGTTTTAGCAGCTGAGCCCATAAATCCAAGGACAGCTTGTGCAGCTCCTTCCCTCAGTCTGGGTTTTGTGCTGCAGTTCAGGAGCTCCAACCTTGGAGCTGCAACCTTGGAGCTGCAGCCTTGGAGCTGCAACCTTGGAGCTCCAACCTTGGAGCTGCAACCTTGGAGCTGCAGCCTTGGAGCTGCAGCTGTGCCTCCAGACTTGGCACAAGCAGACATGGAGGATTGTTGCTTAAACCCTCAGTGAGATTTAGTGATGCAGGGCAGGTTTCTTCATCCCTGCCTTCCTGCTCTGCCATCTTGCCTGCCAGAGGGTGCTGCAGTGGCAGCAGGCCGAGCAGAACAGGCATTGCCCCTTCTCCTTGCAGCTGGAGCACGGATGTGATGCCAGCTGGAGGTGGCTGTGCTGGCTGAGGGGCAGCTCTGGGAGCTGAGCAGGGGCCCTGCCACCCTTGCACACGGGTTACTGCCACCAAGTGTGGTCACAGCTCAATCTGGCAGTGCCTGGGTTTGAGCTGAAGGGACAGACACCAAATCCAGTCTGTGTGAACACAGGGGTGTAGGCAGGAGTGGTGTGAGGGTGCCTGGCCATGGGGAGACACCATGTGTTTAGAATCACAGAACCATTTAGGTTGGAAAAGGCCTTTAAGATCATTGAGCCCAACCATTAACCCAGCACTGCCAAATCACCACCAATCCATGTCCCCAAGTGTCATATCTAAAGTTTTTTAAATCCTTCCAGAGGTGGTTACCCCACAACTTTCTGGGGCAGCCAGACCACCATTTCAGTGAAGAATTTTTTTCCCAACATCCAATCTAAACCTTCCCTGGTGCAACTTCAGTCCATTGTATTTGCTCACTTGCTTAATCAGAGCTTCAGAGCTAGCAAAGAGGTGAGGAAAAAATATTTGTACCACACAGTCACCAAATCCAGGAGCACAGAACGATTCTGCTGTTGATAAACAATCTTCCTGGATCCTAAAATATGCATTTTGAGAGGTGTGGGTTCTTGACTCTTCACCTAGTCAATGATTACTTCTGCATTCCTCTGGTACTGTGAATTCGAACATAATGAGTTTCAGTGGGTTCATCTCTGTGAGCAGGGCAGTACAAATACCAAATACAAGTTTTGGAGAGCTTTTTAAGGAAGATAAGTGGTTACTGCTACTCCTACAAGGATGTTTTGCCCCTAGAAAAGGGTTCACTTCCTTTAAAAGGACATTCAGAGGAGGTGAGTACACACAGGTCTGTGCAAAAGGACAGGATCAACTTGCAAATACTCTTGAGAGGTAAGGGGGAAACAGGAATGACCTTCATTGAGCCATTCCCCTCAGCCTGAAATTGCTGTGTGGGTTTTATTATGCAACAGAATGTGTAAAAATGGGACTTTTTTAGGAAGCAGATGAAAGCTTGCCAAAAGAGAATGAAGGGACCAGACTAACCAGTCTGAATGAGTTCAGGTCTAGTAAACAACTTCCAGTTTAATGGCAAAAGAGCACCTGAAAACATCTTTTGCAACACTTGGGAGAACTGAGCTATTTTGATGAAGCGTTTTGACTTTAAATTGGGAGTGGCCATAACAATAATGTTTTTAATGGGTTTATAAAAACTCATTCTGTACTACTTTAATAACTTGTGCTTTTGAGATGGAGTTTGCCAGTTGTGGGTTTCTGGGAGGTCCTCAACTAGGAAACACTGTGAAAACCATGGGAAATGGGGAATTCTGTCTTTATTCCACCTTTCTGTCTTTTATTTTTCACTTCATAGTTTATGCTGAAGTGTCTTAAAATAAAAAATGTTGGATTTGATGCTAAAATTTCTGCAGGGAGAGATGAGGGATTTTTGAGGAAAAAGTTGCTTCAAGAGGAAATTATTGTCTCTCTCTCAGTCAACTCAGAGCTTGATCTACATTGGGCAGAATAATCCATGCCATGGGGCTTCAGCAAAGCCTGTGCCTGTGGAGGAGTCACAAACTGTGACCACAAGAGCTCTCTTTGAGTCACAGGAGCTCTCCTGAGCAGCACCTGGGCCCAGCTCAGCAGCCCCTTCACTCACAGACTCAGTGCCCAGCTCTTTCCAATGCTGATTATCTCAGCAATCAGCAGGGACCACTGATCCCCACTGAGGCCTTTTTCCTGCAAGCTGATGTGTGTCACAAAGTCTGCAATGCTGGCGTTAACCAAGAGGGGCTGCTGGCCCCTGGGCAGGAACCAGCCCGGAGGCACTGTCCGTGAGGAAGGCTTTAACTGGGCTGCATGGAGTTGCTGTGTTTCTCCAGGGGCTGCTTTGTCCTCCTGCTTCAGGTGGGAGCAGTGCCTGGGTCTGAGCTTGGGAGCCTCTTTGGGCTTCTTCACGGCTTGGCTGAACCTCTGCTGTAGTTCCCTTCCCACTGGTGGAGCTGCAGACTGTGTAAGAGCTCAATTAAAACATCTCCTGATGGAATGTCATCGTTTGTGATGTGTCACAAGAGCATGGCCCGTGTCCTGTGACAAGAGTCCAGGTGTCCAAGCTCCCCTTGCATTTCTTGTGCTGCCTGGGGAAAGGAGGGGAGGAGATCACAAAGATATCAGCCCAGTGGTGGCTGCTGGCTGTGAGTGGGAGCACAGGGAGCTCTCAGGATGGGTGCAGGGCTGTGAAGCTCTTGCAAGATGGGTTTAAAGCAGAAACCTGTTGGGATTGAGTTTGTGGTTAAAGTTTTAGGTGTCGTCAGTGGATGCTTCGTTTACTACTTCATTTGGGAACAAAGCAGTGCCTGATCATGCCTGGGATCCTTTGTCATCCCCTGGTATCCCACTGTTCTCTCCCCACTGTTCTCTCCCCACTGCTCTCTCCCCACATCTCCTTCTCCTCTTCCAATTCTCCTGGCACTTTCCCTGACCACGGCAGATTCCTCATCTCTACAGAACACCCCAGCCCTCTTGGCAGGGATGTCAGACCCTGCATCTCCTGCCTGACACTAACTAGCAACCCCCTGTTGCACTGGGGTACTTTGAATTCAAGCCCAGTGTCATGTTTAAATAAGGTTGTGCATGTTGTGGCACATCAGTGGGGCTGCTGGTACAAGCACAGCCCTGCTGCTTGCTGGTCCTCCCCCTCTCCTAATGCAAGGAAGGCAAGCAGGCTACTTTTTAAATTCCATGGCTAAGAGTGGCTGGTGGACCTTTAACACACGAGAAATAATTGTATTGCTTTTAATTGCTTTATAGCCCCTGTCTCCTGGAGACCTTTTGCTGCTGCCAAAGCACTCTGTGACTGAAGCCAGCTTCCAAACAGCTGGATTTGCCAGGGATGGGAGGTTAAAGCCAGCTCAGCAGACTGGGGAGCCTGCTCAGGGGGTGGCTGCAGCTGCTGCTCCACTGCCATTCATAAATCATAATGGGGACTCAACTCCAAGGTTCAAACAGAGCATTGCTCCAAATTCCTGCAGTGTGCCTGCCCAGGGCGCAGGGAGCATGGAAAGGTGGGTTAGCAGTGGGTGTCTGCAGGCTCCTGATCCTTCTCCTGATTTCTGTACATCAAACCAAGCACACATTTGGCTCTGCTGTGCCCTGGTTGGGAAGGCAGTGAGGGCTGTGCTTCCCTCTGGGGTCAGGCCTGGGATGGGCTGAGGAGCTCATGGGAGCTGAGCTGGCTGCAGAGGGGAGAGGATTATCCCCAGCTGGGTTTGCTCTCTGCTCATTGCTGGAGAAGAGAAATCTGCAGATCTGGAGCTCATCCATCTGCTGCTTCCTGGGCAGGATCAGTGTGCCAGATTGCACAGACACACCTCCCTTAAGAGCATTCCCTGGAGTTACGGAGGCCCAGGTGGCGCAGCAGGGTCAGTGGCTCTGCAGGGCAGCCCCTGTGTGTGTGTTGCTGCCCCGTGGGGCAGGTCTTATCCTCATGCCTGGCAGGCCAGGAGCTGTGCCTGGCTCACATGAAGCTGGCTGGAGGGCCCTTTGCAAGGTGTGTGCACTCAGTGGGCAGCAGGACACAGCATGGAGCTCTTCTGGGCCTATGGGATGCTCACAGGTGTGATCCCATCCCAGGGAGGAGGTGAGAGCAGAGGCAGCACCCGAAACTTCCCCTTCTCTCCTGCTGTCAGAGTCACTTCCCTGATGAGGCAGTAAAGCTGTGCAGGGGCCCAGCAGTGGGACAGGCAGAGTGAGAAGAGCTGCAGCCAGGAGCCCAGGGGTTAACTCAGCACCACGGGGCTTGAGTGAGCCCAGGCTTGAAGGACAGCCCAGCACAGAGCAGCCTTCAGACCAAACAAAGTACCTTCTGCTGAGCTGGGGCACAGATAAAAGATCCCATGGCATTTCTTGTGTAGCTTGGAGGAGACTGCCAGTGCTGAAGCTGAAATATCTCTGCCAACAAACAAAACTGTCTTTAAACTCTGAGGCTGTGTGTGAGCTATTGTTGGGGACATAATGGCTTCTCTGTTTCCCTGCACAGTCATTGCTCTGCAAATACACCACTGGTCTCTTTTAAAAGTGGTTGAGTGTAAATTAAGTTCTAGAACCTGGAAAGAGGTTTCATCCATTTCCTTTTACTACCCTCAGCTGACACTTGTTTACAGAGCAGCACATACAGAAGATTTACAGCTGCTTTACCTGGATGGAGATGGGCATCTTTATTGCTCAGGCTGAGACTCACAGACACAGGGCTTGGACAGCAAATGTGCCCAAATCCCCTGGTTTAAGGCAGGGGGTGAGGCTGGGGGGGGTGCTTGCTAATCACCCCCCTCTAAGAAAAGTTTTGGTTTGGCTGGCCTGGCCTGTTTCCTTTAGTTAGCTCAGAGCTGGCACACTCACTGCTGCCTGATCCTGAGTGTGGCTGCTGCAGGGCACTGAGGGCTGCTCTGCCTGCTGAGCTCACTCTGCCCTGGGCTGCTGGGCACCCACACTGGGGTTGGTGCATCTGTTCTTCACCACAGTTCCATGGACTGGCTTTTCTCTGAGGATGGCAGATGCTCTGGTAAGGTAAAGGACATCTTGGCTGTTGTGCTGAAGTTGTGGTAAAAACCCAGAGCTGCAGTACAAAGGGGGGAGGTGGTCTCTGAAGGCAATATGATTAATTAGGTCTATTTTGCTGGAATGGCCTTGTAATGGAAAAGAAAATGGGTCAAAGAGTAGCTGTTGAAGCTGTATTTGCTGAAGTGCCTGTCCCAGCAGGGTGGCAGTGACTGTCCATCCCCTCAGTAGCTCTGCACTCATCCCTGTGTGTACCCAGGGAGCTCCTTGGTGCTCTGTGCTCACTCTCAGATGAGCAGCTGAGTGCAGGACGGGCACACGTGGGGACCTGAGCCCTGGCCATGGCCCTCTGGGGGTGCTGGGCTCGTTGGGAAGGTGCTCTGGCCAAGGGCCCAGGCAGGAATGGGTGCTGTGCTCACACTGTAGCTTCATCCAAGGTTGATTCCTAATGACCTAGATGTGTTTTGCACTTGGTCCTGGCAACCTTCCAGACAGAGACTCCTCCACAGACATGGCATTTAAAAGCAGATTATGTGAAGTTGTATTTTTTAAATTTTAATTTTTTTTTTGTCCTGAAGATGATGTCAGCCATGACTAACAGCAATTGTGTTCTGCTCCTTGGATTTCCCTTCTCACCTCTGCATCAGGAGGTTTCTGTGCAGTTTCCTGCCTGCTCTTACCCGGGTGATGGTTTGAGGATAGGAAAGGGGGTGGCAGCAGGCCTGACCATCCTGTCTCTTTCCACAGGAAGATGAAGACACGCTGTGTGGTGGTGGCAGTGGTGGCTGTGGCCCTGCTGGGGCTGGTGCTGTTCCTGGGGCTGTTCTTTGGGCTGCGCTCAGGGGACACCCACACCTACAGGAGGGCGGCCGTGGCCACCGACGCGGGGCCCTGCTCCATCATTGGCAGGTACCCACTGGGGGGGTGCTCACTGGGGTCCCAGCACGAGGGGGGAGATGAGAATCTTGGCTCTGTGTCTCAGAAGGCTGATTGATTACTTTATGATATCTATTATATTAAAAGAAAATGATATATTAAAACTATACTAAAGAATAGAAGAAAGGATTTCATCAGAAGGCTTGGAAAAGGAAAAATGGAATGATAATAAAATCTTGTGACTGAGCAGAGTCCCAACACAGCTGGACCTGTAATTGGTCAACAAGTAGAAACAACTCACATGGACCAATCAAAGATGCACCTGTTGCATTCCACAGCAGCAGATAATCATTGTTTTTCTTTTCCTCTGAGGCTTCTCAGCTTCTTGGGAGAAAAAATCCCAATGAAAGGATTTTTCATAAAAGATGTCTGTGACAACCCACTCACCGTGCCCTGCCTCTCATTGGCTCTGACAGCTCTGCCATGAGACACAACTGCTGCTTCCCCAGTGTTCAGGTGCAATCCCTGCAGTTGCCCAGCATGGATAATCAATCCCTTTCTCCCTGGAGAAAGAGGAGATCCTAATAAACCCCAGGCTTTTACCATGCTTGACCAGCTTTACTGCAGCTGCTCACAGACTACACAGCAGGCAAAGATTCCTTGGATCCATTAACAATGAGAATGGGAGTTTTCTTTCTAGCTCCTTTTAAAAAAACATTTCTTGAGATATCCTTCAGTTCTAGTCCCAAGTGCTGCAGATTTAAGGCTCCTCAGAAAACTGTAATTTCTTATGACAGTGTAATGAATGTGTGTGGAATGTCTGTCCCCACGTGTACTCTGTCACATCTTGCTGTTTTCAGGCTGCTTTGGATGTGTCTCTAACGAGGGCACACTGAGCACTAAGGGTCTGTTCTCTCTGGTGAGAGAAGCTCAACGCTTCCTGAGGAACACATAGGCTGGGTGTGCCTCAGAGAATCTGTCCTGCAGTGCTGACAGGGAGCTGGGGCACTGTCACATGTCACCTTCCCTTCTGCTGCACAGGGACATCCTCAAGCAAGGAGGGTCAGCGGTGGATGCCGCGATCGCAGCCCTGCTGTGCGTGGGACTCATGAATGCTCACAGCATGGGCATTGGAGGGGGCCTCTTCTTCACCATCTACAGCAGCACAGGTAAGGGACAGGCCCACACACACCTGGAACAGCTGGACAACTTTATCTAAGTGATTTATCCTGCCTGAGAGAAGGTGAATGATGCTCACAGCCTCTGGGGGAATGTCCTCAAAATAATTGCCAAGGACCTGGCTCACGTTGGTCAGAGTCCTCCAGCAGAGACCGTGGCTGTGTGCTGAGTCCAGAGCTAAACATCATCTTCCTTGCTCTGTCATTAAAGGAAAAGTGGAAATCATTAATGCAAGAGAAGTGGCTCCAAAAAAAGCAGCAGTGGACATGTTTGGGAACAACACACAGCTCTCTCTGAAAGGTATGGCAAAGGTTTCACTGCTTGGGGGGGACCACAGAGCTCCAGCATCAGCACATCTGCATTGAGAACATTTCTTATGGTTGGTTCTTGCCTACCTACAGGATTTCTCACCTAGAAATATCCTCTTGCACAATTTGCAAACTCTGGCCTGACCAAGAAGCTAAAAACAATGCCCTTTAAACTAGTCAGGGACCCCGTCACTTTCTGCTTTTCACTTCATGAAAAAGCAGGTGGATGCAAAGGACTGAGTATGACCTGTTCCACATGTGCCATCGTTGCTTTCCACCTCTTTGAATAAATCTTTGTGTGGATCATCTTTGGTTTAGTCAATTCAGGTTTCCTCCCTAAATTACTTGTTGTGGTGGCTTCAACCACAAGCCCCATTAGGCTTGGGGTCTCCAGTGAAGTTTTCTATCAGGAAAGTATTTTCTAATAAGAAATAGAAAGAAATACTAACTAGTTCTCTTCATGGTCACCCTTCTAAGCAAGAGGGAGCAGCACCTTGGAGGGGGTTTGAGCAGTGTGTTGAACTTCCAGGAGATGCAAGAGAAAACGGGATGGAAGCAAACTGCAACATCACTGTGGGATGTGGAATCAATCTGTTCCAGTTGTAGCTACAATGCTGCAACAAGGTTTTTGGTTCAAGTACATCACAGTCTGTGTGCTCTCCCATGACAGCTTCTGTGTTCTGGGCAGCTTTGCTCTGGTACAGAGCCTACAGAGGGAAATGACCCAAAACTGGAGTTACCAGCAAGAGGACAGAGGGGTTTCAGCAGCTCAGAATACATAGGCACAAATGTCAGACCAAATTATTCTGTCAATTCTGTTAATTCTCACAAGCTGAGCAGGTCACACAAGCCCTGCCTAAAACCAGGGCTGGCAGAGATGCCTGCCCTACCTCCTGCTCCATCAACCACTTTCTTTTCTTGCTGTGGGAGACTAAACACATTCCTTTTCTGCTCCAGGAGGAATGTCAATTGCTGTTCCAGGAGAAATCCGTGGCTATGAGCTGGCTCACAAACGGCATGGCAAACTGGCATGGAAAGATCTGTTTCTGCCCAGCATCAAGCTGGCAAGAGAAGGATTCCCTGTTGGGAAAGGCCTTGCTGCAGCCATCAAATCAAAAGAGGAGGCAATTGAAAGCAATCCCTTGCTGTGGTAGGTAGAGCAGTTGCTGTTCTATGCAGAGAAATTTGGGGTGGCTGCATCCAGTCTGCAAAGTCCCTGTGTTTGTGCAGTGCAGTGTCCATGAGGAGGGTGCATCCCCTCAGTAACCACACTCACTGTGCCTGCTGGTGTCACTGCAGATACCTAAAGGTGCTAAATCATGGGGAATGTTCAGTTCTGACCTTTAAAGGGGGAGAAATTCTACTCCTGAAGCCCATTTGTCTGAGCAAGGTGGAATTAGAGTACGTGCTGGGATCAGCCTGCCCAATGGCAATGGACTTTCTGAATCCCTGCTTCTGCTCATGCTGTGAGTGCACCAAGGTGATCCTGCCTGCATTTGGAGTAATTGCAGTCTCCTTGAACATCTCATCTGCTGCCAGGCAGTGGGAATTTGGATCATCTCTTACTCTACAATCAGCCTTCCTGGTCAGTGCCTCTGACCATCCACCTCTGGCAAAGACTTTGAGCATGGAGGGTTTTAAATCCTCCTCACTTCTTACAGTCAAACCCACAGTGTTTATGTCCAGCCCTGCTGGAGATCATGCTTGATTCTCTCTTTTCTTTAAAATCTCTGCCAGCTGCAGGTTTGTTTCCTATCCAATTGGTCATGTACACCCTGGCCTGTCTCCTGTTCTTCCATCAGACTGGTCCACAGCAGCACAATCATGATCCATCATGAGGGAGCTAGAGAGGAAACAATCTACCTTAAAGTGATCTATTAAACAGGGGCTGAAACACTTCTGGATTTACTGGAAGCTTTGAACCTCGTAGTTTTATAGGCTGTGCTCTGAACTGCACTGCTGAGTTCAAGGACTGTGGCCCCTCCTGTGCATCTTGAGGCACTTGTTGGCCCCTGGGGTGGGCAGGGAGGGTGGTGCTGAGGTGAAAATCCCTGCTGCAGGCTCCATGGAGCACACTGAGCATGTGGAATTACAGGTCAGAAAGCACTGCTCAATTTTGTGCCCCAGTGCCAAGATCTGAGGAGCCCATGGCTCAGGCAGTTTCCTTCTCTCCAAGAAGCACCTGGCATGAACACTCATGCTGGTTCAGCTCCCACAGACACACATAGTTCTGAACTTGTCCCTCATATCTGATCTTCTCCCTCTCCTTTCTCTGCTAGTGAAGTGTTCTGCAAAGGAGGGAAAATCCTGCAAGAGGGTGAAACCATCAAGATGCCCAAACTAGCCAACACCTACGCCACCATAGCCAATGAAGGAGCAGATGCCTTTTACACAGGAAGCCTGGCAAAGCAGATCATTGCTGACATCCACAATGCAGGTGAGAACCAGGACACCCTTCCCAAGCAGCAGGAGTGACCACACTGCTCAGAGCCCCGGGAGGAGCCAGGGACCTGCAGAAGCCTTGGGAGAGGTCAGCCCTGAAATGCTGCCTCTGAGATCTGTGGCAACAGGACGCCCAAAAGAAGCACTTTAACAGATGTGTTTGAAAGTCAGAAATGGAGAGTGTTTGCTGTGCATTTCTGTACCACAGAGCCTCCCAAGTCTGTGCAGCTCAGGCTGTTCACAGAGTTTGAGCCTAAAACGTCACATGCGTGGTGGTCCTGTGAACTCTGAGCTGTTTGATCCCTCGGTACCACTAGATGGTGGCAGTATCCCATCCTCACCAGCCAGCACTGGCTAGCCTGGTGAACTTCCTGCGAGTAATTCACTGCCTTTATTTGTGGTGGATAATTACTAACTCTCTCCCCCTTCAGATAAGAAAGGTAACGGAACACTCAAATTATTCTACCTGTGGGGTGCCACAAAGCATCTGCACCCAAAACTGCATCTTCCTCCTGTAAACAGAATTCTTAAGGGCATTTTGTAGCCTGACACTGCTGGTGTGCTGTGTAAAAAAAGATGGATCACCAGAGTTGTAGCTGCTGTAAATCAGCCCAACTTTGTGCTTAGACTATCTGAGCCTGAGATGGATCTATCAAGGAGTAAATCTCCTGGGCACACATCTTTGCTTTCCTCACCTTGTTACTTTTTGGATTTGTCCATGCTGTGATTCATAGTGGTGGAATATGACCTCCCCTTCCCACCAGTGATCACATAAACCCACATCTCTAGTTTCCTTCTCTTTCCAGGGGGAATTGTCACGTTGGAAGACCTGCGGGACTACAATGCCACAGTGATCGAGGACCCCATACAGATCAAACTCGGGGAGTTCACCCTCTACACACCCAGTGCCCCCCTGAGTGGCCCAGTTCTGGCCCTCATTTTGAACATATTGAAAGGTGAGAGTGCCACAGAGCAGTGCCCCACGGGCAGCATGAACTGGGAGAGCTCCAAAGGCATCACCTTGTTTGGGGGAGCAAGGCCTCCCTGATAGGCCTCCAGCAGGTGAGAGGTCTGAGAGCCCAGGAGAGATCAGAGGTGCAGAAACATTCCTCCTCTGCTGTAAACTCAGGGATGTTGCCTTCCTACCTGAAATACAGGTGCAAGAGGAAAAATATTTTCCTGATGGAGGAGCTTCCCTGATACTTGCGTGGGTGGAACCTAACATGTGCTTGGGGCTTCTTTGGAAAACACCTCTGCAAGTAGAAATTCTGCTGGTGACTCCCACAGTGCTCAAAACCATCAGAGCTCCTGAGCTCTCCATGTGGAGATGAGGACAGTCCAGTGACTGCATCTCTGTAGAGACTGGGTTTAGAGGTTATACATTTGACACAGGTGCATTAGCAATCCATGGACCCTGTGCTTTGTGTTCACAGCTGTTTGTGCTCTCTTGCCAGGATATAATTTCTCTGCTGCCAGCATCAAAACCGTGGAGGAGAAAGGTCTGACCTACCACCGCATCGTGGAGGCCTTTCGCTTCGCCTACGCCAAGAGGACTCTGCTGGGAGACCCAAAATTTGTCAACATTACAGAGGTACCTGGCAAAAGTCTTTTCTTTCTGCAACACCAAACTTGACTGGAGCGTGGCTGAAAGTTTTTGGGTGACTCCACTTTGTCAGGCATGCTCTGTGCCAGTGGCTGTGACAGGCACTGAAACAGCTCTGAGTCAGAAAGTGATGTCCTGTGTGGCTCATGGCTGAGCTGTGGGGACTATAAATGGAGGAAATCCTTCCTGCTGGAAGGAAAAGCAAACTTCTCAATTTACCAGGAGAGCTGGAGTACATTTAGGTCTAACCCTGCCTGGTTTTATAGTGTTTGAAGCCTTATTCACTATACTCCCAGCATCCTTGTGGCTCTCTAACCAGAGTCTTGCCTGTAGTAAAATGGAGCAGCAGATGGGAAAGGATGAGACTGCTTGTCCAAACTTTGCACTTTGGGTTTTACTTCTGGGCCTGCAACAAGCAGCAGACTCTGAGCCAGCCCAGTTTGATGAACACAAATTTTCAACTCACAGAGCTCTGGTCAGACCTTGCTCTGTCCTTGTCCCATCCCATTCCTCTTGTCCCTGAAGCAAGTGTAGCCCTGCTTGCCTCACAGCAGTGTGGAGGCAGCTCTCCATAGCACTGCAATAATGGATGCTGATCAACTTCTGCACAAAGGGGTGACTTTAACAGCTGCTCCTGCGACAGCTTAAAATGATCTTTTGCTGCAGTGTCCATCTTCCAAGAAGGAAGATTGTCGCCATGATATTTTATGAAAAATCCTTTTGCCAGGATTTTTTCTCCTGAGAAGCTGAGAAGCCTCAGAAACGAAATGTAAACAATGATTATCTGCTGCTGTGGAATGCAACAGGTGCATCTGTGATTGGCCCATGTTGGTTGTTTCTAATTAAAGGCCAATCACAGCTGGCTCGGACTCTCTGAGAGTCACGAGCTTTTGTTATCATTCCTTTCCTTTCCTTGCTAACCTTCTGATGGAATCCTTTTCTTCTATTCTTTTAGTATAGGTTTAATATATCATTTTCTTTTAATATAATATATATCATAAAAGAATAAATCAGCCTTCTGAAACATGGAGTCAAGATTCTCTTCTCTTCCCTTGTCCTGGGACCCCTGGGAACACCACCACAGGAAAACCTTTGGGGGGAAACTGTAGCCTCACTGCTGAGATTTTAAGTATTGGATATCAGCCTGATGAGTACGTGTCTCAATGTGCTGAGTGACTGCCCTGGCTTTCTCTGACAGGCAATCAGGAACATGACGTCCGAGTTGTTTGCGGATAATCTGCGGAGGAAGATCACAGACAGCACCTCGCACCCCGTGGAGTACTACGAGCCCGTGTACTACACTGGAGACAATGCCGGTACATCCCACGTCTCCATTGTGGCTGACGATGGCAGTGCTGTGTCCGCCACCAGCACCATCAACCAATAGTAGGAGCTCAGACATTCCTTCCCTGTAGGCCTTTGCCATGTTCCTAGTGCTGGTTCTGGGTGTCAAACACCTCTGAGCTGTCACCTCTGGGGCGGGGCAGGGGTCAGTAGGGCTGGGGATGGGCGCTTCTGCTGAGCCTGCAGGGCAGGGCTCAACACTGAGGCCTCTCTCAGTGCTTATGTCCTGTCTCTTGTTGAACTCCACCACGACATTGGCTGCATCTGGATCTTCTCATAAGCAGAGCTATTGCTGCTGGTTCTGATTTCCCAGGCTTTTGGAAGGAATTTCAGCTAATACAGCTGGCCTGGGAGCGCAGTGTTTGGCTGTGAGTGCTGTCAGAAAGAGCTGTGTTCACACATATGGCCTGGAGCCAGGGTGTGAAGCTTATTTTTATCCATAGAAAATGTCTCCAGCTTGACACATCTGAGCAAACCCCCAGTCATTCCCAAATGTGCCAGCCTTGGAGCTGTGCTGCCCCTGAATGGAGTGCAGTGCTGCCCACCTGGAAGGGGCAGTAGTCGTACAGGGGTGCTGTGCCGGTTTTCCCCATGGGATCCTCTCAGGGGAGCTGTGGAGGGGCTCTGGGCTGCCTTTCCTCTGTGTGTAGCTGTGTACTCACAGGATTAACTGCTTCCTTGCCCCTAGGGGTGACAGAAAGTCCTTTACAATGGGAGGGAGTGGAGCCTTACTCCAATCAAATCCCAGGTTTCACACTGCAGTAAATTCAGCTGAAGCTCTGCTTAGATTTGCTGTGGGCTTGACCTGACTTTGACAATTTCTTTTCTCCAGCTTTGGCTCTGATGTACGATCCAACGTGAGTGGAATCATATTTAATGATGAAATGGATGACTTCAGCTCACCTTACATAATCAATGGATTTGGGATCCCTCCTTCTCCAGCAAATTTCATAGCTCCAGGTAGCTGTAAACTGCATTTCTGACCCGATCTTTTGGCTGCATTGTGCATGGTCACACTGCAACATCTGTGCCATGGGACACAGGCCTGGGACCTGCAGGGGACAGGGGTGGGAGAGAGTCAAGAAGGAGATGAGGGCAGGGGATGGTGGGATCCCCAAGGACTGAGCAGGACACGAGCTGAGTCAGGAACGTGGATGCTGAGGCTCTGGGCTTAGATGTGAGTAAGAGCTGGAAGTTTGTGAGCTGCAGGTAGAAAGCTGAGCCTCTGTGTTGCCTCTGTGTCCCCAACAGGTAAACAGCCAATGTCCTCTATGTGCCCCTCCATTTTGGTGGATAAAATGAAACAGGTGAGGATGGTGGTCGGTGCTTCTGGAGGAACAAAAATTACTACAGCAACAGCGCTGGTACGTGAGGGTGTGGGCAAATGGGGCAAAATGGGAGAGGCAGCGTGTGGGGGGACTCCCGTCTGCACCTGTGACAGGATCATGGCTCTGGCTCCCTGCTGGGGGCCAGGGGCTTGAAAAGGAGGTTCCTGCCTGGCATTCTGAGGGTCAGACCTCCAACACCAACTCCTGCCAGGCCTACAAAAGGTCTGCTATTAAATTGCCTCCCTTTGTGACTCCAGTGCCTCCTTTAGTGACGTTTTCTCTGGCAAGTTTTTCTTACCGCTTGCACAAGATTTGCTTTGAGTTCTGTTCTCTGCATCTCCATGAGCCTATTTACCCAGTTTCGAGTTGTTCCCATCCAACATCCCGAGCTTTGGATCAAAGTCCCACAGAGAAGCTAAATAAGAACTCAGCACAGGCACAGTGTCAGGCATGACAGGCAGGGCCTCTGTGAGCTGCTGTGGCAGCAGCACCGGGCTGGATCTGGCTTTTTGGCTGAGGTAGAGGAGAAGTCTGTAAAAACCACAACAAACAATTCCCTAAGCCCTGGACTCTGAGAGTGTTCTGACTCCCCAGCAGCTCCAGCGTGCAGTTCCGTGCTGCAGAGATGAGCCAGGCCCAGTGGAACTGGCTGTACAATAGCAGGAAGCTGTAGGTGTGTTGGTTCCAGCAGCATAAATCCAGCCTCCATGGCTTAGGGATCTGATCCTTTTGCTGTGTTAATTTTAGTCACTCATGGTTTCTTTGTGTGGGAATCCCCCTGAGCATATACAAGCTGCAATGTACCTGTGTTTTGCTTAGCCAAGAGAAGAACCACTGAAAGCCACATAACCCAGAAATGGTGCCTTTTGTGTGCCCTGTGAGCATGCTTGAGGCACCTCTGCCTGCGTGCCTCCCAGGGTCAGACTCCTCTGAACACAGTCATTAACATTAGGGCTTTTTGCTTCTCACAGACAATCATGAATTCCATCTGGTTTGGTTATGATGTGAAGAAAGCAGTGGAGGAGCCCAGAATTCACGATCAGCTGTTTCCCAACATCACGGAGCTTGAGCAGCAAATAGAGGAGGTTGGTCTCACCAGAGCCATACATGAACTTGTATGAGCTGGGCCCCTGGTGCTGGGAGGGCAAGCACTGTGGAAAACCATCAGGTTTGGCCAAATGTTCCTAGGTGAGCAGCAGTAAAGCTGGTACAGGTCTAGTGCTGGTCACAGTAAGCTGTGCAAAGTGCACCCTCAGTGTCAGTCACAGAGATATGAAGCCAGTGCATTGAAGAGTGACTTGTGTCTGAAACTGAGCATCTGCTTGCAGTGATGCTTGGCACAAAGGAATTGCCAAGCAGCAAATCACATCAGGGCCCAGACCAGCCAGCAGTCTAAATCCAGTCAGTCTCAGGGAGCTCTTGTCCTGTTGTGCAGCCTCATGATGAGTCTGGAAGGCCTGGCCCAGAGCTAGCAAGGGGAGATCCCCAGAGGGACCTGAGAAAATATATTCACAGTAGAGATGTCAGCACAGCACTGTCAGCTGGAGAGCTGATGGCAAGGTCTGCCTTGCCCTCCAGACCACTCACCTGAGCTGGCATCCTCATTCACCCTGAGCACCTGCACATCCCCAGAGGCCTGAGGCAGGCACAGGCTTTGTACATCTGTCATGCCTCTGCCTCTTTGTACCTATCTCATATCTCTGTGCCTCTGTATTTGGGAAAACAGCCCTACATAATGCAGTTTGATCAAACTCTGCAGAAGTTCCTCTGTTAAGAAGCTTCTTATGAAGGTAAGAGCAGAGGTATCTGCCAGCCCTGGGGAGGGTGCCCTGCTCTCTACAAGTTCTGTATTTTTCACCGCTGCCAGACAGGATCCATCAGTCCTGGCTGTTAGTGTGTGAATATCTGTAACCAAGAATAGTATTGGTAACCCACACTGAGCACCACACATATCAAATTCTCAATTCCACTTCTTCAAAAGTAGGGCAGCCCAGAAGGCAAAGGGAAGAGGAGGAACAACACATAGCCCTGTGCAACACAGGCCCTGAATGCCAGGCTGGTTATGGGGGATGCAGGGTGCAGGGCTGCAGCAGGTGCAGTTTGCTCACACAGCTGTGCACTGCAGAGCTGCAGCAGGTGCTATCTGCCAGCCCTGGGGAGGGTGCCCTGCTCTCTACAAGTTCTGTATTTTTCACCGCTGCCAGACAGGATCCCTCAGTCCTGGCTGTTAGTGTGTGAATATCTGTAACCAAGAATAGTATTGGTAACCCACACTGAGCACCACACATATCAAATTCTCAATTCCACTTCTTCAAAAGTAGGGCAGCCCAGAAGGCAAAGGGAAGAGGAGGAACAACACATAGCCCTGTGCAACACAGGCCCTGAATGCCAGGCTGGTTATGGGGGATGCAGGGTGCAGGGCTGCAGCAGGTGCAGTTTGCTCACACAGCTGGTGCATTGCAGGCTGCAGCAGGTGCATTTTCCCCGTGTGCTGACCCAGCTGTGCATTGCAGGCTGCAGCAGGTGCAGCAGGTGCATTGCAGGCTTCAGCAGGTGCATTTCCCCCGTGTGCTGACCCAGCTGTGCATTGCAGGCTGCAGCAGGTGCATTTTCCCCATGTGCTGACCCAGCTGTGCACAGCAGGGCATTGAGAGGAGGCACGGAACGGCGCGGGTGAGCGGCGGCGCGGTGGTCCAGGCCATCCTCCGGACCGAGCGCGGCTGGGCCGCCGCCTCCGACTCGCGCAAAGGGGGATTCCCTGCGGGCTACTGACCTGCCTCGGCTCTAGTGACACCAAGGTGTGTTTGGGGGGAAGATCCTTTAGATCTGCAACTCAGGGACTTCTCACAGGAAAGAGAACGCATTTACCTGTGATTCTGTTGATGGAACTGGGACAGTTCTCTACAGCCATGACCGAAGTGCCTCATGCCACAGCCGTCTGCTAAGACAGGCGCGTCCACCAGGACGTGCAGTGCTTACTTGAAGAGTCTGTTCTGCCTTGAAGAGTTTGTTCCCTGCCTCCTCTCCATCCCACGAAGACAGATTGGGTGCCCAGTTGCTCACTCAAGCTGCAGGAAGCGTTTCCCCTGCACGGTGTCAGCTACCAGGAATGTCCCTGTCACTGCTAGAGAAGGTATTTGTTTCCTGTTGAGTAGGTGGGAGTTACAGGACTCTGGGGCTGGGTTTTCTAAGTTACAAACGAATAGGTCTGTGCCATAGCAGGAAACCCAGCTCTAGACTGGGATAAGCCAAACTCACCGCTCTGTTAACAAAAGATGTTTCTGCATTTCACCCAGTTGATTTTTGGAGATGAGGGGGGAAATGGGAAAATGGCTTCAAACTTTTTTATATTTCTGTTGAGAAGGTCTAAAGGGAAGATGCTACCTGTATTACTCTGAGCACAACTAAAATAAATAAATACGGAGTCACACATTTTCCTTGCCTGCACAGTTGCTGCAAAAAGGGACGGTGAGAGTCTGTGTGAAAGAAGCTCTTCTGACACTTTTGCTTTTTCTTCACTGCTTTGATGAAGTCATGAGTAAGCAATAATAGTTACATATCCAAAACAAGCTTGTTTTTCTCCACTTTGCTTTTTATGATGTCATACTGCAGGCGTGAAATATCATTTTGGGGAAATGAAATTTCTAAAAAAGGACACACTGCAGCTACTCCTGTTTAAAGGTAAGTTACTATTAACCAGACTTGTAAGGAGCTCTCAGAAATCCCTGTCTGATATGGAGCAGCTGAGAGTGTTTGTACCTGCATGAGGGGGTTTGGTGCAGGACCAATACATCACACCACATAAACTTAGCCCAAGATCAAACCCAAATGATCCAGGGGTTGTCATGCTCTAGTGCTGTTCTTGAAATCCTTGATACACAAGTGGCAGTAAGTTAGCTCATCTATTTGGCTTGTGGAAACTTCCTGTCAGTTTGTAAGAACCTTAAAATACAGAAAAGAAAACGAAAGTCTGAAGTTCTAGGCGTTATGCAGCCTCTTTCCTAGAAGTGTCTGGAGTTGAAGAGAGCCCAATTTCACAGAAGAAAGTGAGAGCTAGATGATGCTTAAATCAGAGTCATGACTTTGACATACATGTTTGCTTATATCATTTGGCTTTTAACAAACATGTCCTGGGTGTGCTCTGGCTCCTTTCCCTGAGCTCTTACTGGTGGTGCTGCTTTAGGTGCAGCAAAGGCAGTGATTGTAAATGACCTCCACTCACTGTGTTCCCTCTTGTTCCCTCAAGAGACCAGTTTGGGGCCAAGCCTGTGTCCCCTTATTGCCAAAATAAGACTTTCACTTTTCCACTTCTTGTAATTTCACTTCTGGTGTTCCTCAGTGTCAGGCTGCCTTTGGAATTGGAACTAGCTGAGTTCTTTCTTGGCTAGGTGTGACCTGGGAAATAAAGAAAATTACTGCACAGCAAAATAAGCTTATTGGAATCTTACAGAGTTAGTCCAAAATTGGAAGGAAATTGATTTCTGGGAAGTGCCTGTTGGACAATCCTGATTTCTGATACAGGTCTGAGTGGCTGCTGCTGGGCTGCCTCTAGCAGTTTGTGGTGCAGCAGTTGTTCTTATGTTCCTGAATTTCCTCTTGCTAGTCAGAAAATTCCCCTATTATTTATAACCTGTGTTAAAAAGCTTCCCCTGTGGAAAGCTTAAAACACTCCTGGTTACAACTGTTCTAATATAAATGCATTTGAATTCTTGACTCTGCACAAGTTGCTTTGTTTTTTAGCAGTAGGAAAAACAAAGGAAGGAAGAGGAAGGATTTGTTAAACTGAGCCACAGCTTGCACTTACTCCCCATGTTTTTAAAAAGCTGTGGATACTTGTGCAAGCTCCAGTTATCTGCATCTCATTTGGACATGTCTGTTCACAGAGCAGGCACTTCTGCCACCTGCTTGGAGACCACATCCCACTACTCACCCTGTGCTGGGGCTGGCTGTGCATCAGCAGCCAGATGTCAGGCACTGGTTCCTGCTGTAAGACTCCAACTGCACCCTCCAGGCTGCAGCTTTTGGGATGTTTCAGCTGCAGGGAAAATCTTCTGGCTAGGATGAGAGGGAATGCCTTTAAACTGAAAGAGGGTACATTTAGGTCACATATTAAGATGCTATTCTTGGCTGTGACAGCAGTGAGGCTCTGGCAGAGGTTTATCCAGAGAAACCCTGGCTGTGCCATGCCTGGAAATGTTCAAGGACAGGTTGGATGGCACTTGGAGCAGCTGGGTTTAGTGAGTGACATCCCTGCCCATGACAGGGGCAGAACAAGATGGTCCCTGAGGTCCCTCATCCTTCCATGTCCCACCTTTTAATGCAAGCACCTGGCTCTGCTCCTGGGGGCACACAGTGTGTTGGTGAGGGCTGCCTGCCCCTGTG
>NW_005054483.1:813058-838447 GCF_000277835.1 Geospiza fortis | reverse complement strand
GGCAATTCGGATCATGAGCTGGAGGGTTCACCTCTTGTCCCTGTTCTTCAGTCTGATATTAGCACAAGTTTCTTTTGGCAACCATCCAGCCTCTGCAAGGGAACAAAAGTCAGCTGTGAGAGACAAGTGGCACGAGCTGCACCGTTCCTCAGCTTCTCCAGCAGCATGTGAGGCTCCAGAGTGAACAACTGTTACTGCTGGGAGCACCTGCATGGAGTCCTCTGTGCTTGTGTGATGGGGTAGGCAACAGGTTTAGAGAAAATCCCAGACAGGTTTAAAACCACTTTATTAAAAGTATAACTTAAAGACTTCATTAGAAAATAGAGCAGCCTCTGTACAATGATGCTTTTAAAGTCCATGTAAGTCAATAGTCATGTGAATGCAAAAGGCAGGAGAGTGGTAAGGTACTGTTTTCCATCAGTTTGAGGCTCTTGACCCAAACAGATTTCAGCAGCAGTGAGGAGGTGGCAGGGCGAGAGCAGAGGAGCCAAAGCAGGTACAGTCTCAGCTTCACCTGGTACTCTGTTAGGAAGGACTGCAGGACTGGAAGTCTCTGCTGTGCTGAGAGATCTGCACTCCCATTCCCTTCTGTCTTGCAAATTAAATCTGTGATGGGTTTTTCAACTGCTTCAGTGGCTCACTTGCAAAGTTAATAGCAAAGCAGTTAAACTGCAGTGAGCACTGGACTAAAGATAATATTCCCATGTCTTTGTGGTGGGAAGAAGCTGTGATATTGCTGCACTGGAAAGGTGATAGGCTGGAGTGCTGCAGGGTGCTTCACCCTAAGCTGTGTCAGAAGCAAAGGTAATGGAAGACTTGGTTACTTGGTGACTTGGGTTTTCTGCAGTGAAACACGATGGAGAGGGACCAGAGGGTGCTGAAGGTGGCCCTAACAGGGAAGCTGGGAATGCTCTCCCTGTCTCCAGCCAGTGCCACTCTCAGCTGCTCCTTGTAAACTCTCGGCTCAGTGGGGTTAGCTGGAAATAACCCCGGATCTCGCCAGGGACAGCATCCTGTCTGGGCTGTGTCTGGGGCTGCAGACGGTGTCTGGTGCCTGTCAGGGCTTCCCCTGTCAGCTGCTATTCCTGGCACCACCACCACGCACCCAGGAGCTGCTAGCTGGGACAGGGGAGCTCAGCAAGGCAGAAAACTTCAGCAAATTAGCTAGATTTGGTTTCTTTGGTGGTCACAGTCAATGTGACCCCTTCCAAGTGAATATAAAAACTGCCCCTGAGCTTTTGGGGTTGCTTCCTTTCCCATTCACCAGCACTGTGATGCTGCCTCTCAGGGGGCCCGCCACTTCCACAGTGTGAGTGAGCTGCTCTGATGGAGAAACCAATTCTCTCTGATGGAGAAACCTCCAGCAGTTCTTCCTGAACTGGGGGATTTAAAATTAATTCCGCTTGGACAAGGAGGGAGCAGGGCAGTGCATGGAGCTGGCTCCATCCGTGAGTAACTTGATTTCCAGCTGGTGATTGAGTGCAGGATCTGGTAACTCATCAATCATCCACTGCTCAGCATGGTCGTGCTGCAGTCCTTGGGGTACAACTTCTGAAGGAAAACACATGTCTGGCTCTGGGCAGCTTCACTCCCACCATCACTAAAATGCAAGTGAAGGCTGAGATTTCAGTAAATGGATGGCTTTATTGGACAGGCTTCGTGGGTTAAAACACTGGCGTAAAATCTAGCTGGCCTTGTTTTAATCTGTGTTTTTTACTTGTGTGTGCTTGTAATGATGTTTACAGAGGGATTCTATTTGTTGGAGAACGAGGAGTCCCATGGGCTCTGTCTGTGAGGGGGAGGGCTCTGCTAATGCCTGGCTCTGGTTTCTTTCTCTTTCAGACACACACACAACACTGTGCCCATAGGGCAATCAGGCTCAGAAGCTTTCAGAAAATGGAATTTTGGAGGATTCTGGGAATTTGACCCTGCATATTTGAAGAACTTTGGGGGGGTTCTGAGTTTTACGTTTTATTTTCATAAATGTTTGATTCTCTTGGCCATTTTGAGCAGGGCAAGGCTATGGATTAACTGCAAAGGACCTTTTGCATCCAGGTGCAAAATCCAGGACCTTTTGCGTTCAGGGTCTCTTCTCCAAAAGTTTTCTCTTTCTGTGGTAGTTCTTAGAGTCCTACCATGCCCTCTGTGTGGTCTGAAGGGAACACTAGAGACAACAGGCTGTGGTAAACAGGGATTTGGAGCATGGAGGATGTGGGAGAATTCTGCTAATGCCTGATAATGCTGCATCACTTCTCAGCAGTCCTGGTGGTTGCCTGGCCAGGCTGAGCTCAGGGCTGCAAATGACATCTCCTGATCACGGACACTTTGCAATTTGAAGAAAGTTCTAAAGTTTCCATAAGCAGCATTTGCACTGCCTTCCTGACCTGCCCTCCCAAAGACTGATGTGCCAGTGTTGAGGAGGGGGAACTGGCTCAGGCTGGGACCCATCTCACCACAGGGAGAGGCACCTCCAGGGAGCTCAGCTGAAGCCTGTTGGTCCCAGGAGCAGGGAAATCACACATGCCCCCATGGGAGGCTGTCTCAGAGTCACCATGTGCAGGCTGGAGGAGGTGTTGGTGCAGTTACCCTGAGCCTGTGCTTGGGTGAGCTTTGCACCCCCAAGGCAGAGAGCAGCAGGCAGGGCAGCGCTTGTGCCATGGTGTGATTTCATCTGCCACCTTGGGGAAAAGCTGGGCTTCTTTGGATGGGAAAACAGAGGGAGAGTGTGGAATTTTGATCTCTTCCCTTTCCAAATCCATGCTCTAAGCCTGAATGCTTCAGATTTTAAAATCCTGACCCTACAGCTGCTCCTTGTTCAAGGCTAAAATACTTATGTATTTCACATTGCTGAGCCCCAGCAATAGGCTTACTGTGGAACAGCCTGGAAGAAACTGAGATTCCATCAGGAATGGAAGATGCAGCTGAGCCATTTCACAGTGATCTCTGTGGGGTTTGGACCAGTTTTCCTTTCACACTTTGTATTCTCTCATTCTGAGTAACTGATGTGCTCAAGAAATGTGTTCTCTGTGTATCACATAAGTAATGGAAGGTGTGGCTCTAAACGAGGTTGGCTGACCTCTCCTTGTATTGCCTGGGGTGACCTTCAGGCAATCACAGGCTGTGCCCATGCTCCAGGAGACATCCTGATGGGAACAGGAATTGTGGGCATATCCAAGCAAAGCATGTTCTGGATCTCCTGTGGCTTTGTGGATGGTGATGGCACTTCACACTAATACCCAGCCGACTTCCCCAGCTTCCTTTTATCAGAGTAAGCAGAGATGCACTTTCCTTCCTTGGAAATTCCCTGCACAACATTCATTGCAAAATTATCTTTCTCCTCTTTATGTCCTCTTCCCAGTAGGCCAGTCCTAACCTCCTGTGGGGGGAGAGAAGAGGAAATGGAGTGAATGGGGCAGGAGCCTGAGATCTCAGCATTGCCAGGTGTGAAACAGTAGGATGTGTGTGTGGGGCCTGGTTGAGGAATTGAGGTTTAAACAAGAAGGAGATGAGCCAGAGGCAAAATAAAGATTACCCAGGAGAGTTACAGAAGCAATCTGCTCCCCACCAAGGCCACTCACCTCGCTGAAAGACTCCTCAAACAGGACACTGGCCCCCTGGGTGTGCATGACAGGAGCTGAAATGGCGTGTTCCAAGTCATAACCAAACCACAGCTTGTTTATAATTGCCTGCAATAAAATAAAACAAATCCCACACTGCCCAACTGGACATGAAACCTGGGCTGTCCACCCCAGGCTGCACTGAGCCAGACCCACAGTCCTGCCAGCCTGGTGTCCTGCTTTTGTGGTGACCAATGATGCTTGGGGCAAGCAAAAGAATAGGATGAGCATGTAATACTTCCCAGAATGCCTTCCCTGGCCTAAAGTCTCAGCCTTCAGGGACTTCTAAATTGCAAATTAACAAAAGCACCGAGGAGTCAAGATCCAAGGAGAGGTGAGTAGGGACTGACCATGGTTAGAAATTTGGGAGGGCTGGAAAATTGGCAACTTGCTGTGGGTTTGACTTACCATGGTGGTAGCACTGATGATCCGGCCCCCACCAGCTCCTCCAATCACCAGCATGTCTCCTGACTTGGAGATGAGGATGGAAGGCACCATTGCTGAGGGAGGCTTCTCTCCTAGAGCAGAAGCAGAGATATTATCCTTTCCATATGGCTCTAAACAGGGTGGGAGGAACACAGTTCATCTACCTTGCCTTTCTTTGGTCTCCCACAGAAAAAAGCTGCTCTTTCCTCAAAATGCTCAAAACTTCCAGAAAATTTTCCTTGTACTGAAAGCCCATCTCCCAAGAAACTGGGACCTTTCTGGCACAAGCTAAACGAGCTTCCCTTGATGCAGGACAGGGCATCCTACAAGTATTCGGGACTTGCTGCAGCTCATCCAGCCAGATGAGGAACCCTCAGCAGAAATCCTGCCCCAGCAGCACTGGTGTCCTCTCCCAGCAGGGACAGCTGATGGCACAGAGCCATGTCTGCACCAACAAAGCTCACAGAGCTCGGTGCAAGCCTGTACAGCTCTATACTCAGAATCAGACATGAGCCTAAAATATCACCAGGCTGGTCTTAGCAGTAGTTTCTCCACTTCTTCCCTCCCCTTCCCATCAGCCAGTGATCAGCTTCAGCATTTTTTTAACCTCTGATTTCTCTGGTTAGAAACCAAAACTCCTGTATTTCCATACAAGGAGATATGTGAGTAGACAAAAACACACTATAGGGCTTTAGAGTGTAAACTTACAGGTGTAAGCTTACAGGTTATCCCTGCCTGTGGTGGTGTTCACAGGGGTCCCAGGATGAGGGAAGAGATGAGGATCTGACTCCATGTTTCAGAAGGCTTGATTTATTATTTTACAATATATTATATTAAAATTATATATAAAAACTATGCTAAAAGAATAGAGGAAAGGATTTCATCAGAAGGCTTGAAAGCAAAGGAAAGGTAATGGAAATGATAATAAAATCTTGTGACTCTCAGACAGTCCGAGACAGCTGGACTGTGATTGGCCACTAATTAGAGACAACCACATGAGACCAATCACAGATGCACCTGTTGCATTCCACAGCAGCAGATAATCAATGTTTACATTTTGTTCCTGAGGCCTCTCAGCTTCTCAGGAGAAAAAATCCTAAGGAAAGGATTTTTCATGAAACATGTCTGTGACACCTGCCCACTTGTACACAGGCTGTGTATCCATCCCCTGGCCCTGTGCTTTATTCTGAGGATGAGGATGCTCACCTGGTTTAATGCTTCTGTTTGATATGCAGAAGTCAGCAAGTTCATTATTTAAAATGATCCCAGTTTGGTTAGAATACACAAAGGAGCCAAACCTGCAGGGAGGAAAGACGAAGCCTTTTAGTGCCCAGGGTTCTCCTGTTGTGGATGACATTTACTGCACATGGCACCCTGTGAGTAACTTCTGTCTCCTCCCAGCCTGCAAGTGTCCCACGGAGGGTGTCCAAAAGGAATTTGTGCTGCTGCTGGTGACAGACATAAGTTCCCTGTTACTGGTGCCACAGAAACTCGGCAAGAGCCTCAGCAAGTTCCTGCATCCTCCTGAACTATGACAGCCCTTGGAGTTGATGCTCACGGATCTTGGCTGTCACATGGAAAAGGCACTCCTGAGACAGAGCAGAAATTCTCCAGAGTAGAAATCCATTTTGATTTAGGTGAAATGTACATCTTTGTGTCTGTGGTTAGAAAAGGAAACATAGTTATGTAGCCTGACTGCAAAGCCTAGGCTCAGGGAAACTGATTCAGTGAAGGACAGAGATAAGGGGGGAGAGAGACAGAGGGTGATAGAGAGAGACAGAGACTGCTGTGGGAGCAGGTCAACCTGACCTAGGAATTCTTTCTGATAAAGAAGAACTAGCGGCAAATGTCACACGAAATTCATAAAAATGAATATGTATGAACCTATTATGAAATTGCATGCATATGTATTTGAGAGGGGGATAAAAGGGACCTGAAGTTCCCAGAGGTACACATGTCTTTTAAGGAGAGCAATCTCCACACGTGTCCGGCGCTGTAACAAACATACCGGCTTTACAACTTTCACAAAGTTGTGGAGTTTTTGGTTATCTCCACAAAACACTCCCAGCTCAGAAACTGCCTAAACCAGTGAAACCCAGGGGTTTTGCTTTGCTGGCAGCCAGCCCTCCCAGCTGCCGTGTGGATCTGTCCCCAGCCCAGTTACTCACGGGTAGTTGATGGTGCTGGTGGCCGACACGGCGCTGCCGTCGGCAGCCAGCACTGAGATGTGGCTCGTGCCAAAGCTCCTGTGCTGCTCCTTGCGGAGGGACCCCAGCAGGCTGTAGTGGCTCGGCTGGTGGTCACCACGAGCATCTATCCTCTGCCTGGCAAACTCA
Source organism: Geospiza fortis (assembly GCF_000277835.1). Lineage (NCBI taxonomy): Eukaryota > Metazoa > Chordata > Aves > Passeriformes > Thraupidae > Geospiza > Geospiza fortis. The sequence continues at coordinate 832,068 of NW_005054483.1, read as the reverse complement.
GCAAACTGGTCGGACAGCAGGGTCCTCAAAGGCACCTGCCAGCACAGCAAGGACACTGAGCTGGTCACTAAAGCACAGGCCTTTGGTGACCAGCTCAGGAACTGAGCCCCAAGTCAGAGCTTGGGGTGGCAGCATTCAGCCTCAGGCCACTCATTCCAGAAAATGGACCAAGCTCAGCACCAAGGCACCTCAGCATGTGCACAGCCTTTGTCAGGCAAGCGAGTGCCAGCCTGCAGCTGAAGCTGCAGAGTAACAGCCCGATCCTGCCCTGCCTTGGCCAACTCGGCTGCACTGCTCTTCAGCAGCAGCTCTAAGTGTTTTCTTTCCTTCCAGGCTGCAAAGAAGGACCATGTCAGAGCATTGCTCTGTGCTGTAGCACTGTACCCACACACCATGGAGCTCACCTGAGCTTCAGAGAAGGCTGGGTCACTCATGTGGGGTCTTAGCATGTTGCCAAACTTTAGGGCCTCTGCAATGTAGTGATAGGTTTCTACCTTCTCCTCAGGTGTTGCCAGTGATGCTTTATGGAATTTATACTCTGTGGAGCAGGATGACATAATTTTGTTAATAGACCAGAGGTATTGTTTTTCCTTTTCCCACCCCAATTCCTACCAGGTTTCCCCTCTGCTTTAGCAGGATGTGGATGCAGAAACAACGAAGTACTAATTTCCACTGTGACTTTAATTTCTTTTGAAGCATTGAGAAAGCCTTGCATCCTTTGGCCTTAGCAGCAGCTGTGGTGATGCTGACCCACTGTACAAGTGAACCAGTTCATCCTCCTGCTGCATAGCATGGTCACACTGCTGCTTTGGGCCCCATTCTGGCTCAAAACCTCCATTTCTGCCCATTGCATTTTATCACTCTGGAGCAACACTCTCTGAAAACCTCTTTCCATTAGGAATTTACCTTCCAATACCTTGAGGATGAACATGAGCACTGCACCTCCCATGGGTGGTCCTGGAGCAAATACTTTGGTGTGGTTGTTCAGGGTGATGTTCAGAGCTGAGGACACCTCTGCTTTGTACGCCCGAAGGTCCTCCAGTGAGAGACTGGACCCTTCAACAGAGACCCAGGAGCTGCCATTAGCACAGCAACTCAGATCTGCCTGCATCAGAGCCTTGGTAAAGCTTGTGAAGAGCCCAAATTCCTCCCACCCAGCACAGCACTGCCCTCACACATCCTCATGTGCTGCCAAACCCAGGATGTCACAAAGCCTAAAGGAGTCAGAGGGGCAAGCACAGTGGGCAAAGGCCAGAGCAGGGGGTGCTCTCAGCCCTGCTTCTGGGCCTAAGTTACAGGAATTGGGGACAGGTGGCCTCTTCCCATGTCAGGCACCACCCCAAGTGACAAGCAAATGGCACGAGTTGGCTTTCCCCTGGTCCAGGCTCACTGTGAGCCGATGGCTGGGAGAAAGGCCAGTTTTTCTGTGTGTCAGGACTGCCTGTAGCTGTTACTCACCAGCCTTGCTGATGTCCTCCACCAGGGCCCTCCCTATGTCCCCCTCATAGAAGGCTGCAGCTCCGTGTTCCGCCACGGCTCGCAGCGTTCGCTGCAGCGCTGGCCACCGGAAGATCTCGCCAAGCTTCAGAAATCTGCCACCACCACACAGCAGCGGGCTGTTCAAGAAGAACATTCGTCAGTTTTACACCATGAGCTTGTTCTTGCCCAAGGTCAATGATGTTTTTTCCTACCAGGAGCTGATCTGGATTATGTCTGCTGTGTACTTTCCAATGTCAGAGAAAGGGTCTGAAGCTGAGGGAACAGCAGCCCTCGCCTTGCAGTGCCATTCATGGGTCTTACCACAGTCTTTTCCCTGGTTCAGAGAAGGCTGGGTGATGGAGAATTTTTTCCAGAACTGGAGAAATGACCAGTGGCTCTGAAAGCAGCTTGATGGTTGGTTCAAACAGGGCTTTCCATGGTAGGCGGCCGTGGCGGTTGTGGGCTTCCTCATAGCCACGGAGCTCTCCAGGCACGCCAATCCAGCGGGGACCTGGGGAGCACAGCAGCACTGTCACACCCCCACAGCACTGCCTTGGGGGTGCCACCTCTCTGAAAGCTCTCCAGTCAAAGTCTGAGCTGGTAGAGGCAACCAAGGCTTCTAAAAGCAGGCTGGGTTTGTTTATTGCCCTTCCCTGTTCATGTATTTCCCTGATACTGAGCAGCAGGGTGTGGAGAGGCTGGAGCCAGGCCTGAGGTGTGCTGAAAACGTAACAGGCAACAGGCAAGTGCTGCAGCAAGGGAGGTGGCAGCTGGACACTGGAGAAATGGCACTCGTGGGGCCTGGGCAAACACCAGAACAAGGGAAGCAGTGAAATTCTCCATCCCTGGAGAAATTAAAAAATGTGACAGGACAAGACCCTGGGCAGCCTGAGCAACACCTGACATCACCCTGCTCTGAGCAGAACTCCAGCTGTCCCTTCCAACCAGAGGTGCTCCTGATTCCTTTTCAGGCTCTTCCAAGGATAAGAACATCTCCAGAATCTAGGACACACCCCAAAAGATAACGTTCTAGGGAAGGAGAATGAACACAGCAAGAAATGTGGAAAGATCCAAGATGTGCTGCTAAAGCAGGAGTGCCTGAGCCCAGCAACCCAAGCCCTGATGTGCCAGCGTGCTTCCCCAGTCTGTGGACATGACAAGCACACGAGATTGATTTCTTTTTTGCCCAAAAGCTACTGATCTTATTGTTCTCTGTAAGAAGTTCTGGAGAACGAGAGCTTTGGGAAATCCAGTCCTGAACTGCAGACTTCCTACAGAGAGAAGTTACATTGTGATTTCTCCTCATGCTGGCTCCCCATTGCCTCGATTGCCAGTGTTATTACCAAACAGGAATTTTTATGTTTATGGACCTAGTCTTTTTAGTTACTTCTGCAAAAAACAATCCAGGTAGAGGGTGCTAAACTAAATAGAACTCCAGATCAAGCCAGTGAGGTGCTCAGTTCCCCACCCTGAGCTCTGTGCACACCAGGAGGGCACAGAGCTCTGTCCTTACCAATGGGGAAACCAGCACCACAGCCAGACAGCAAGTTGTGAGGAAGCACTCGTGGGGCTGTCTCACGGGCGTTGATCACCTCCACAGCTCCTGGAAAGAAGAAGGAAATGCATCATGATTTCTTCCTGAAGCAGGTGAACATCACCCTTCAGGCAGCTGCAGCACTGCACGTGCTGCTGGCCCAGAGCTGCTCTGGAGCCTTTTGCCAGGTGTGCCCAGTGCACCTGCAGGGTCAGGTGTCAGCACAACTTGTCCTTGATTCCTGTGCTTTAATTTAGAGCAAACCAAGCAGTGTCCATCTAAAGGTAGTGAAAGTACAGGGAGAAGGCCAGGGCTTGTCTCCAGGCAGCAAAGGTTCCCCCCAGGGATCATGGCTGGGATATGCTGCCTCACACCTGCAGGTTCCTGCCCTTCTGCTACAGATGGGACATGGCAGAGGCATAATGTGAGCCTCATGCTCCTGGGAGGGCCATTTACCAAATGATGGTGAGGCAAGTCCATCATATTTGAAGCCCTCTATGTATCAGGGAGTTTGAAAGGACAAAACCAAACCCAAACCCAAATCCCCACTTGCACACACTCATTTTTCAGGTCTAGTCTATCATTTTACTCCTTCTCTGCCTTGTATTTATCTGTCCTGTCATAGTCACAGAGCCAGCTGTGCTGCAGGAGCCCACAGTGCTCCCTGGCGTACCCAGAGCCTGAGCTCTGTGCAGCAGCATAACTCAGGTAGCAGAGGAGGATTTTTGTCGGGAAACAAAGTTCCATGGCTCTGCCAGAAGGAAAAAAGAAGAAAAATATAGGTGGTCTGCCAAAAGGAAAAAAGAAGAAAAACATAGGTGGTCTGCCAAATTAGGCTCTTGCATAAGATACACCCAAACAGTTCCAGATTTGTGACTCGGTGAAACTACTTGGCAGGGATTTTAAAACTATTATATTGTTACAGTGCTCATTGTTGATATTACTATTAGATATATAAGCTCTGGGGGCTTTTGGAAGCCAAGACTTAGAAATTCCCACATTGAAGACATAAAAGCAACAAAACAACAGTAGAGTTTAGGCCAAACACAGAAAGCTCCCCAGCAGACACTGAACAGGTTTAGATTTCTGAAGTGGAGATGCATCTCCTGGGACAGGAAGTGTCACCACTGCACTGGGGAGTCACAGCAGCACTGGTGCCAGCAGTGTGAGAGCCCCAGGGCCAGCAGGCACTGCCAGAACTGCTGGGGCAGCACAAACCCCTCAGGTGCCACCCCAAGGGCTCAGCTGGCACTGCCAGCCCAATGCTGCCAGCACACCCCTCCTGCCTGCTCCTCTCAGCCACTCACACCTGGCTGCAGCCAGCTGTGTGCCTCTGGAATGTACTTTGGGATTGCTTTGGAGGGGGAAGGAGAGGCAAACTCAGCTCATTTTCTATCAAAGCTCTTTCCTCCACACACATGCTCTTGCTGTGAAATGACAATCACAGCTCCCTGCGCTGGATGCTTTGGATTAAGAGCACCAGTGTGCTTTGTGATGTAGCTTTTACATTCAAAATATTGCTCTGAGAGAACAGGCAGGATTCTGATTTGTCCACAGCAGGTGTGTGTCTGCAGAGGGACAAGGCACCACGGAGAGGCCATACCTGTGCTGGCATTATAGATGGTAAATATGACCCCACCACCCAGGCCTGAACTCTGGGGATTCATCACTGAGGTGCAGATCAAGCCAGCAATGGCAGCATCCACAGCTGTGCCTCCACTTTTCAGGATGTCCCTGTGGTGGGAAGGGAAGAAAAAAGACTCTGTTAAAATCCAGGAATGTCAGGATGGAGGAACCACATGAAAATGCCTCCTTGGGACCCCTGCAATACAACACCCTGCAACCAGAGGAGAGCAGCTGGAGAAATGCAGTGGCAGCAGTGCGGGGTGTGAGGGGCACCTTCCTCTGCTGGAGTGAGAAGGAACAATTAGAGGGAAAGAAAGGAGGGTCCACAGGAGGAAAGGGCGGCCAGGGCCAGACCTGTGGGAGGCTGGACTTGCTCTGGGCAAAGAGAGAACTGCAGCTGCTCACAAATGCTGTGGACTGAAAGGGACAGCAGAGAGTCCCAAGACATGGAGAAGGATGCTCTGAGCTCAGGAGAGGCTTTCCTGGCTTGATCTTGGTCCTAGGAACCAACCAACTGATCTCAAGCTTCCCACATGCCATTCCTAATAAAGGCATATGGTGGTCAACTGGACAGGAGCACTGAAGTGGGAACAGTGGGTCCATGTGAAGCAAACCCCTGAGAAAACGTGTCAATAAGTTTAATTGTTCCCACAATGTGACTTCCTGGGCTTATTAGCACAAAAATGGCCCAGCCTGCCCCCTGCATTCCCAAAGACAAGCCAGGAAAAAAAAAAACAAACCCAAACAAACAAACAAACAAAAAAAACCGCAAAAAACCAAACAAAATTTTAAAAAACCCAAAAAAACAAAACAAACAAACAAAAAACCAAACAGGAAACAAACCCTCGACTGCTTCTACCAAGGCACAGGCATTAAGGCAGCCTCTTGGTGCTGACAGCAATGAGGTTCTGTTAGAGAAACTGTCTCAACAAATGCTTCCTCAAGAACATCTGCAAGCCATCATTTCCTTGCAGGGCAAATGGGATGGCATTTCCTGCACAGCCAGCACTGGGATTTGCTAGGAAGGTTCCTAATTGCTTCATTGGGTCATTGCTCAGATAAGGCAAAGCCAGAGGGGAGACTGGAGCAGTTCAGTGGCTGCAGTGCAGCTGATCCCAGAGTTTGCATGGGAACACAGAGCACACACAGGGACTGGTGTTTATTTTCCATCCACAGCCACGGCTGGGACCTGCTGGCTCAGGAACAGGATGCTGCCAGCAGGCACACTGATGTGCCTTTCCTTTGTTTCCCCAAGTGCCTCGGAACCACTGCCTGTAAGGAAATGACATGTGGATGAGTGGGAACAAAAGAAATAGTAGGGAATATGAGGCTTTCTGTTTCTGCATGGCTTTTGGCCTCCTGGGAGCTCCCTGGCTGTAAAAAAGCAAAGAGCAGATTTAATTGAAATTCAGTCAAGACAGTAGAAGTATAAAAGACATATTTACACCACTTGGAAAGAAAGATGTAGATTAAAAAAGTTCTCAAGATGTCCAGGTTGTACACCTTCAGTTTGTGTAAAACTTGTCTCTCAGACATTTTGACTGCCATGTGATTATTTTACTGTTCTTTCAATTATTAAATGCCTGTATCCATGAAAGCAGAAGGATGGAAGTTTACATGGCTGTAAAAAAAGCATCTGAACATGGAGACTGAGGCTCAGGCTCACCCATCCAGCCCCCTGCAGCAGGGGATGGACTCACCACACCAATGTCCCTGGGAGGTGCTTGTCTGAAACCCAAGCTGTTAATTGCTGTCTTGGTTTGGAAAGACAGGAGTCTGCTAAGGAAGGCAGGAGCCTCCCCTGAAATGGAGAATGTAAACCCTCCCCACCCCTCCGAATTGCTATAAATTTTAAATTAAGGGGCTCTCGGGCAAAAATATGGGAGCAGGAAATAGCAGTTCTTTAATAGGGAAGGAAAAAAATAAAATTATAAAATAAACAATGCAGTACACTAGAACAACACTGCCAGAGTCAGAACTCAACCTGACACCCTGTGGGTCAGGGTGTTGGTAGCAGTCCAATGGGAATTGTGGCTCAGCCCTCCTGCCAGTGTCAGGGTGGTTCTGTTGGAGCAAGGTTCTGTTGGTGTAGAGAAGGATGTATTCTTCCTCTGAAGATCCAGTGGAGGAAGAGGCAGCTGCTGTTCCTCTGGGAAATCCGGTGGGGAAGCCGTGCTGGTGTTCCAGAATCTCCAGATTATATCCAGGTAGCAATACTTGGCTCCTCCCTCTGGGCTCACATCTCCCAATGGGATGCTGTAGTTCTTATCAGTCATGCAGGGACATTCAATAGCTGTTATCAGCAGGGGTCCCCTCCCAGGGGAGGAGTGGTTGTGATCACTCACAGAGAGAGATAAGGCAAACTGCCCACTTGACAAAAGATAATCTGCCATACAGATGGTAATTGAAAACACCTTGCCTTGCAATCTTCAACAATTGCTGACACGAAGGCTTCCTAAAAAACTCAGTCACCTCTGCAGAAGAGCCAGAAAGTGCTAGAAAGTTGAGAAAAAATTAGAAAATTTAGGGAAAAAGAGGAAAGCAGGACTGTTACACTGACCTGAGACAGTGCTCCCCAGAGCCCCTGGAGTGTGGGCTGTGAGGGAACACATGTACGAAGCCTGGTGACAGGGAAAGGCATGGTTCTCACACAGTGCTCCCCAGAGCCCCTGGAGTGTGGGCTGTGAGGGAACACATGTACGAAGCCTGGTGACAGGGAAAGGCATGGTTCTCACAGGAAAAGGCATGGTTCTGGCAGGAAAGGCATGGTTCTGACAGGGAAAAACAGCTTTGAAAAGAAACTTGGAGATGGTGTAGTGAACATTTCAATGCACTGTATTGTTTTGTGGAGATAAACAAAACTCTACAACTTTTGTGGAAGTTGTAAAGCCGGTATGTTTATTACAGCGCTGGACGCAATCTTTCTCTTAAAATGATATGCGTCCCTCTGGGAACTTCAGGTCCCTTTTGATCCCCCTCTCAAATACATATGCATACAATTTCACAATAGGTTCATACATATTCATTTTTACGAATTTCGGTGACATTTGCCGCTAGTTCTTCTTTATCAGAAAGAATTCCTAGGTCAGGTTGACCTGCTCCCACAGCAGTCTCTCTATCACTTTCTGTCTCTCTCTCCCCCCTTATCTCTGTCCTTCACTGATGCAGTTTCTCTGAGCTTAAGCTTTTGCAGTCAGGCTACACAGCAAGCTACATAGTTAAAGATGTACATTCCACCTAAATCAAAAATAGATTTCTACCCTAGAAAATTTCCACTCTGCCTCAGTATTAAGACCTTAGCATGGAACATCAGGCACATTTCCCAAAGCCTGAAAAGCACCATTCTCACCCAAATTCACAGCACATTCACACTGGCCTCCAGCCTTGATGCCTTTCCCTCCAGCCTCTCCAGAGACTGGAATTCAACAGAAAATAAATACACTGAGCTGGCTCTTGGCGTGTCACATGTGACTCCCTGCGCATGGCTCACTCATTTCCAGTCACAGACCCTGGGAGTGATGCCTGGGGAATTTAGGGCCATTACATATAGCAAAACCACATCTGGATTCATGTCCCATTACTTGGCTCCCTTTAGATGGATCTCTGCTGCAATGAGCTTAGTTATAATGCAAAATCCTTAATCAAGCTGTGGCACCTCAGTGGGTCTCCCCAGAGATACCCCAGAGTGCTGCAGCTGACAAGATCTGATAACGGTGTTTTGTCCCATATCCTTCCTGCCAATTAGCGTTGGGGTTTAGTCATTAATGGGGTTTCCTTATGATAAGGAGCAGAAGAGGGTGTTAACAACCAAGTCCCATTCCAGCAGCAGCAAACAGGGATTCACCTTCGCTGGAAAGGGCGAGTGATGGCACTTTGCTCACAGCAAAGATGGGCTGTGCTGGGCTGCAGACCAAGACCTCTGCTCTGCCCTAGGCTAGGGGGAAGCCTGAAGCCCCTTTAAACACACTAGAAATGCTAATGTATTAAATTGTATTGACTTTTTTTCTGCTGAAGAAGGCTGGGGACTGGGAGACCACCCATTTTACAGCAGCTGCCTCCTTAGGATTTATGAAGAGCAAAAACAACAACTGCTTCTGTAAAAAAGGGCCAGTTACCAAATTTAAAATGTACACGAAGACCAAATTTAAAATGTACAAGAAGGGAAACCAAATCCTTTGGGATGTAAACATTCTTCAGAAATCTGCTGGGCCATCACTGAAAAGGATTTTTTTGCATCAGATTCTCTGGTTAGAACTGAGCTTCCCAGGGCTGCAGGCGTTTTCTGAGTGTTAAAGTCTCACCATTCTCACCCTCCCCACACCCTGTCCCCCCAGAGGGGGCTGATTTCAAAGGTTGGTTCCCAGGGTTTGTGCTAGGCTACACTGGAGAAGTGGGATCAGAGATGGCTGCTGGGCCAGGCCTTCTGCAGTGAATCCCACCACTGGGAATGAGCATTTTTCCTAAATGTGTCCCTGATCTTATGCTGGCTCTTGCTTCTGCCATTTGGGAAGCAAAGGAATGCAGAGCAGTGGATGACAGAGCTCAAGCAGCACACTGGTAGGGAATATAGAGCTTTTTTGCATGCTTGATGAAAAGAGCCTCTTCCAGGAGGGAACAAGAGTTCAGAGTTGGAGGGGAAGTTTGAGTCTAATTTAGCGCTAAGAGCACTAAAGAGCATCATGTGCTAAGAGGTTAAAAAGTGACATACAGGTATGACAGCACAGAAATGTCTGGGAGAAAATGAACAGGATCACATGCAGTACAGAACATGCAATGAGCTTCCTAGAGAGAAAAATGAAGCCACCACTGTGGGCCAGTGGGACAGAGAAAGAAATATGACAACAAGGAAAATGGCAAATATAATACAAAGCTTCTGGTCCCAAGCTCTCTTGAAGAGGAACATTTTTATAAACAATTTCACTTGTATTATAATCTTTGACAAGGACATGCACAGAAGAAGCTGGGAGAACAACACATGAGTTTGTCTCGTTCCGAGTCTGAGGACAGCATGAAATGAGCACAAAGATTTCCAAGAATGGCTGGAGGCAAAGGATACCAGGAAAAGCAGCAGCACAGGGTGAGCAGTGCAGAGCCCAGGCAAAGGGGCTGGGAAGGTCCCAGAGGCTTGGCAGGGCTGGAGGAGAGAGCAGGACCTGATGTGCAGCTGCCCCAGGATGGGCAAAAGGAAGGGAAAATGAGCTGGGAAGGTGGAGCAAGGGTAGGATTTTTGGGGATCATTGGCAGACCATTTGTAGGAAATTTAAGTTGGTCCATTGGACTGGAGGGACGGCACAGACCTGTCAGCAAGTGTGCTGGAGCTGCAGCAGTGGTGGAGGCTGGGGAAGCCTGGGGAGCTTCTTGCTGAGAGAAGGGAAGGAAACGAGGGAGAGCCCAGCAGCAGAGTAGCCAATGGAACAAAGCTGCTCAGTTGTTCACTGGCCACAGATTTCTGTGCCTCTCACTTCAACATCTTCCAGCTGATTACACACTACATCAAGTTAAAGTTTACAATAGCTGCAAAAACAAATGCAGTGGTTTTCCCCAGCAGATTCTTTGGGCAATCCAATTATGTATTTTCTTCTTTTTCCATTAATAGTGATTTTAAAAATACTTCTGCTTTCTGAAGAACATGTGGCTTCACCTAAAAACCCCATCTCACTGCTTGACAGACGTGCAGCCACTGTATATTTCCTCCATCTGCTCACAAATGCTGTGCCAGAATCAGAGGTGGGACATGGCAAAGTGTGGCATAATGGCACCATGTCTCGTTTCACTCCCCCAGCCAGGAGGCAGAGCACACAGCTCCAGCATCCATGACTGGAGCATCCAGCATCACACGTAAACTTTCATCCTTCTGCTTTCATGGATACAGGCATTTAATAATTGAAAGAACAGTAAAATAATCACATGGCAGTCAAAATGTCTGAGAGACAAGTTTTACACAAACTGAAGGTGTACAACCTGGACATCTTGAGAACTTTTTTAATCTACATCTTTCTTTCCAAGTGGTGTAAATGTGTCTTTTATACTTCTACTGTATTGGCTGTAGAAAATCAGCTAAATCTAAATCTGCTCTTTGCTTTTTCTTCATAGCAGACACACTTGGTGCAGGCTTCAGTCCAGAAACAGAGCCCCAAAAGACAGAGATACCAGTCCCCCTTTCCCTGCCTTTCTTTTCTTGTCTCAGTTGAAGCCCGGCTGCAGCTCTCTGCAAGCTCCTCTAGGTCCCTTATCCAACAGATCTACCACGCCACAAAAAGTAAATGTCTTCCTTCCCCACTTAAAACCAGCACTATACTTGTATACTACAAATATTTATACCTTCCAAAAGGCCAAGGGTTTGCAGATTTTTGGGACACTGCAATGACAGCATCATCCGCGGAGGCAGAGGCTGCGTCTGCTCTCCCGGCTGGAGCAGCACCGGGGCGGCGCTGGGACCGGGGTGAGTGCGGGTCCCGTCCGTGAGCTCCACGCCTCGGAGCGGAGCTCCGTGCACCTACCGGCCGATGAGGGAGCCCCACGCCTCGGAGCTCCGGGCACCTACCGGCCGATGAGGGAGCCCCACGCCTCGGAGCTCCGGGCACCTACCGGCCGATGAGGGAGCCCCACGCCTCGGAGCTCCGGGCACCTACCGGCCGATGAGGGAGCCCCACGCCTCGGAGCTCCGGGCACCTACCGGCCGATGAGGGAGCCCCACGCCTCGGAGCTCCGGGCACCTACCGGCCGATGAGGGAGCCCCACGCCTCGGAGCTCCGCGCACCTACCGGCCGATGAGGGAGCAGCGCTCGGTGTCGGCAGCCACGGCCCCGTGCAGGTACTGCTGGGCAGCGCACCTGGGCTGGCTCCGGATGACCACGAGCGTCACGGCCCCCGCCAGCACGGCCAGGGTCAGCAGCACCAGGCAGCAGATCTTCCCCGCGGACATGGCTGTTCTGTGCCCCAGCAGCCGCAGGGCTCTGTCCCGGCGAGGAGGCGCCTGCCCTGCTCGGGGGAAGTGAATTTATCCCGGGCTGTGAGGGAGGTCCCGCTGCAGTGGGTTCTGCCCCTAGCGATCACATTCTTTCGAACATTAAAAGCCGCTAAAAAGCGAACTGTATGCTGTCTTGCAGATCCACAATACGCCTTTTTTTTTTGTGTGTCTCTCTGATGAAAACATTTAACACATTCACTCCTGAATGTGTTCGCTCTCCACACTGCTCCTCGTTTGTCACAGCCTCTCTGCCTTCCCATTCTTGACACACAAATTGCCTAACAAAAGTGTGAATCACTGGGGAAATTACCTCAGCCCTACACTGCAAACTTGGGGTGTTTCATTCTTCTAAAACTACTCACAGAAGTAAAAGCTGAACACACTGTACAAAGCTAGAACCTTCAACTGTACAAAGCTAGAACCTTCATATATACTATTAGTTTACCTTATGTTGTTATAATAGGTTATAATAATAATAAGGTTGTTATAATCTTAGTGATCTTTTTTCATATGTACATCTTGCCAGTGTGGACAGTATACATCTTCTGTAAATGAGCACAAGAGAACAATTAGAATAAAGCAGCACTTTGCAAACGTTGGTGCCCAGAGCACCAAGAGCTCTGGGGTCCAGCCTGTGCACGATGCTCACTGGGACAGACCTGACCCCTCACAGAGCAGTGATGAGCAGGAGGAATTGCTGCCCAACCAGCCTCTAAATTATACAGTTCTCCTTGCATTCAATAAGTTAAAGATAGGGCTCCACATCTGCCAGCTGTCTTTCGAAAAGATGTTACCTGTGATCCTTTCCCTGCTAGATTTGGGAGAAGGGAATTCACCTGGGCAGATTTACACATGTATTTCAGAGCAGATTTTGAACTTGTCCCACTAAACTTATACTAAGCAATACTATTTCACATGTCATGTCTCAGTAAATGGATTTGATAGGCTAAAATGTCTTTTTTTGTGGTTGTATCTTCTCATGAGGTTACAACCTTATGAGAACTGAAAATAGTTCAAGAAAAAGTTGGCATGTGCAAACAAGCCTCCTCAGCTCTAATGTGACTCTTCACTCCATTGCAAAACATTGACTTTGTAGAGTTTCTCAATCCCTACATGACTTTGATGTTTCATTTTTGGCAAATTACAGTATCACACTTAAAGAATCATCATCCTGCTGTTTCTGGAAAAGCTCTTCCCTTTAAACTCATAGCAGGGCTGACCACTCAGTACCAATAAGACAAGTGGATTTTGCCTATTCCCTTTCAACAAACGCTGTGGAGAATTCAACTGTAGTCTCTACAATTTCTCCCAGTTTCCAGATTTGGGTTTTAACTCAGCACATCAAACCTCTGCATCTGGAAAATTATCATTGCGCAGTCAATGAGGAGACCTGGAAGAGGCAAGAGAGGTAAAGGAGAGTGCCATCTCCCAGACCAAGGGAGAGGCCAAGGATGGCCTGGGAAGGCCAAGACATAGTTATGACTATCCCAACCAACCGCCGCCTCTCACAGGAAAACCCATTTTTCTTTTTGTATGGAAATGAAGACTGAGCCTCTTTGTCTCTTTCACGTTGTAGCCTTTACGGTCTTGGTGCAACGTTCAACTTCAACTACATGATACTACAAGCTCTGCACTGACCCTCCCATGTCAGAAGAGGCTTAGCAGTTCACATGCTGGGGTTCAGGACTTTGACCTCTATTTTTCTGTTTGTTTGTTTGTTTGTCAAAACTTTCACATTTGCCATAATTGTCTGGGAGCACAGTTTGCCTTGGCAGAAATCTCCATACATAGCCTGCACTCTCTGGTCTTCTGCTGCCAGCATGAAGGGCTTTGTATGCTGCTTGAAAGGGGACTCAGGTATTTAAAGACCCTTACAGGCCAAGATACACTCAGGGAAATTTTAACTAGAATTTTAATTATTAACAGAATCATTATTCATTACCTTATAAAAAGGCAGAGTATCTTTAAATTGTCCTTTACATTGTTGGGATCCTGCTACATCTTTGTCCAAATCTTCAATCAAGAGATCAAATTTGGGTATTATGTAATATTTGGAGTACAGTCATTGCTAAGGTTGAGTGAAGACCACAGATGCCTTTCAGAGGGTAAGAAATTATCAAGAGGTGTAAATCCTCAGATTTCTTTCCCAATTTTCCTCTCAGGTTATTACAGAGAGGTTGAAGAGTCTCAGCCATCGGGCTGAGTTGGTGGGGAGAGTACAGGGAATTATCTACTGACCAAAGGGACCAGGGCAGGCTTTGGAGGCACCAGGAGCTTCTCCTTCAGCCTTGCTGGGGATGTTGTGCACCTTGGCTTGTGTCTTGCACTAAGCCAATGTCATTTCACCTCAAGCCCCAACACGTCTTGACACACAGAGCTGCCATCTGTAATCGCTGCTGCTCTGAGAGTAAAGCTGGTCAGACAAAGAAAAAAGAGGCTGCAGCTTTGTGTGCAGCAAAAGAGTAGGTTTGTGGCATGAATGACATTTCAAGCATTGCATTTTGCCTCCTTTTTTTTAGTGCTGCTTTCCATTGACTGAGGAAAAGTAAAGAACAGATAGAAAGTCATATATTTGTACTCAATACAGAAAAGCTAAGATGTTGACACTGAGTTGATCACTCTTCATCTCATCTTTTAAAAATATATATTTAAAGAACCCTAAATGCACACCAAACTCATGAGCCATTCTCACACTAGTGTCCTAAATAATAACCTCATTTGCCTTGGTCTCTACACTCTCCAAATTATTTTGCAACATACTCAGGGGGATGCCTCTTTCTGCTGGAATTCGTTTGCAGAGCATTGCCTACAGTCACCAAGCTCTTACTGTAATAAATAAGAAATGCATTTTATATTTCCCAGCTCTAAACTAGGTTTTAACCATTGGACAAGAGTCTAAGAAAGCTTCCAAGATCTTGCAACCAAAAGCCAAATTGGATGTACTTCATGCACTGTTTGTCCCCTGCTTCAGTCATGTTTATTTATAACCCAGGAATATCAATTAATTCTATATGAAAATCAAATAACCCATTAATAGGCAATGTTCAGGGAGTTTATTGTCCAGATTTTCTGAGGGACATGGCTGTGAGTTCCACAGTTGGTGCTCGTGATCCATTTGTCTCAGTGCTCAAGTCCATTTGTTGTCAGAAACTGCTACACACTAAACTTTGCACATTGTTTTTCTTTGCCCACAAACAAGTTTACTTCATTGAGGGTCATGGGTCTGCTCCCACAAAAATCAAGTGTTCAGGCATCTGGAGAAACAGATACTTGGAATCAGGAAATTCTGATACTCAAGAATTTCTTATTCATATTTCTCTTCCTTCTGTAATTCCTCAGAATTAAGGATAATAGTTAAACCCATAAACCGCCCTGATTCAGGAAAGCCAAATGATCCTTCTTTTGTTACTGAAATCAAAAAGGGAAATATGTTCCTAATTTACTCATAGGTTTACACTTTGCTGAGATTAACATTTAAGTACCTTCTGAATCAAGGGGTTTTTTTGTTTTCCTTTTAATTGGAAAGCACACTAGGGAATAACTCTCACACTTTTAGCTGAGAAACTTGGCAGTACCTCATCTCAAGTCTTGCAAACACACTTCTGGCTCCAGTGTAAGGGCTAAACAGATTCATCCAACAAAGCCTTGAAGGGTTGGAGGCTGATCACAAGCATTCCATGTTTTAGAAGCACAGCAGCAGGGCAGAGACAGATGACTGGAGAGGACAAACCTACATCTTGAGGACAGCAAGTATCAACAGTTCAATACTACTCTGGCACTATTTTCCTCAACCACACTGTCCTTCAGTTTCCCACTTAAAGAATGTCTCTTTGTGGGCAGTAAGCATGAGCAAAGGGAAAGCACCTGAATGGGACATCACAGGACACACACCATTTCTCACACCACTGAAAGCCTAAAGGGACCTGCAGAATGTCAGGGACTCCTCTGTCTTTGTTGAATTTTCCAAGGTCAAAGGCAGAGCTGCTGCCTCCTTCTTCCTTTCCTGCTGGTTAAATGTAATGCCTGTTGGAAATGCTCTGTGGAACCCAAACCAGAACAATCTCTATTTCACAGTGACATTGGCCCAGTGAAAGTCAACTTTTGCACAGCTCGACTCAGGGGACACGTGGCCCAAACCATTGCCCAAGGGAAACTCTTCTCCATTTGCTTTATTCAATGAGGATATCCAGGCACAGTTTGCTGCAAACATCAGCACTTTATTCTTTCTGTAACGCTGCAGCTATGCTCAATATTAGAATAACAGTGAAACCTTCTGATTCAGTCTTTAACTCTTGAGTGCCCTTCTGGACCAAATCCAGCAGTTTTCTTAAAGACTAAACCTCATTAGTACAATTACTGTAACAGCTGAAAATATTGGCAGGAGAAAACAAAAGGGAGCTTTGTGTGCATCCAAAGACACCACCAGCAAACTCTGCCTGAACCCTGTACTGTCTAAAATGGGCTGGAGTATTACATTAGTGACCCCAAAGGATATCTGTGGAGGGTTTTAACCCACATGGAAGTACTAAATATAATATATTTATAGTATAGTGTGTGTGTATCTATATGTAAGTACCTATACAGCTGCCATCACATGTTTGTATGAGCTCAGTGAGCCCCAGGCAGTGCTGGTTCACTGCCCTGCTCATTCAGGAGCTGCCTGGATCAGTTTTGCTCACTGAGTCCTCTGCAGGCTGGAGCTCCCTTGGTCTCCCCAGGGCCCAGCACAGGGCAACAAGAGTCATTCTGAACACACAAGGGAGGCACATCAGCTGAGGAAACTGAGGAGGGATTTTCGCCAGGGATTTTCACAGAGAGAAGTAATATACTCAAATCCTGAACTCTTTAATACCAAAAGCCTTAGAGAGATGTTCAGAAAAAGGAGTGCTGTTGAAATACAATTTGGAAGTCAAAAAGGGAATCAACGAGGATGAAAATGCAACACCAGCAAATCTCTGGCTTGGATTAAAATCAAGGGGAATGGCTGACAAGGAGCAGAGCATCACCCACAGGGGCCTTGCTGAACTTGAACAGAAACCTCATTAATTTTGGTACAGGTCAGGACAGAGGTCTGCACACAGGCAGAGTGAGGTGCTCAGCACAGGCTCTCTCCAATGTGGGCTGCTCTCCATGTTGGAGAGGGATCCAGGTAAATGGCTATTGAAATGCTGGCAAAACCCACAAGCTTGACTGACTGTGTGTTCTCTTCCAAGCCCTCCACATGCTTCTCCAGCCTCTAACACCCTGGTTCCCAACTCCACAAAGCAGGGACCATCCCCCACCGAGCAATCCCACTTCTCCCTCCCCTGCCATCCTGCACTCTGGGTCCCTGGTCCATGTTCTGGCCCCACACATTCAGTCAATGCAAGCTCACACCATGCAGGAGATGAGGGCAAATTCTCCATGGGCTGCACATACTGAGCCCCAGGCAGTGGGGATGTGATGTCTGCATTAGGCTCTTTGTGCAGCTGCTACAACATTTTTCTTTTCACTTTTTACTTTTTTTTTTAACTTCCTGGTGTTAAGGGTATATAAAAACAATAGGGACTTTTATCTTAAGAGATCGTCTGAAAACAACCTCATCCTCTCAGAAAAAGGATCAAGGATGGGAAATATTTTCTAAAAATTCCCCTAAATGAGAACTGAGGCTTTTGTGGGATTCCCAGGTAAATGACAGAGCTGCACTGCTGCGCACAGAGAGGCTTTCCAAAGTGCTTAATCACACTGCAATTTCTGAGTCAGGAATCAAGACCAGGACTAGCATCTGGATTTCATCTCCCCTCCAAAATGAGCAGCACTGCTGAAATGGAACAAGACAGATTGTACTTTCCTGTGAAGCCAGCAGGCCCCACCTCTGCCTATCCCTGCAGCCCTTCCTGAGAAATGAAAGCACCCACACAGCACCCCACTGGAGTCCTGCACTTCTCCATTTCACTGGAATCCAGTGACATCCATCAGCATCAGAGTGCTGAGAGGGAGAGCAAGGGAGGACATGTGCAGCTGGTGCAGGAGGGATGGGAAGGGAGCAGGATTTGCCTCTGGGAAGCCACAAGCTGCTGAAGAGATTCCCTCACACCTGCCTCAGACTCTGCCCTCATGAATCCCAGCTTAAACACCTTAAACACCAGCCTAAGAACTCTGCACCACTGCCCTCTCCCTGCTGCACCTCCAGCTCTTTGGGAAGGATAAATTCCAGATGTGTGAGTGCTGCAGGTCAGTAAGGGAGCCAGCACTTAGGGAAAACCAGAGCAAGCTGAGCTTCACTGCAATGGAATGGGGGGAGAGCAGGTTCTTTACTGCCTTATGATCCTCATGCACTTCACAACTGTGAAAAACGCCAATCACTTGTTTTTAAAATTTTAAAAGTTTAATAGTAATAAAATGGTTATAAAGATAGTGATACAATTAGAGTAATAAGAATTTGGACAATTTGAATTAGGACAATATGAGACAATAGAGACAAAGAGTTATGGACGTCGGGGTACCTTTTCTGGGCAAAATAAGCCTGAAAAAGGACACCTGTTAACAAAGCATCAACCCTTAAAAGCAACAGCCTGTTGCATATTCATACACCTCATACATGATGCATAAATTCCATTCAAACACAGGATTCTGTCTGGTTATTGTTAACTTCTTCCTCTTAATCCTAACAGTGCCTTCGAGGTGGGAAGAAGTTCATTTCTTCTGATAATGGAGCAATAAATTCTTTTTCTCTTGAAGATTTAGGTGTCCTGGGGCTGCTATCTGGTGCGAGTGCCTCATTCCTTTCTTAAAAAAAATCCCACTTACATAGTTCTTATTTTAACTATAAAAGTTACCTTTTAACTACAAGACTACATTTATCATATTATTAAAACGTTAATACAGCACTACTAATCAATACATCAAAATACATATGGTAAATATCTGCACAGAGCCATATAATATGCACTTTTCACACAAGCAAAGCAAGCCTCAGAGAGGCTGACAGAAGCATAAGCCCCAGCTCCATAAACAGCCCTTGCCATCTCCTGGTGCAAAAAAATGAAGGTCATTGGTACTGTGCAACTACAGATGTAGGCTCCTAGCTCTGTCTGGATTCCAGGGATAACAGCATTGCTTCACAATAACTTCCTTTCCTCCGGAATGGCCCTGGGAGCTCCTGGGAGGTAACCCTTTCCTTGTGCAAGAGCACAAGAAACTGTTTGCTTTCTTCCCTAGAAAGTGGGTGAGCAGCATGCAGGAAAAGAGAAGATCAGTCTTGTAGTGTTTGTTTTCTATACTTTTCTTTTTCCCTGGTTATCTTTCACCGCTGTTTTACTTTGGAAATTCCCTGGTATTCAAATTCCAGGCTGTTGCACAATTCCCTTTGGAGCTGTTGTACCACTTCTCATTAGCCACTTTCCCACACTGTGATCATTG
>NW_005054483.1:800550-813027 GCF_000277835.1 Geospiza fortis | reverse complement strand
TGCTGATATTATAGTCCCAAAATTTACTCAGCTGGAACACAGGGTAGAAAATGCAAGAAGTCAAATTTTGATCATACATGAGCATGAGCAATGGGAATGGAAAAAATCCCTGCTTTCCCACATTCAGAATTTGAATACTCATCTTCATCAGTGTTAAATACATAGTGCAAGAACACCTGAGCTGAGATGCCTGAGTAGTACATCTTTTTATGTCAACAGAAAATAAGCTGTTTTCAGAATTTCGTGCATATCCTCTCCTTCTTTTCTACCTTGCATATTTAATTTTAGGACCTTTCTTTGTACAACAGCTGGTTAAGTTTCTTATCACATTGAAGTGAGACATTTTCAGCTTATCAGATTGGAAAATGCAAGTAAGTTATTGGCAGCAATGCATTGTAGTTCTCAGCCACAACGTGGTCCTTTCCAGACCATGTGGCAGCAGCTGTACCAGCACACAACATTTCACAAACCTCCTCTGGATTCAAACCCTAAGCCAGTACAGTGACTTCCACAGAAACCATCAATAGAGAGGCAGTTGCATGAGGAAAAAGGACTTAAGAAAACCTTGAGGGTTTGTGGGGGGTTGTTTGGGGTTGGGTTTGGGTTTTTTATTTAAGTTGTTTGTTTGTTTGTTTGTATTTTTGGGGGGAAATTGTTTGTTTTGATTTGGGGTTATTTTGTTTTGTTTTGGGGTTTTTTTGGTTTTTGTGATTTTTCCAAAAAAGCAGAGCTGCTGGTCTCCACACCAAAGGGCAGATGGAAGCAGCAGCATTTAACAAAAAGAAACAATTTCTACATGGCACATCAGGGTCAATGTAGAAAGGACAAAATAAATAATGCACACAGAAACATCTGGGGTTTGTCTGCAACAGATTAAAGGACTTCCAGCAGTGACTGGACAGCGTGTCCTAGTTTAATGAAAATTAAATTAATTTGAAAGCCTTTGGAACACAGAATCTGGATCACAATGTGCATCTCCAGAGCTCCATGCTAGCAGGCAGGATGGAAAATGGTCCTTCAGCCACACACATCATCTCTGAAATTCAGGAAACCAAAACCCAGCTCCATGAGGCTGATGGCATCTTGGCTTGCCTTCTGGCTCTCTTCTCCTTTCTGTCTGAACAAGCAATTTTCATGCGCTTCCACTTTCACTGCCCCGTTCAGGCAGAGTCTTTTGGATGCTGTACACGAGCAGTGACCAAACTTTCTGTCACTTCAGACCCCTGGATGAGTTACAGAAATCCACAGCTCTCCTACCAGGTGATTCCATCACATTATCCCATCAGCATCTATCCTCCTGCCTGCTGCTTTCTTCTCTGAGATCTGCTTCTTGTGCACACAGCTTTCCCAGCTGAAATTCCTAGTGCAGCCCCTTCAGTGCTGCACAGCCATAAAAGCATTCCACACCCAAACCATGTGGAATTTATAATCAATCACAGAGATCCTTTGAGCTGCCCAAGAGCATGGACAGTGCCTTATTATTAAAACTTCGTCTCTGTCCTTTCTGGGACAGTTGGTGCCTGGGGCTGCTCTCTCCCTGGCAGTTCCCTCCTGACATGGCCATGCCTCCACCACAAGGACAATTCTTTCCTTTCAGCAGCTCTGCCCAGCATCTATCACCTCCTGGAATGGGAAAGCCTTGTCCTTTAAATCAGGCAGCTATCACCAAGGCCCAAAGAAACAATTCTGGACTCAACCCTGTGCTCCTGCCAAAAGGAACCAGCACTTTTCCCTTCCTTTGCCTATTCCTATTTCCCACTGCCTGGGACAAGTGAAACCCAGCTCCTGAATGTCAGTCTCTATTTCATGTCCCGTGCTAAAATGGTGTCACATCTCAGTTTTGGAGCCAGCTTGGACTTTCCCTCTTCAGCTTCCTCCCAAAATCTGAATTGCTGCACAATGAAGGGCAGATCTGTGCTGGATTCCAGAAAGCTGCCAAGCCTGGACTCTCAGCACACTGTACAGGTTTTATATTACCTTGCCTGACATGAAATTCAGTCAGTCTGAATGGAGTTGGACACACACATAAACACACTCCTCACACACACATCACTGGCCAAGATTGCCCAACACCATATTTTGGAGGCTTGTTTATTCAAGACTAACCAAATAGCCATTTTGAAAACATAAACACAGTAAATACAAAAGTGTTTATATTGAGAAAATGTTTCTATTCTCCATATATTGTTTAGAAAGAGAAAAAAAATTCTAAAACCTCCTAAAACAGTTCAATGTTCAAATGTAATATATGTCTATATAATGTCTGTATATATATAATGACTATATAAATAATATGTCTATATAATGTCTGTATATATATATATATCGTCTGTGTGTGTGTATATATATATATAATGTCTGTATATATATAACATCTATACATATAATATGCCTGTAATAATGTCTACAGCACAAATCTGTCCTGGTTTCATGGTCACAGATATTGTTTCATCTAAAGAAAATTTGTCTCATTTGCTTACATTTCCATCCTTTCTAAACAATAGGCTTAGATGTTGACTATATTTATATTAGAACAAAAAAAATCCAGGCAGGTGGGTAAAACTGAGAACTCCACAGCTCCTGTCTCTGACAGCAGCCAACACTGGGTGCCCAAGGAAGACTACAGCAGGAAGAGTACAACAATAAATGTGTAGTGATTCTTCCCTAAATGATCTCTCAGCCTCAAAATACTTGAAATTCAGAAACTTCCTGAGCCACAAGTGCCTCTTTATATCTGGTACCCCTTGATAATTTAGTTTAATGGATTTTTCCAATATCATCCAGCTTCTGATTTACAGGATGATAAAAGTTTTCAGAGCAAAACACATCTTCACTGTGCTGCTTCCCTTCAGGCTCATCACTCTCAATCCCCCAGACTGCTGCAACTCCAGCAGTGCAATAACAGTGGTGAGTTTCTGCTTTAGAAAAACAGGACTTGCCAGAGCAGCTCTACCTGACCCAAGGAAACACTGTCACTGCACCACTGGAGAGGACTCAGTGCCCCTCCAGTGAGCCCAGAGCACTGAGGTGACCTGGAAAGAGCCACTCTCCAAGCAGCAGCTTCTGAAACCTACTGTGAATCGTGTCCCCTCTGCCACCCTCCTGACGGCAGCACCTCGAGCCATGAAGTTGCAGGAATACATGCAACAAGCCAGAATAAAGGCTTTGGGAACATTACCCTAAATGAGCAATCAGAGAGAAAGAAACCCACTGAGTCTGAGTCTGAGAGAGCTGCCTGTCCTCTGACCCCTTGGGCAACTGAGCCAACTTCTCAGGGCTTTTCTGAAAAACAGGCTGAAGTAGAGTCACAGCCCAGCAGGAGTCCTAGAATGTGAACTATAAAGGGATTCACAACAAGAAAGAAAAAGGGAGATTCAAGTAACTTCTTACTCTTTAAAAAACCACAGGCTTTATCAATTTAGCCACAACCCTGCACCCAACAGCCAATGTTTAGCTCATGCCTCATGGATGTGTTGGACAGTTAAATAGGATCTCGTGATAAATGCAAATACGTTGTGACAGAGGAGTTCAAGATACACCCAAAACCATCTCAAATCATAGCTTACAAATTATAAACCCCAAAGCAAGTTCCTATCCTGGTTGTATTTATGCTGACACATGAAGTCACCTGAGATTCAAGGTTTAACTCTCAAGGCAACAACCACAACACAGGCAGTAACAACTCTCTGAGAACATGTGATAGACTGGAAATAATTTCCAACAGAGAACATGACAGAGAGTAATACTTACATCAGACAACAGTTAAGACCTCTTCTCCATAATAGCCAGTTTCCACAAGAAATTAAAGATGAAACTTGCTTTTGAGTCTCAGCAGTTCCATTGGTGGTTCCCCAGTGGCTCAGCAAAGTGAGCATTAATGGTGACTACTTGCTGCAGAGGACAGGTGTCTACATTTCTGAAACTAATAGTACCCCACTGTCACTGTCACTGTCAATAACAAGGCTGGATGTTGGAAGCAGCCCTCAGGCACCTCCTTGCTCCAAGCTGATGCCTGCTCCTTTGTGACAGCACAGCATGAATCCTCATCCTGCAAATACAGCTCATGGAAGAGAATCAAAGTTTTGTTCTTCTTGAGGCTGTGATTTGGCATTTCTGATCAGCCATATAATGTTGGTAACAGTAAAAAGATGTAAAAGTTGGTGTTTAGTCATTTCCTTTTACTAGAAGTAACAGGAATGTCAAATCCAAACACTCAGAGAACAGCAAGAGAGCAGTATGAAATGGACAGCAATAGGCAAGGAGTTGCACAGCTGCAGCTCAGTGATGGTGGGGAAGCAATGTGAATGCCCAGAGGTTAAACTATCGGGGACAGGAAATAAGGAAGTCTCAACATGCTAGAAATATGAGATATGAATTCTAAGGGTCAAAAAGCTCAACACATTTCTGGGAAATACAGAAGAGTTTTTTTTAAAAAAAGACACAGGCTTGGAAACAAAGTTCATTAGTGAAGCTGGGAACTCTGCCCTCTGCCCGGATCTCTGTGCAATTCTAAACACAGTTTGATAGTAGGTCCTTTAGAAGGATTCAATGAACTTAATCTTTATTTACATAGGAGAGTAGCTGTGTCCCAAGAAAAATAAGTGTGAGTTGAGGGTGATTGTGTTAACCCTGGCTATGCTAAGGAAAAATTCATGGCATGGTTCTTTTCCTCTTTGGCAGTGACAGCCCCAGTGCTTTCACATGGGTGGATCCCTGCTGAGGGCTGATTGCAGAACCTCTGGTTCTGTTCCCTCCTGGTGAGATGCAGTGCCTGGATGGCGCTGGTGTGGGCACACCCCACTGAGCCCATCAAATACAGCTCAGACAGAGGCAGAGGGGAACAAGGCTCTGGCTGAGAAGGCAGTGCTGGGTTAATGGTCGGACTTGATGATTTTAAAAGCCTTTTCCACTTATATGACTCTATGACCTCTCTGTGTCTGCCTAAGAGCCACTAGACCCCATCCCTCACCCACCCCTAAGATGTCCCTTATCCATGGGGCACTCCAGTCCCCAGTCAAAGGATCACTCAAGTAAAAGCCCTCAGTTTATTGTGGTATCAACTCTGAACTCCCATCCTGCCATATGCCTGAATTTCTCCTTGTCAGAGCCATAATCTTGACTCTGAACCTTGACTGGGCTCTAAGCCAGGACAACAGCCACACTCCAGGGCACAGGGTGAACCCTATCAACTGTTTTGACAACTCCTCTCAAGCGTCCGTCTCACTCCTCATGGAGATTTCTCTTTCTTTAGTTTCTAACTCTAACTCCGTGTCTGTACTGAGACTTACACCTTGGGATTCACTGCAAAACATGGGAAGGTTTAGGTGGGAATAGACCCAACTGTGCCCAGTGGCAGAGCTACCGCTGTTCTCCAGTGATGCTTTGATGAGAACACTGTCCCATCAGGTGGGCTGTATTTTAACAAACATCTGTGCAGGATCCATCAGTGCCTCAGGGCATTTGGAAACTAATACACAATTCGGTGAATAGATTGAGAGATGAGGACACCTACAGGAAAAAGTATCTTCCCTAGGCTGTTCCTGAAGCATTGCTTCAATAACAGTCTTGACATGACATCATGTTTTGTGCTGCAAAAAACAGCTGATAGATCTGGAAAAGATGACTGACAGGGCTCCAGGTTCAGCAATGGCTCTGCTGGCATTGATAGATGTGATTTTTTAACCCTGGAGCTGACAAATAGTCAGAAATTTCTGGGGTTTTCTGCTTATGCATTTCAATAACTTTCAGCAAACATCACCTTAGATACCATAAAGTTGCCAATCTCTTTTTCTCCTCTGTTGTGGCTTGTTCAGCAACTCCTAAACTTCTGAACTTGAAGGACATAGGAACAGGATATGGAGGCATAAGCTACCTGCCACACAATCTGAACTCTATCCTCGAATGACAGCCCAGCCCAGGCACGATTCCTACTCTCAGTCAGTCTCTGAGCTCCCTAGAACAGGAGCTGTTGATAGTTAAGCCATATACTTATACAGCACAACAGAAATAACCCCACACATGGCACTTGTCTGAATCCCTTCCTCTTTGTGCAATAAACTGTATTTCATTTTAACCAACAGCAATCCTACAAATCACATTCATTTCCCACACGGCAGCAATAAAAATTTATATTTCCCCTCAGTCAAATGTTTTACTTACTCTCCAAACTTGCATGATTTACAGGCACCTACTGTGACATTCACTATTCAATATTTCATATTTAGAAGCAAGATTATAAAGTTTTATTATTTTGGAGAACAGAACAATGTGATGTTCTGTTTTTTATGGTATTCCTGTAAGCCCTTATGTACTACTGTAGGGTTTATTTTAAATCCAGTCTCATGATACAAAATAAACTTCAACCCAGGAAATCTGGCAACTGAGAATTTCACATGCATAGGATGAATTGTTGGTTGGTAATCTATCTGCTCTGTGTCCTGCTATCACACATAGCAGCCATGAGCCTGGAGCCCCTGCACACAGTTTGTTTTAGGTTGGCTCTAAAACCCCAGGGAGAAAAGCAATAGGGCCTGTCCTACTGGGTCCCAAATTTTAATTCTGGGCCCATTTCTCAGTTCTGTTCAGTACTGCTGTAAATACACCAAGAAATCTGGTTCAGGATAAGAACAGGCTGTTCAAGACAGTTTCTTTCATTTCAACATTTCAAACACTCTTGAACGCTTGGCTCAGCATCCAAAGCAGAAACTCTTGATTCCACACTTAATTCCATCTCCTGTATCACTGGGACATTTTATCATGACAAGTTTGGTTACAGAATTGGCCACTTGGAATGAGAAATAAAATTAAAGAAGCAAATAATGATTCATGGCATATCTGTTACATTCAAAATGGTGTTACATTAGAAAAGCAAATTCAGCTCTTGTACTGCAAGGAAACAAATCCACCTTCCATCTTCAAGGAACAAGAAAGTGCCAGCTTCTGAGAAGTTAAAAATCATGTAAATCCAAAATATATTTAAAAGTGTGTCTGACTAAATACAAAAGTCAATACCATGTCTGTAAGCATCTTCATGAAAACCTGTGGCCTCCCACATTGTTAAGCCAAATTAAAAAAGAAAGGGGACAATAAATGTGAGTAAAAGATTTGAAAGGTGAATCTACACCAGAAGTTGTTCAGTATCCACAAAAGTTTCTTACATTAGTCCCTACTTTCTGCCTCAGGAGATCTTATGTATTTGTTCTTTTCTATAGTCTTTTCTGAGGTCCTGTGACTGATCCTCCTCCATGGCTCCATGCAGTTCCCCATTCATGCACACTTCATTATGCTTGTCAGGCTGAAGCAGCCAATATTCAAGGCTTTCAAGTTTCACCTCCTGGTCACTCACCCCAGCAATCTACATTGATTTCTCTCTTCTTGACTGCCAGGAGCTAAAAACAACATGCTCTGAGAGCAAATTATTCACATGGGTAGAAGGCTGCAGAATCAGAAAGGATAAAGATGAAAGCCAGTTGGCAGACAGCCATTAGTGGGAGAGACATTCTGCTTCCAAAATATGGCTATCAAAAGGAAAGCAAAGATTATTAAAGGTATCATTAAATTGATTCCATGCTCTTTAAGGATGGCAGTATCTGGTTTTAACTGGAAGGATAAAAATAACATGAAATATTGTATCAGTTACAAAACCAACCAGCTACAGCTTATTCCATTCATATTATAGCTCTGAACTGCCTCCCTTCCTAAGGCTATTATTTCTTCTTTATTATATTTCATTTTATTAAGCAGCTTAGAGTTTACTTGGGTTTTTTTGAGTACAGGGGTTGTAAAAGGACCTGGATGCCAAACTAATCCAAGGACATCTTGCCATGGTGATGGCTCAGCAGGTTCCTTGGGAATATTCACCTAACACAAATCTTGTAGCTGGAGAAGCTGCCTCTCAGGGACACAGAAAGAGTGACCATGCTCACAGGTACCCAGCACTGTGGAGCAAGGACTGTCACTGCCCCTCTGCAGCTGGACAGATGCTTCTCCACCACACTGGTGGATATCCTGCAGTTGGGAAAACACTTGGAAATGTGTCAGAACACAAAGAGGTCTGTGTTCTAAGTGAGAACAGCAATTACCTGACAAATAAAGATTCTCTCTGGAAGGCCCAGATTGCACAGCTGGAAATGCACAGGATTTAGAGGCTGATTCAGGGCTCTGTAGCAAATTCCAGAGGCAGAGGAACATTTAATCAGGAGCCCACTCCTCCCCTCAGGCTGTGGGTAGCACTGTGCACACCCAGGGCAGGATGCAGGTGCAGCCCCTCCTGCACAGTGCCCTGTTCTACAGCCCCAGGGGCAGAACTGCAGCCCATCAGGAGAAGGTGACTTTGCTGTCAGTGGCACTTTGCAGAAACCTGGGGAACTGAGAAACAGGAACATCAATTTGGCAAAGTAAAAATAGCAAGCAGAGCTCCTACTGCGTGCTTCAAGTGTTAGTTAAAGCTGAGCAATTCATGCTTATCTTACTGCACAAGATCTTGTTTAAGAAACAGGGAAACTTCTGGACATGAAAGCAGTTATCAGCTTGAAGCACTATTTCCTTCAAAATCAACAGGAAAAGCTTCTCACAAATGGCACAAAGAGTTTTCTTGCCCAGGCCAATCTTACTTAAAAACAGATCATGGACCACCAGCAACTAGAATGGAAAATGGAACCTTAAGTGTGGCTTTACTTTTCAAAGCTCAATCCCAGACCTCAACCTCTATAATAAAAAAGCAAAACTCAGTAATGGTCACCATATGCAGCTTCCTCAGACTCTTGATCCAAGAGTTGCTTTATCCCCCTGCATAATGCATTATGTTCACACACTCTGCCACCAGAACTCATATTTTATCCCAAGTGTTGAAATACTGAGATTACTTATGCCTCAAGCTCCTGGATTCATGTGATTATGCAAGAAATCCAATTTTAATGAAAACCAAATTTCTAGCGCTTCATATGGAGAATAAAATCTTCAAAATGGGACTGCCAAAATTTCAAAACTCCAAGTACCCATAAACAGTCACAAAATACACTGCTTATTAAATCAGACTATTCTTAAGGTGCTCTCAAGACTGTGGGAGGCAAGCTGGAGCTGGAACTCCTGATACCATGCTGTCATGCAATATCTTAAGCAATTTCTGCCTGCAGAAACCAGGCAAAAATACAACAAATTTGTAGAAATCATTAGGAAAAATGACAATGGATGCCCAAAGAGCTGCACACATTCAAACTGGGTGGAGATGGGGATGCCTCATCCTGCAGTGGTTCAATGCTGCTAACATTTCCTTCACAGGAGAAGCCATCACAGGCACTGGGTGAGTTAATGTTTTCCCAGACTACACATGAAGTCTCATCTCCAGCCATGTGGAACTCTGACTGACAGCCTTAGCAGGCCTGTGCACATCAGGGACAGCATAAAGTTGATGTCTGCATGAACTGAACAGCTTTGGAGGCAGAAGTTACTTTGATTGGGCTAGAAACATAATGACAGTTCTGAAAATTCCCCTTTTCTCCCCACCTATATGAATCCAGGCCCTGTTCCAGATGGTTTCTCATTAACTGGTAGTCTGGTTTTGTTCCCATCACAGCTGAACAGACTGGATATTTTCTAATCATTTTACCCATCCCTGACATATCAACACCCAAACAACTCTCCAGCCAAAAGAAAACATTTGACAGATCTCCACAGTTAGAACACTCTAACCTGTACTTACAGGAAGAGACTAAATTAATCCTGCAAAAGCAACAAGGTCTGATTATGTTATCTGATGCCTGTGCTACTTCTCTAAATTAGATTATTTCTAATTTGCCTTTTCCTTTCATTAATCAGCAAAATCAGGTTACAGTTACAGTCACACATTCCCAGCTTGGACTTGTTTGCTGCACCTGAGTCAGACTTCAAGAGAAGCTGGAGTGTCCCAAAGCTCCTGTTTCTCCCTCTGATGTCCACCAGCTCTATAAAAGATGGCATCACTCACTACAAACGCTTCATTTTGAAGGGGAAAAGTCACCTCCTAAAGCCTTGATATAACACTCCTGAACCCAAACTTCCCATCAATGCCTGTGGATGGTGCAGTGGGTGCCCCATATGGATTAATTCAAAGGTTTTTAGTACTGCTTTCAGAAAAAAAGGCTGTGTGAGCTCCAGAGCCAGCACTGTGAGCACCAGAACCACACAGTCTGGTTCTTGTCCCAAATGTTTAACCTGAGCATCAGCAACAGTGCAAGCTGGCACTGCAAGATTTAGAAACTCTCTTTTCGTCATGGATTTTCTGGCAACTGGGTGTTGCATTAGCTCAAATATTCTATGCACAAATTGAGTTATTCATCTTTATAACAATTACATTAACCTAATTACCTCTGTACAGTTTGATTGATGCTCTAGTGATTACACCAAGGTGACAAAATGTGAGGCTACCCAGGAGAGCTCTTGGTATGGCTGGTTAGTCACTTCTTTGCCTGTCAGAAACCTCTGACAATGAATTATAAAAATATAAAACGAGCCCAAAACCACAGAATCCATACTTGCAGAAACCAGCTCAGCCTCCAACTCCCTCAGGGATACTTCTCTCAGGAAAAACATACCAACAACAGAAAAAAGCCTTTCTTGTTGCTGTGGCTTCAAGGTAGCTAAAATCTGGGAGGAAGGGAAAAAGGAAACCTAGATAAGTGACATATCAGAGGAAACCTAGGTAAGGTGACTTTTCTGGACTTTGGTCTTTGCATCTGCAAAATGGGGGGAAAATACATCTGCAATCTTGATATATACATGTGAAAATGCTCTGTGGAAGAGGGATAATGAACCCAGAGCATCGATTTCAGCAGGCTCCAGAGCACACCAAACTGTCCTTCCACAGCTCTCAGCAGTCCCATTAGTGCTTCAAATAATTGGATACATTTCTCCCATGCAGCTGTCTGTTTGAACAGGCATCACTGACCTCACCTCCAGTGCTGTGTTTCCACATTTTCACCCAATCCTTTATTTCCTCTTGCATTCTTTCTCCAATCCTATCATCTGTGGCATTCACATTCTCTGAAATGAGAGACATAATTCTCTCTCAGGGTTTTTTCCTGGAGAAGCACAGAGAGAAGAAGAGAAAAACAATTCTTATCTCTACCTGCTGCTCCTGTTGTTTTGCACATGTAGAATGTGCTAGGAAGATTGTTTACCTAAAGGGATTTGTCAGTTGGATTCTGCTGAGGATTGTTTTGTTTCCTTGGCCAATCACTCAAAGCTGTGTCCTGGCCGTCTGGAGACAGTCACGAGTTTTCTTTAATATCTTTTAGTATTGTTTAGTATTCTTTGTAGTATAACATCTCTTTAATATAGTATAGTATAGTTTAATGAAGCAATTGTTCAGCCTTCTGAATCAATAGAATCAGATACCAATCATTCCCCACATCGGAGATTCCCTGTTTTACTATCATCACCCACTGAAAACACCACAAGCTCTACGTTTCCTTAATTCCTGACACATACAACTTTCACAGCCAAGTAAACACAGGGCAGAATCCTTGCCATCAAGTCCCAGCAGCTTTTTCTGGAGCAGAAGCAGCTCGTTATCCCCTCCTGGAGGACGGACAGACCCCGGGAGGAGCAGCGTTCCCTCACAGCCAGTCTATGTCTGCAAAGGGACGGGTAGGACACGGCAGCAATGCCACCAGGACACGTGTGAAAAATGCCTATTTTATGATTGGCTTTTCGCAAATATTAAAATGAATATTGTATGTGTTGCGTTAGAAAGTAATGCTGTATTAATTCTCTTAAGTAGTGTGTTAAATATAGTTTTAGGTTATAAAAAATGTTAAAATAGAAACTATGGTATGCAGGATACTTTTTTTAAAAGAAAGGACTCGCAGTGAGATAGCAGCCACAAGACACCTGAATCTTTCAGAGAAAAAGAATTTATTGCTCCATTATCAGAAGAAATTAATTGTTTCCTGCCTCTAAGGCGGTGTTAAGATTCAGAAGAGAAGTTAACAATAACCAGACAGAATCCTGTGTTTGAATGGAATTTATGCATCACGTATGAGGTGTACGAATATGCAACAGGCTATTGCTTTTAAGGGTTAATGCTTTGTTAACAGGTGTCCTTTTTCAGGCTTATTTTGCCCAGAAAATCCATAACTCTTTGTCTCTATTGTCTCATATTGTCCTAATTCAAATTGTCCAAATTATTATTACTCTAATTGTATCACTATCTTTATAACCATTTTATTACTATTAAACTTTTAAAATTTTAAAAACGTGATTAGCGTTTTTCACAAACACCTTCACAGGGGCATTACAGGGGCAGGCACTGATCTCATCTCTGGTGACCAGGGACAGAACTCGAGGAAATGGCACAAAGCTGAGTCTGGGTTTAGGCTGGATACCGGGAAAAGGTTCTTATCCAGAGGGTGGCTGAGCACTGGAAGAGGCTCCCCAGGGCAAACCTGGCATAGTTCAAGGAGTGTTTGGATAAGGCCCTCAGGCAGGCAGGCAGGCACA
>NW_005054483.1:772953-799930 GCF_000277835.1 Geospiza fortis | reverse complement strand
GTCATGGCCGCGGTAGGTGCTGTGCTGTCCTGCCCTGCCCGGCAGCCGTGATCGCATTTCCCTTGTGGTTTGTACCAGGCCACGCTGAAGGCGGATTGTGTCAACAAACCGTTCGCGCAGAGGTGCCGCGATCTGGAGACGGTCATCGAGGAGCTGCCTGCCAAGGTGAGCAGCCTCTGCCTCTCCGGAACCTCCCTCCTTGGCGTGATTCAGGGAAACTGGTTTTTGTATTACTGATTAGATTGTTCCTCTTTGTCTTATCAAGACAATCTGACTGGAACGGGCTGCCCAGGGAGGTGCTCAGGGAATTGGCACTCAGTGCCACGGTCTGGTTGACTCGGTGGTGTCTGGTCACAGGATGGACTCGATGGTCTCAGCTCTTTTCCATCTAACTGATTCTGTGATTCTGGGTTTTGGGGACCTCCAGTGAAACAGTGGGAATGCAGTGTTGCCAAGAATTAAGAACCTTTTCTAGTCATTAAGGGGTTGTTTCATTTCACCGCCCTTCATTAATTCCTTTCAGCCTCAGTTTACAAAGAAAACTTGTTTATAAAATGTGGCAAATAACTGCAAGTGGTGCTGATGAGCATTGTTGTAACTTCAGTAGGATCAGAAATCGGGATAGCTCTGCCACGATTGCCATGTTATAGTGCAATGTTTTGAATGGATGATCTGCCCTGTGATAACCCAGAAACAGACATAAATAAATGGCTGACATTTCTTTGTGTCTGTTTTCCCTGCAGGAACTACATGGCATCTTCCCGTGGCTGGTGGAGAGCATTTTTGGCAGCCTGGATGGCATCATCGTGGGCTGGAACCTTCGCTGCCTGCAGGGAAGAACAAACCCTAATGAATATTCTGTGGCTTTGGATTTCCTGGATCCCAGGTGAGCTCATGCACTTCAGCACAGATTAGGAAATGGATTGATGAACAAATGACCAGTGTTTGGCCTTTTTCCATTGTGCAAAGCTAAGCTCACAGAAGTGAGACAGCAGAGGGATTTTTACCATGAGATTCACTTTCTGATGCTTGTTTGCAGTGGCCCAATGATGAAGCTGGTTTACAAACTCCAAGCAGAAGAGTACAGATATGATTTCCCAGTCTCATATCTTCCAGTGAGTAACTGAATAGTTTGTAAGAAGGGAATGTAGTTGTTGTGGCAGCTGTTGGAACTTTGGATGCACTTTGTACCTACATTTCAGTGTAGGCCAAGGTGTAGCCTCAGTGCTCCAGGTTAGGAGCAGACCCATTTCTTGAAATGGCTCTTGAGTGGAGGAGGAGAGTTCCCAGCCATAAAATCTCCAGGAGGTTGTTGTTCTCAGCAGCTGGATGTGTGTGTTCAGCCAGGAAAGCTGCACTGTCATTCTTACTCTGTCCCCAGAGAGAGTTGTGTGGTTATTGGTAGTTGCAGGATTGAAAGTAGTTTTCTGAGTTTATCACAGAGCAGTGCCTTCCCTGCCTGTGTGTTTGAAGTCTGCTCTCCTGGATGTGAAGTGTCACATTTCCAGCAAAAGTGTTCATCTGCAGGGTTGTTTTGCTGTGTTTCTTCTATTGCTGCCACCTACCTGCTGTCTAGAAATGGGTTCAGATAGTCCTACAGGCTTTGACAAAAGGAAACCTCATTTAAATATATGGTAATTGCTGGTCCACAGCTCAGTTACCTGGACAAAACCAGCAGCCAAACACCAATACTCTGCTGCTCCCACTCCAACTGGGAAAGTTGCTGTAAAGGCTTTTTAAGAAAATACTGAATTTAAATTTAAAAAATACTGAATACTCATTTTCAGAGAGAAAGCTGAGAGTTCTCTAAAGACGCTGCATTTGGACACAGAACCCCTGCAATGCAATAAAATCACTGAGCTGAATGTAGAGATCACCCCAGAGTGCTGGAATGCACAATCTCACTGTCTGAAAACATATTTTGCAATATGCTGAGTAGCCAGATTAATATTCCATTGCTCTGTAATGAAATGATTAATATTTCATTACTCTGTCTTTCAGGGCCCTGTGAAGGCTTCAATACAAGAGCAAGTTCTACCAGAGTGCTCTTTATACCACAACAAAGTCCAGTTTCCTTCATCTGGTGGTTTAGGTTTGAATTTGGCTCTTAGTATCCTTTTAATTGTTGAGTGTCCAATTTTTTTAAAAATATCTAAGACTGAGAGATCATGAGTGTTTCTGTTAAACATTTCTTATCTATGTGGGGTAAATCATGGTCACGCTGAAGAGTTTGGGCTGATTAGAAATGTTTAGATTACAATTTAAGATAAACGTGTCCTCTTATAACCCCTTCTTGGAGGAATTTCTGGCCTTAATGAAGTCAACAACAAAATTCCCAGTGTTTCTCAGCAGAGCCTGTATTTCACAATTTTTGTTTTTGTAACTGCTTGTAGTTTATGCAATATGGTAGGAAAGGGCACGTTCACTTTGCAGCTGGAGTACTTTTGGAAGCAGTGTAGCTGTAGCTGAGCTGGTTTCAGTTTGAAGTAGTCAGATGTGCCAAGAGTAGCACAGAACACTTTGTCACACAGAGAACACCTCAATCACCAATGTTTCAGGCAGCTGGAGAGCAAGAAGCCAAGGCTGAATTTGCTCAAAAGCTCTAGCAAGGTACATTAGCATTGACAAGGTACAAATGTTGTGTCTATTCAGCATCTCCCAATATCCAACAGCTTTTTATTATGTGATCCTTAACTCTCTTCTTCCAGATCCATTTGAATATTACATGTTTTACTTTGCAATCAGTTTGATTACACAGAAGGTAAGTACCTTTCACATTTTTTCCCTTAAAATAGTATTGGCCTTTCTCCATAATACTCTGAGAGCCTGCTGGGGTGCTGTGTAGCTAAATTAACAACAGTTCCATCTGTTCTGTTGGAATTTGTTATTGCTTTGGTTCACTTGGTGATCCAAGACAGGATAATAAACAAAATCCCCACCTTGGATTCACCAGTAAGCAGTCATGGCAGCAAGGAGCAGGCAGTGGGTTCCAAATGGTTTCTCTTCCCCTGTACCCAGTGAGGGTTTCTCTACAGTCAGAACCACAGCTTGGTGCTGTGGGCTGTGGTTGTTTGGTTCCTCTGCCTGTTGTTGCCTCTCTTCTTGCTGTCATTGCTGCAGCAGCTCTTCTCTCACAGCTCATTTTCCTTTGCTCCCAGGGGTCTTTGCTGCCAGTTCACCCTATCTAACACTGGGCTTCTGCTTTTTTATGCTGAGGGGGTCTGACATCACACCCAGCACTGGTTTAAAGCAGTTTAACCCCAGATACATCTGTGTGTCTCTTGCAGAACTCACCTGTGACCCATCATGTCAGCCCTTCCAACAGTGCTTATTTCATCCTGGTGGACACGTACCTCAAGTGTTTCCTGCCCACAGAAGGAAGTGTCCTTCCCCCACCTTCTTCAAACCCTGGGGGAGCCATCCCTTCCCCTACTCCCAGGTAATGGCTCCAGTGTCGGGCAAATTGTGGGAACAGTGCAGGCAAAATATGGCTTGTTGAAACAAAATCAAACAACAGAAAACACCTCCACACTTGATCTATATGGACTTATTACATGGGAGCAGTGGTGCAGTGTTTGGTTATAGTTGAAGTGATTAGTAATTAAAGGAAGTTGCAGAAGTTTGAAATGTGTAATCAATTATGCAGTTTGAAAGACTGTTTCAAAGTGTATGAAATACTGATTAAGAGCAATGATACATCCCTCCATCCCCCTGTGCTGCACCAAGCCCTCCTGACTTTTGTCATTCCATGCATTTGTCCTCCAGGTCCCCAGCAGTGCCTTTCTCCTCCTATGGCATGCACCACACCAGCCTGCTGAAGAGGCACATTGCCCACCAGCCCTCTGTGAACGCTGACCCAGCCTCCCAGGAGATCTGGAGATCAGAAACACTGCTTCAGGTACCTGGCATTTAAGGAAGGAAATGCCCTGCTCACTGAGGGATCTCTTCTTGTTAAAGCAGAGGCAGATAGGCCAGTTTGCTTTGGCTTGGTTTTGGAATTGAGCAGTGCAGCTGTTGCTTCCTGTTAATGCAACAAGGAACCACTGTGAGGCTGTTAAGTTGTAGCTTGGAAAGGCACTTAATACCTTTTCTTAGACTAAGGATCTAACAACTGATCTCGGGCATTTGAGTATTTTTTCTGGAAATGTTTCTGCATCTGATTTTCTTTTTAAAATCTTACACCAATTCTATGCTCTATGCAAAAGCAAAGGTTAAACACAGCCAAGTTGGTTTTGTTCATTATCAAGGGAAGGAAAAGCTGGATTTAGCAGTTGTTCTGAAACAAGTTCCTGTCATGTTGCTGGGCTGACAAATTGATGCCTGGCCAGGTGCTAAGAGTTTGTCATCTCAGCCACTGACATAACCTGGAACATCTTGAATAGGTGCTGCCTATTTACCAGTACAGCTTAGTTTTCAACTTATATACTGTGGTCTTCCTTATGTTGTCTTCTGACTGACAGTGTGGGATTACTTCTCTTCCCCTAGCTGATAAAATACTTATTTTGCAGATCTTTGTTGAAATGTGGCTTCATCATTACTCACTGGAAATGTATCAGAAAATGCAGTCCCCTCATGTCAAGGTAATAGTGTGTACTGCACTCATGAACATCACCTGGTGGTTGAGCTCTTACCTTGGGGTAAATCTCCTGTTCTGTGCACAATTTATTTTTGTGTATTGGTCCAAAGGAAAGAAATAACTTACCAGAGTATCTACATAAGTGTGCCAGAGTTGATAATCCAGTTACAAAGAATGTTGTGAATAAGTGTGTCATCCAGATTTGCCTTCATTGCAGAAGTTGTGTTAGTTTTGTTCTGGTTTTTGTTTCTTTTTTTTTTGTTCAAGATGAGTTTGTGGGATGGTCACAACAATCTGAACATCGATATCAAAGTACTAATGATTGAGAAGATGCCACTATAAAAGCATTGTGTTAAATCCCACTGGGGCAACATGACTGCTAAAAATAGCCAAAATTGATTTCCAGCAGAGATAGCAACTGTTACTGAAATACCAATTAGTAATTTCTAACATCCATAACCATTTTTAGCCTAAATCCAAATTTTAAAAAGTCTTTCTAAACTGCTATTTTTATTGTTTCATGTTCCAAAATATGCTTTTCACCATAATGGTGTCAGAAGCAGTTCTGTAGCTGCAGAATTTGGATTATCTGACAAGCTCTTGCTCAGATAATCACTGTTGTAAGCAGTTTGTGGTGGCCTGTTCAGTAACAAACTACTGCATGTAAGAAGTAAGTAAGTGTTGGGGAGGCTAAGATTGAAGGCATTATAAATGTAAAGGGAATTTGAAGGAGAAAATATTGATCCTCTGAATTCCCTCTGGGTCACAGTGGGACTTTCATAGAAGGGGAGAGAAATAATAAAAGCTACTCAGGGTTTATTCCTGTGTGGAAGTGCAATATGGGAGTTGACTGAAAAATTCTAATCCTTCACTCCACAGGATATGAAATAAAACATATTTATATTTTGCTAGGGAAAAACATTGGAGAGCTGAAATGTGATGGGTTTTGTCTTTTATTCTCAAAGTTGAGGTCAAAATGCAAACTCACTAATGTTGCAAAGTCTCCACTTGGGACTCCCAGCAGCATGGCTGTGCACCTGTGATGGAAAGGCTTTGCTTGAAGTACCTTTGGTCTGTCTGTCTGTCCAGTCTCTGTGCATCAAGCGCTGTGCTTAGGCCAGAAATGATGATTGCTTTAAACTTCTCTCCTCTGTTCACCCTCTGTATTTCAGATGCTTTCTTCTAGCACTAGGGAGCAGCAGTTGCAGACAATGACTCTGCACGTTATGGTGGAGTAGGGCCTAGGTAGAGCTTACAGTTCTCTGAAATCAGCACTTCAGGATCCTCCACAAGGTGTGTTGAGCCACAGCCTGAGGCCATAACTCCCTAATGGTATTTTAGTTTCATTTTTGATGGGAAGTAATCATGAACATGTAAAATAGGAAGTCTTCCTCTTTGGGGGGTGGAGCAGTGGAATGGGGGACTGGAATTCTCCATGAGATACATGAATGGATGAAGGATCTCTCCTGCAGGACTGAGGAAAGGTTCCAGATCAGTTGGGGCAGGACTGTTCATTAGCCTGTGATGCTTAAACTGAACTTTGTAGATTGGGTGGGCTGAGGGAGAGCAGTCTGCCTTGTAGTTCCTCAGATGAGGAAGTAGAACATCCAGAAGTGGAAGTTCTGTTTTAACACAAGCATTAAAGACTTTGACTGGAAACCCAAGATGGCCCTATACCTTATTCTTAAAATGATTGATAATTCTGCAGGTTCACTTGTTTGCATTTAGCCTTCTGTGTGTTTGGGAGGGAGAGCAATTAGTGACATTCAGTGCTGGATCTAGAGCTGTTTGGCCATCACTGATATGAAATGGCTGCAGTTCTGTTTTGGAAGGTGGGGTGAGGTTCTGCAGAACTTGCTCACTCTGTCCAGCAGCCAGATTTGTTTGCTTTCATGGGCCAAACAGATCTCAGATAAGTAACTTTCTTGAGAAGGAGAGTCATAGATTTTTCCTTAAGCCTTGGTAATGTCATCACAGACTTCCCTTTATAAGTAGAAGGCAGTGGAATGGGAATGAATAGTAAACAGTTTCTTTTGAGAAGATACACATAACAGCTTTGAATTCTTCTTGGGTCTGCTGTGAACCTGAGGTTGATGCTATTTGCTATGCTGTCATTGTTTTCCCTTTTAATTCAACTATTTTCCAATTCTTTTGTCTGTTTGTTTTTTCTCTCTCTGATGATCTAGAGTCCAAGTGTGCAGCAGCTTTTTTCCTATTCCCTTCTGCTGTTACCACAAGAAACACTTAAAAGAAGTAGTTTGATCAAACTTTATGTAATGCTTCCTGACCTTCCAATGCCAGGTGTTCAGCCCCCAGCACTGCATGTGGAACACCCATGAAAATCCAGGGGGTTGCAGGTTCCTGTGGCAGGGGAAAGCAGACAATCTGCCCAAGCTCTTGGGGAGCCTGCAGGAACAATCCTGCCACTCCAAGGGTGTGGAACCAAAAGCTGCCAAACTGACAGCAGAGGAGATGGGGTAGAGGCTGTTTAAAGACAGCAGAGGTGTGATCTGGAGAGTTAGTTTAGATGCCTGACAACAGTCATTGGGGTCTGTGTAGTGTACATTTTTTGTTTTATGTTTTTTCATTAATTTCATACATGTGTGTCGCTGTTGCTACAGTATCCTCTTCACTGTCATAGTCAGAAAATACTGATCAGATTGT
Source organism: Geospiza fortis (assembly GCF_000277835.1). Lineage (NCBI taxonomy): Eukaryota > Metazoa > Chordata > Aves > Passeriformes > Thraupidae > Geospiza > Geospiza fortis. The sequence continues at coordinate 792,690 of NW_005054483.1, read as the reverse complement.
TCCTTCAAAAAGGGATCTGGCTGAGGCTTGCAGAGACTTCAGTGTTATGGCAAGGTGCCTTTTGCATCAGCATACTTGTGCTAGGTATGTCTTTGCCTTTTTAGATTTGTAATGTTTCCCTCACAGCAAAAGTAATATCCTTGTTTGAGGAAATTCACAAGAACTGCAGCCTTCTCAAAAAGCCTTTAAGTAGAGAGAAGACACAGGATTTCTCTGGACAGGAAAGTCCAATTTGAGCTTCTTCTACATACCAACTGTGCTTCTCCAGCAGAGCAGGAAGAAATGACAAAGTTTTCAAAACCAATGTAAAAAGGCTTGCAGAATATTGCTCTCTTACTCCATTTTTAACAAACAGTGTGTAAATCCTTGTTGCTGCAGTTCAATTCACTTGTGAAATGGGGAATTTATTTGGCAAAAGCTCCATATCCCCCAGTAGTCCTTGCTCTGAGCTCAGCAAAGAGAACAGCCAATTTTTTGACACCTGCTCCCAGTTGTATTTCCAAGTGGATAAGAAATACTATGGAATCAATCTACTGAACACCAGAAAAAAGAGGATACTGTGGCTGCAGTTGTTATTGTGATATGTTGTCCCTGACTGTATTTGTGATGTTCATTTTTCCCCCCACCGTTCTTCCTTGGGCTCATTCTCACTTTTTTTTTCTCTTGCTCTCTTCTCTCCTTTTTTCCCTCCCCCCTTCCTTTTTGTTTCTGTTGTCTCAGCTGGAGGTTCTCCACTACCGACTCAGTATCTCCAGTAAACACCACGGTAGTCCTGCCCAATCCAGCTACCAGGCCCTCCACGCATACCAAGTATTACCATCTTTTCATTTGGTTTCCTTTTTAAGAATCTTGTTCCATCATATAATCTGCCAAGTGTATTGGTGCTGGCTGTACAGCAGCTCCTTCTGCCAAGGTGTGGTTTTATAATTTGAGAACATTGCATTGAAATTCACCAAATTGTTCAGTGAGACAGATACTGAGAGATGTTAGCAAAGGTGATGGAGAAAAGAATTAAACTCTAGCATGTTATGAGGACTGATTGGAAACTGTATTTTTAGAGATGCATTCTTGCAATGTAAGACTTACCAGCTATGCTGTTTTTTGGCACCAAAGCTGTCTCCACCAATGGCAGATTTCTGCCTCACTCAGTAGTCATTTAAGCAAACCTTGCGTGGAAGAAAAGATCAGAATTTGCATGGCTGTCACCCAGATTAAGGTAGGTAACATCTGGGGGTTTTTAGCCAAGGAAATGTCATTGGATAATACTAAATTTGTGGTGGCAATGTCAATTTGACTGTCCACTTTTGCAAAAGCACAAGTGGTACATTTGCAGATTGTTCAGGAAATGTGCATGCAAAAACATTCCTGTTGGAACAGATTGCTGATTCCTCTTTTCCTACTTCAGCCCTTTATTCATTGGGTCTTCATTTTGGGAATGGGGAGGGTTGAGCTTATGTACTGTAAAGCTCTTTAGCACTACATGGCATTTCCCTGCTCTTCAATCCTTTTTTTGTTTTATTTTGTTTTAATTAAGTGCTATGATATGTCAAGGTGCTGTTTAGAAAGGAACATAGAAAGTACTACTTTAAATCTTTTTTACTGTTATATTAATTTAATTACTGTATTAAGAATTAACAGTGGCACACATCCATACTGTGCAAAAAGGTTTGACAACAAAAACACTTGTGGGGAAAAGTAGTTTTTAAACCAGTGATATTCACAATGGTGGTGATCCAGGCTAAGAGGAAATGTAAGAACTGCTATGTGGAGAAACAACTAACATCACCCAAAATGATGTATTGAAATAGGGTGGTTTTGTAAATTCCAAAGGTACCTTTGGAGGGGCTTGGGGTTTTTAAAATTGCACCTTTCAAGGCCTGTAGCAGGGTACTCAGCCTCTCTAATTGCTGTGGAGATCCTGGTCCAAAACTCCAAGGACCACACAAGTTCTTGGAGTTCTACCTTCTTGCATAAACTCATCAGGACTGTGGAAAATGTGCTGATACAAGTTAGAGCTGTCAAAAACAAGCCCAGCCTTCATTAGAACTGGTAAAGGTTTAACCCCCCCTTAGGAGAGTCCCAGGCCTGGCTGCACTGCAGGGCTGTGTCTGTCATGGAGCCTGGAGTGAATGTCACAGGGTATTCAGAGTCTCAGAGAGTGTAAAAAGGCATCTGCTGTGCCTCAGGCATTGCTGAGAAAGGACATAAACACAGACACAGACACTCCCTCCCTGTCTCAAGCACTGGAAACTTCTTGCAGCTAATCCAGTACACCTTTCCAGCACTTTCCATTATATTTGCAGCTGTAACTTACATTTCATGTACATTATTCTTCTCAACTTTTGTGGAGCAGAATACAAACCTCAAAATCTGCCTTCAGTGGTGGATTGGTATTAGTTCATTACTCTTAGTAGCAAAGGAGTTTGTGCTTTGAAGCAGCACTTCTGTGCCTCGTGCACCTCCCTGCTGTGTCACACGCTCCCTTCTCGTGAGTAACATCACTGTGGCTCACCATCACTCCTGGTGCTGCTCCCACCCAGGCTGTTCTCCCCCCCGAGGGTGTTGGAACCAACAGGATCTCACAGGACTCAAACCAGTTCCTGTTCTTACTGTAACTGTCTAGGATTGTTCTCTCCTGTAAGGCCGATGATACCAGCATAGGAAGGAGAACTCAGTACAGCCAGCCATGAGTATAAGCAAAGGACCTGCTGTGCTTCTGCAGCAAGGAACTTGTAGCCGTAATGAAAGGCTGAATATTCTTTTTTCAGGAAAGGGTAAGTCAAAATCTACAAGTTATTCTGTTCTTTAAAGCTAGCCCAAAATTCAGTGCATTAGAGTACTGTAGAGAACTTTCCTTACAATCCAAATTTGCTGCTGTTTCGTAGTGAACTGATGGCAGAAGATTGATGCAGCTTGTCCTGGGGAGCCAACCTGTCCAAAATCAGGTGGCACCAAACTATGGTGAAGAACCTAGAAGGAAAAGAGCATTTCCTGTATTTTGATCTGAGAGTATAATTTTCCTGAATTCCCTGGACATATAGCAAATGACACTCATTAGGTGCCTCTCTTTTGCTTTGAATCTAGGAGTCATTCAAGCCCACTGAGGAGCACGTGCTAGTGGTAAGACTGCTTGTGAAACATCTGCATGCTTTCAGCAACAGCCTGAAACCAGAGCCTCTCTCCCCTTCAGCCCACTCCCACACAGCCAGCCCACTGGAGGAGTTTAAAAGGTTGGTACATGAGCATGTCTATGAATGTACAGAACTGAAAAGCTGAGCTTTGTCCATGAAAAATCTCAGCTTCCCTTGAGAGGTTGAATTAGGCTGTTTTGATGCTAAATACAGAAGTACATTAATAAAAGTATATGAGAGCTAATGGATTATGTTTCTCACATCCTCTGAGGGAGGGCATCTTCAGCAGCAGCTATTGCACCAGTCTATAGAGAAAATAAAATGCTACCAGAAGATTCTGGCCAAAGTTAGTTTAGTATTATTTAATAATTTGAGTTGAAGTTCAATGGCTTGAAGTAGTTTCAGGTAAAAAAGAGCAAATTTTGCTCAGTTCTTTTGTTATTTGCATTTTTGAAAGTGTGTTGGGTTGTTGGTTGGTAGGGTTGGGTGTTTAGTTTTTAAAATTTGCTGCCAGTTTATACACATGACTGTCTTTGAATCTCTTTGCAGGGTTGTGATTCCTCGGTTTGTCCAGGAGAAGCTTTATATCTTTTTGCAGCACTGTTTTGGCCACTGGCCTCTGGATGCCTCCTTCAGAGCAGTATGTACTTGCTTCTCCACTTAGTCTGTACTAAACAGAATTAGCTATTAGTTACTAGAACTATTAACTAAGTTACTAGAACTATTATTTATTAACTAATAACTAAGTTATTAGTTATTGCTCTTCAGCAGCTGTTTCTTGGTCTTTACATCTCTCTTTTCTAGACCAGTAGAATTCTTCCTATAACAAATAAAAAATTAACAAAAAACTCTTCCTACCTTCCTTTCCAATAAAGTCCTGGCACTCATGTGGGTTTATGTGTGACTTTGCCCAGGTTCTTGAGATGTGGCTGAGTTACCTGCAGCCCTGGAGGTACGCGCCCGAGAAGCCCCCACAGAGCACAGAGCCTTTGCCTCGCAGTGTCTCAGAGAAATGGTGAGGAGGGAAGCAGCTGGGACTGATCTGAGCCAAACCTCTAGGAGATCCTGAGCAAAACAGCAGGATTTCAGGAGCTAGGCACCAACCTGAGTTAAATTCCTATATAAGACTAGAGAATGATTTCTTAGAACACTAGTTTTTGTTTTGAGAGTATTCTTTTGTCTCAGTGTAAATTGACCATCTTTCCAGAGACAGTATAAAACATTCCCTTAGTGGCTTTTTTGGTTGTAGACAAAATAACACTTCTTTAAATAGCTGTACTCACAAATCCTGTACTCACTTTGACAGGGCTGCCTTCATTCAAGAGAACCTGCTCATGTACACCAAGCTGTTTGTGGGATTTCTCAACAGAGCTCTTCGGACAGACTTGGTCAGTCCAAAAAATGCCTTCATGGTGTTCCGAGTAGCTAAGGTCTTTGCTCAGCCCAATCTAGCTGAAATGATCCTCAAAGGTAAAAGGATATTTTGACATCTTGTGTTGTCCTGTCTCAATCTTTCTTCACAATAGTTACATCTCATCTCATTAGCACTGAGGTGCACTTCTCTCCCATTTTTCATGCTGTTTTGCCATTCAAAAGTCTGTCTTCCCTAATATTTGTCAATTGGTTTAGTAATTCTATAGTTCTCTTCTAATCACCATAGATTGCATTTCACAATTTTTCTTTAAAGGATGAAGAACCCAATTACAATTTTCAGTTTTTCTTACTCTTGTATTACTTCATTATGTACTTCAGGATTTAAACTTTATATATCTCTGAAAGTTTTTATACTTAGTAAAAGAGTCATGCATGCATTTCAGGATAATTAGGATATAGTGAATTTGGGAGTGGTGAGATTTGACAAGTATCAATGTCTGAAGTATGTTTTTCCACTGTCTTTTGTTGAAAAATGTTACAAATTTAAAATGCTGCTTTGTATGATCTGCATTAAATGCATGCTGACATTTCCTGCTCTGGGCAGAGAGAAGTAAATAATGAACACTAATTAAGGCCTCCTTCCCCAGCAAGACCAGTGTTATGTAACCATCTTCAGTTCTTTTTTCAAATTCCAGGAGAACAGTTATTCCTGGAGCCAGAACTTGTGATTCCCCACCGTCAACACCGACTTTTTATGAGCCCCACTCTTGGTGGGAGTTTTTTGTCATCACGGTCTCCAGCTGTTACAGATGCCTCATTTAAGGTGAAGAGTCATGTTTACAGCCTGGAAGGACAGGACTTCCAGTATAAACAGATGTTTGGCACAGAAGTCAGGAATTTGGTAAGCAACAAGCTCCTTTGCACCTGTCTTTCTCTTGTGACAGATGTTCCTCTGTGCTGAGCATCCATACCAGAAGTTAAAAGTAGAAAACTTCACACACTGAATTCAATTACTGAATAATTTAGTTTGTTTTTGGACTTTTGGACTCTGAGGGGTCTCAGTCCAGCACAGCTGTAAAAATCTGCTTCTCTTCAATAAGTTAATACATTAACTTACTGATAAATAATAAGTTAATGTATGCCTCCAATGTCCAAATAATTCTCTTTGATAAATATTAAGTTAATGTACGCTCCAATGCCTTGGAGCACTATATGGTGTTTCCTCTCAAACATGCTTACTGTCATCTTCTGGTTCACCAGTACCTACCAGCAACTCAGAGAAAGGCAGTAGGAAAAATTAAAAAAGCAGCTGAAGAACCTAAGCAGCTCTGAGGTTTCTTAAATGCTCCAACAGAACTGCCTCTGCCCTATTGGAAATCCAGCTAACAGTCAGCACAAATCCGTGTGCACTAAGGGAGTGAGTTTGCTGGGATTGCTCTCACTTGCAGCTATCAAGGCACAGTTTTATCCATGTATTGATGCTTAGTACTCCTTTATCTTTGTCCCACACAATTTTTGTTTTCTGTTTTAGGTGTTAAAACTGGCCCAGTTAATTTGTCAGGCACAGCAGACAGCAAAGTCCATATCAGACCATTCTGCAGAGACCATGGCCAGCCAGTCCTTCTTCTCGTGGTTTAGATTCACACCATCTGAGGCAAATGGTTCCTACACAGGCAATGACCTTGATGAAATTGGGCAGGACAGCATCAAAAAAACAGATGAATATTTAGAGAAGGCACTGGAATATTTGTGCCAGATCTTTAAGGTAAGTGGCATCTTTCTAAGAACTTGGCAGCAAGAACAAGAGTCAGGATTCGTCAAATGTACATCTGTGTCTCTTATACTGTGTGGGGTCACAAAGCTGTCCAGAGACCTTGCTAGTAAATTCTAACATCTTCTCAACTTTGCCTGCTTCAAAACCCATTTTCAATGTAGATGGAATTAGGTGTTATGAATTTTTAAGTATCAAACCTACTTTGTTTAAGTGATGACTCTTTTGGACTGTATAATTTGTACCAAACCTGTTTATACCAAGGCTGTCCTCTTGTTTCCAAACAGGCCAAGTCCTGTATCTTCTAAATGTAGAGCTATAAAAATACAACTGCAGCTATGGATGAACTGTTAAACTTAAAAATAACAGATTAATTTCTCTGCAGCCACACTCCCTTGTACAGAAGTGCCCCAGGAGACAGCTCTTTGATACTCCTTGGGAGCTAAGGGAGATAGAAACCAGAGCACCAATCTAGAATTGGACAAGACCAAGCAAATCTGGAGAGGTTTATCTCATTTTAATGTCTAACTGAGGTGCTCTTAAGCAGTTCTTGGTATCTGAATTGGCTGTCAAAGACTTCCAAGGCTAATGAGTTTTTGAAGTGACAAATAAATTCAATAGGGGTTGGATCAATCACCTGCTTTAGAACTGTGTTATTTATTCTTGCATAGCTGAGTGAAGCCCAGCTGACCCAGATGATGATGAAGTGTGGGACAGCTCAAGATGAGAATGGAAAAAAACAACTTCCAGACTGCATTGCCAGTGAGAATGGCCTCATCCTCACACCCCTTGGCAGGTACCAGGTGAGAGAAAAACAGTTCCTTATCACTGCTGGGGCTGTTCTTGACAAAACAAGAGAAATGCAACTTACCTGGGGGTAAGAGAGGTGCCAGTCAAAAGCTGTTTCAGGTGGGAGCTGCAAGATGAGGTGTTTCTTTTCCCATTTCTAGATCATAAATGGCTTAAGAAGGTTCGAGCTGCAGTACCAGGGGGACACTGAGCTCCAGCCCATCCGCAGCTATGAGAATGCGGCTCTGGTGCGGCTCCTGTTCCGCCTGTCCTCGGCGCTCAACGAGAGGGTGAGCACAGCACTGCCCCTCTTCCTCCTCCTCCTCCTCCTCCTGGGCTTCCCCCTGCACATTCCTGTTCTGCCCCAGCTGTACCTGTGGGACACGTGGTTTGTTCTTACTCCATCTTCTTCACTGTGGTCTAGATGGGTATTTTCCAGTAGTATTAGCCTGCTTCTCTACCTGTCATTCTGCTTTTCCTACACAAAGCATTGCACTGTCATTTATTAAGGGACACATGGTTGATGAACAGGGGAGTAACATGCAGAGTGAATGCTTCTAAACAGGAAAAGCAAATTCTTTTCTTAGTGCAGACTTGCCTTGTGTTTTCACACCTAAGCCATTTCTGCTGTTTACAAGTGCAGTTTGATCCCTATAACCCTCACTCTCTCTATGAAGAAAATCATAAAATAAGTTACTTTATGACAGCATTTGCAGGAGGACACTAACTTAAATGCCTCTTCTGTCAGTTTGCAGATCAGATGGAAGTGCTTTGCTCCAGGGATGATTTTGTTGGCAGACTGTGTCGCTATCACCTGACCAACCCCCAGCTCATACAGAAAATCAGGTACAGCCCCGTGGTGAGGGGCAGAACGAGCCAGAACTGGGGACCCAGGATCAGCCTGAGGTTTCTGGCCAGCTACAGGACTCTGATCTCTTTGCTGATGATCTACTTCCTTGCATCCTGGTTTTATGTTGGGCCAGTTGGCTGCACATTCATTATCCTAACTGGATATTTTCTTTATGCTGTAATAATGACTTTTTTCTTCGAAGCATGGAAACCACATGAACACTAGTTTCCTCTTCCTGGCTTCTAGAAATAAATGTTTTAAGGATGAGCCTAAGATTCCATGACTAAAATGTTTTAATTATATCAGCTCTTCCTAAAATATTTTTAATGCTAAAGTTAATGGAGTTTTATAAACATTGACATGGCCTTGTAGAGATAATCAATGTAAATTTTATTTTTATAAAAGTCTTCCTGTAGCCTCGAGTGAATATGTTGTTTGGGTTTTTTTTTTTTTTTTGAGGGGAGAAGAATGAGTTTATAAAACTGCAGTCATGCCACAGGTGCATCCCATCACTGACCTCTTGACCAGTTCTTCCAGTTCACTGAGGCCAGGATGTGGTGCATGAGACACAGAGCCATTTGTGATTTTGTCCCCTAACCTTCACAGCCTGTGAGTTTTCACTTCCCACAGAACACAGAAACCCTCATCCCATGGTACCCTGGCAGGGGAGGAGCAGTACAATGTTAGCATCCAACACAGGAATAATAATAAATTTATTACAGTAGAAACAAACAGATAATGCATTAGCTCATGTACAAAATACTGACAGCATTCTGCTGCCTCAGTCAGTGCTTACTAAGGACCCACATTTAAAAACATCCTAAAACTGATGACACCACATGGATTTACAGAGGTCACAGCAATCTCTTGACACTACTGTAAGAGAGCCCAGCTACTCTTTAAGGTTTGCTGCACCATACAGAGAGATGGGGCAAGATCTAATTGGAACATCTGATATCTGCAATTCTCCTGCACCTCAGGAACTCAAGAAGGAGCAACTTAGACACATGGGGAAGTATGAAAAATGCAGTAAATTAGAGTTACTTGTGGTAAATGTTTTCATCCAAAGTGCCAACACTAAGGCAAGCTGCTGACTGATCTGAGTGCCCATCACTGTTGAAGGCACAATGGATTAATCATCAGTTCTACTCCTGAGAGGTTGTTTTTTGCCTTTTTTGTTTAAACAAACTGATGTAGTATAGAAACACTTTCAGTGCACTGCATTAACTCCCACTGGAAGCCAGGTGCCTCAGAAGGACTCTGAAAATAAGAGATGTAGCTACAAACCTGCTGGAGTGATCTGTGTTACTTGGCCTTTATACTGTTGGTTCCCCCCCATCTTTATGTACACATTTAGTGAATGTACAGAGGAACTCAGTGTGCACATCAGGATCTCTTATTTCTCATCAACCTTACTCAGCTGGGGTGAGAAACCTGGTCCATGCTAACCAAAAACCATTTATACAAAGTTGCATTTAAAATAAGCTACAAAAGGTTTTATAAAATGAAACCTTTTTTGCTCTGTTTGGTTCACCTTCCCACCCCCAAGTATAATTACGCAGATTTATCTCACATATTTGAGGGATGCCTTAAAAAGGTGTAATTTATCCCATCTCTGGCAAAGCTAATAGTCACAAAGATTTCTTGCACCCACTGGCAAGTTTGCAAGCACATTTGAGTTGCAGCTCATTTATTTCTGGGGCAGTGTCAGGTCACAAAACATACAGTGTGGAAGAAATACTGGCACTGAGCAAATTCTGAAGCAAATTAGGACATTTTTCCCTACCCCCTCTTATACCAGACTCCCTGATGGAAGTCCACAAATAATTTCTTCTCTAAGAAGACAATAAAAAACTCATCCTAAATACAGTCTTGAGAACCATATATACACATTTTGTATATCTGAAAATGCTGGCAGAAGTCCACAGAGGCAGAAGATAGAAAGCATGAAAGCTAAGTCTAACATCAGGTTGTCTACTGAACCTGCCAACCTAGGAACAAAACAACATAAGGCTTCTTTCTTCTGAAGTAACCTCCCCATGCTGTGGTTTTGCAGTGGCATGTGGAAGATCCTGGCCAGCTGTTGAGGGTTCCTTCCTGGCTGCATGCTGCAGGAGCTGTTATGCAGCAGAGAGACAGGCCTGACGGATGCTCTGTGCCCAGGTGTTCAGGAGAGCTGTGACTGAATGCTTGTCTGGCAGCTGCAAGAGTTTGGAAGTCATGTATCTGTACACTGACTGCAAAAAGGGATTGGCTGCTGGAGGAAAAGGAGGTAACAGATAAAGGAGGTTGTTATAAAAATCATATTAAAACACTAAAATAAAAGAAGTGTTCACACTTCCCCACTACTGGCACATACACGTGCCCAACAAATGTCATACCATACTGCCTGGGGTTCTTTATCCACAGAGGGCTCTGATCTGGATAGTCTGCTGGAACACTGAGCTGGAGTGGTGGGACATTTGGAAGATTCTTGTCATCTGAAAGGCAAACACACTTCCATCAGAGCAGAATTTCTTGCCAGACAGGAGGCTTGTAGTGCATAACTGAGCTTGATTTCTAGCCTGTGAACCCCAAGGAGGAACCAGACTGGAAAGCAATCAGCTTTCTTCTTACCTAGCTTGCATATGAGATGAACTGTGCCATTATTACTGCAGTGTGAAGGGTCCAGGTTCACCAGGAATTTAGGATTTAATCTTGCAACTTCTCCTTGTAGGACATTTGGGATGGTCTGTCTTTCATCCTCTTCATATTTCCGCTTCCGAGGGGAAGCAACAGGGGCCCTGTGTACAACAACACAGCCCACAAAAGGACTCATTAAACATTCCAAAAAAGGAATCCATAAACCCATCTGTTGTTTGAATGATTCCTGCAGAGGGATTTCTCCTGACACTCGGAGCAGCTGGGTACGTACGTGATGGGCTGCCCGTGGATGGCCGTCATGGCCGGCATGAAGGTGCGGTACAGGGAGTGGTTGAACACTGGGGAACGGATGTTGGCCAGAACAGCATCCAGGAGGGGCTGGCACAGGTACTGCTGCTTGGTGGGGGGCACTGGGGGAGGTGGTGGAGTTGGCTGAAACACAACAGAAGTTTTAATCATCACCAAAAATAGAAATATTTACTGTTGAGTCTGAAAAATTTTACAGCAGTAAACTTCCCATGCAAATGATTCTCAAAACTGTACATAGTAACATTAAGAGAGGAAGTAAAGCAAAAAAAACCAAAAAAAACCCCTCAGTTTTAGTTTAGGAAGGCTGTCCTGAAATTAGCCACAGTCCAAATTCAAGTCTTGGCACAAAGCACAAAAAATTGAAATTCAGTTAAAAGATACACACAGGTGACTTACATGAAGTAAATGCTTGCCCACTTTTTTCTTATTTTGTCCAACCTCACTTGAAGTTTTAACACCATGAGTAATAAAAACGGTAAAAATGATCCTGTCAAGTCTTAAGACCTTTTGGAATGAGTTGCTTATCTCTGCTGGCACAAAGCATTACATACCACAGCCATATCATTTTTCAGCTTCTCCAGAGCAATTTCACATTTCTGCAGCGTCTTCAGGGGGCACCTGTGGGAGAAATTTCATCCACATCAGCCACCAAACAGGCACCTCAGCTGGAGACAGCCCCAGAGACAGCCTCAGTGGCTACAGGGCTGGGGGCTAACAGCAGATTCCTGGAACAGCTGGGAAAGCTGACAGGAAAAGTTACCGCTTAGAAGGGTCTGTCAGGATATCCAAGAGACTCTTCATTTTACTCAGGTCCTTCTTCCTGTCTGAAACAGTGTGAGAAACAAACACTGACTACAAGAAAAGCTTCCATTCTTGCAGACAGAGATACAGTCAAAATGAAAACATGAGCCAATACTAAAGAAAGTAGTGAGGATTAAAGATCTTTCATCTAATCCTAAGGATATCCAAAGCATGAACTCTACATGTTTCAAAACCATCAGAAGTAAAAAAGCCTGATGAGAATTTAAGGATAAGGGGTTTTGCCCATTCCTCACACTAAAGTCTTTAGTTAGAAGCAAGAAAGAACAGCTCTGACATTTTTAATCCCTGGAAAAGAAGTCTCCACAAAAGACAAAGTATTGCTTCTTCCAGCAGATAAGAGAGCTGTCACAGGTAAATGCATGGCCAAATTCAGGAAACCTCACCTTCATTTTTATCTATTTTATTGATCATCCTCCGGAGTGGCTCAATGTATTTTGAAAGTTGTTTGAGTTTTTCCAGGTACTGTTGCTCCTCTGACTGACCAGAGCTGGCTGGACTCATGACAGAATTTGGATTTCCTGGCAAAAAGGAAGACTGCATGTCACAGGATGATAAAGATACTGCAGAGCATTATTCTTAATTAATCTTGATCTGAAATGTGGCACTCTCAAAGTGCAGCTCATGTCAAATATCCAAATCCACAACTGGATGCCCTCCATAGTTTAAGTGCTTGCCCAACCCTCTAGTTTTTGTATGGAAATAACATGTTCTATGGGCAGAACAGCAATTCCCACTTAATACATGCTTTTGTGCAAAGTTCCAAAGTTCCACATACCCATTTTCTAGGTCTTTATTTTGCCTTCACTCTAATGCTTTAAACACAAAATAAACAAAATGAATTCACAGCAGTTTTTGTTAAGTGGGTCCTCTCCTATCTGCAAAGCACACAACAGTGGTAGGAGAAGGAGCCAGTCTGTGATACTATGAACAGAGGTGACAAACTGCTTATTCTGGCTGGGAGGGAAGTGCCAAGTGCCAGAGTACACCTGGGAAGGTGTTCTGGAGCAAAGCAGCCTCCTGCCTGGAATTAACTGCTGCCTGGGATGAAGTGGTTATGTCCTTTACACCTGCACAGTGCCAATAAGGGTTCCCTCCTGCTGGAACTAAGGAATCATTATGCCTCTATGAACTTGCTCCATTACATTATCATTCTTCTTTTCAAAGATTGGGGAAGTTAGAAAAACCCATTAGATAGTTCAGTGATGAGAAAAGAGGTTTCAGATGATTTTGATTTGGGAATCCAAGCAGTTGTGTTATGTGGTGTGGGTGACCTGTTCACTACCTGCAATGCCAGCTGCTACCTAGAGCTCTTGGAAGTTCACACTGTGCCAGAAAGAACAGGAATGATCACAGTTCCCAAAACACAGCCCAACCCCTGGTGTGCAGCACAGCTCTCAGATCATTTACCTGGAGTGTTGAGAGGACCTGGGGATGGAACACTGAAGTTCTGAGGAGTTCGTGCAGCTGCTGGGCTCTGTGATGGCTGTGGAGAGGGACTGGGGAGAAAACTGCTGGGTGATGGAGCAGGGCCAGAGCTGGAAAATAAACATAAAATAATAAAAAATAAAAACAAATATCACAGGATGATAAAATAAAAATAATTTTTAAAACAAACAAACAAACAAAAACCTGCCAGAACCTGACAAGGAAGGACCCTCAGCCTGTAAGCAGATAAGATTTTAGTAAGCATCATTATGGCAGTCTATAGTTCTGCCCTGGTGAGATTTCATACACAGATTCTTTATGTGAAATGTGACTTTTCAGAGGGGACTCAGCACAGTCTCACCTGTGCTCCCAGTGGAGCTGGCATTAACATTCATCCTCTTCAGTGGAAGCAGAGTAAGGTTATTGAATGTTTCTGAAAACCTCCACCTGTGGCATTACCAGAAGTGCTCAGAAGTTGCAGTGGGGCTCACCTGACATTTGAGTTTGGCTGAGAAGTTGGCTGGCCTGGCTGAGGGGAAGGCTGGGGCTGTGGTGGTGGAGGCATGGACTGGGGAGTCTGAGCCTGCTGCACAGGAGATGGGGATGACATCATGGTGATGTTGCTCTGGCTGACCTGCAGGGTGGGAAAAGACACCATCAATAACAACAAAGGGGAGCAGAGCAGGGGAACCTAACTAAAAGGCTTGACCTGTGGAGAGAAGTGTTCCTCAGGCCTACAAGAAATGAAAGCATTAGTTTCCTTTCTCCCCCACAAGGACACTCCCACCTGGATCACTCTTGAAGCTCTCAGGGCAGTAAATCTTATCAGCTTCAGTAGAAATGACCATTAAAGCTGCACATAACTTGAATTAACAGCATAATAATTATTTTTCACTGCCCAAACCATCATGTTGCAATTAAAATGTCAGAAATGCAATGTGAAAAACCTGTACTTTATTAGAACTAAAGAAGAGCAGGAAGAAAAGACATTTCCCATTTGATAATTAAGAGTCAAAAACCCCTCCTTATTTAGACATTTTAATTACAGTCTTCAAAGGTCTGTCAGACTCAGCTGCAGCTTCCCAACTGGTTTTCTTTAGGAAGAAAAAAAATTAGGTAAGCCAAATCACCAGCATCTTAAATATTGAGTTCTGAAAATCTGGGTAGAGATAGAAACTCCAAACTGAACAGCTGGGTGAAAAAAAAGAAGTACCTTTCTGACCTTTGGGGAATGATGAGGTGTGCCTAAAGGACAAAAAGGCAAGTAAGAGCATTCCAGAACAGCACCAAACAACCAAGTTTATTCTGTACACTCTACAGTGCCAGAGCCAGATGAACACTAAAATTTGAGCAACTGCTCACATTTGTTCTAATTCACATTTTTCCCCTTAATCACTTAAAACCAAACAAGAAAACCTGTGCAATGGCAGAGGCATGGGACAGTAATGCAGATACTGAGTGATCACATTTGTGTAAGGAACATGCAGAGAGTTCTTAGACTTGAGGCTATAAATAAGGACATACAAAGATAAATGGAATTAGCCTGCAGAGGCCATAGACTGTGGCTCATTAACCCATGTGTCCATTCTGTAAATCACTGATGAACATCTTTGAATTAACAACTCCTTCCCTCAGTCTAAACCATTTTTAAGGGAAGGTTCCAGTAAATCCACAAGTCTCAGGCACATCACAGGCACTGCAAATTGGTGTTGCCCTTCACTCTCTTGTTAAATATCCATCTAATAACCCAGCTGTATGCAGAGGACATGATATTTAGCACACTGAAAAATACTGCATTGTCTGCTGCATGGACACACTGAGTGCAACAGGAACTGCTGTGCTTGGTACCTCACACTGCAGCCATGCAAAAGGTCAAATTCCCCCCCAAAAAGGCACAAACAATCCCCAGCTTAGTGCAAAGCTACTCCTTGTGAAGATACCAGTTTATCACCCATTACAGAATAGTTCAAAACCAACTGCAGCCTGACATACTGTGATTTTTTTTCAATCTTCAATCACCCCAGTACCTTTGCAACCTCTCACACAAAGTTAATACATGGAACAAGTGAGGCTGAAATTAAATATCTTCCTTTTCTCCATAATCAACAACCACAGAGCCTGGGCTTCTGTTTTCCAAAGGAGGTGGATTCTTTACCAGCACATCTCTCCTCAACAGCTGGAAAAGCCTTTCTGAGGTTGAAAGGCACAGTTTGCCTCCTGCATGTGTGGAAGGAAGGATGGACACTGCAAAGAGCATTCCCTGATCCTTCACAAGTCTATTTAATGTGCTATCAGACAGCAAGTGATTTAGAACTTACCCATGTGGATACTGCACCCATTTCTCATCAAGTCAGACTAACACCACTTGGAGTGGTTCATCTCTTCCTGAAAATCAGGCTCCTGTTAAGTGTCCCAAGTTGGTTACAAAAAGGAATTCTGAACACTTAAATCCTTGTGTTTTGGGAAGGAAGGAAGGAGAAATATCTCGTTAGGTTTTCTGCCAGATTTAAGTTGCTATGTGTAATTCAGCACCAAGGATATTATTTACATTAATTTACAAATGCTGCAGAAAAGTGAAGAAAAGGATATGCAGCATTTACTGTGCACATAAGCACTGGATGAATTGAAATTTTTGCACTACTCCTCCTCATCCAAATACTTGCACAGGCAAACAGATTTCCTCCTTTCCAGGTTTGCTCTCTGCCACCTTCATTTCAGAACAGTAAGGCCAATGCCTAACAGTAACCAAAATTGTGACATTTTCAAAAACATGCATTCAGAAGTGTGCAGTTCTGAACTTACTGACTTGGTTTTCTTTGACAGCAGTTCATTTGCTACATCATTTCAGAACAGGTTTAAAGATTATTCAGATTTAGGTTTCTACATTGTTTTTAGGATAAAGATTAAGATTGTAACCATTTAACGAAATTTCAACTCCTAGGGAATGCTCTTTGCAGCTGACTCTGAGTAAAAAGAAGGCTTAAAAAATAAAGAAAAACAAACAAACACACTACAAAAATAGCTATGAACCCGAAAGACAAAAAAAAAGCCTCCTCCAGTGTTTTAAGTCCATTGAATTCATTCAGCTCCAGAGTAAGGCCATGGTTACTGCTCATTTGTACACCCTGCATCTTCAGCAGACACAAGGAAACCCAAGTACATCTTTTTTCACTGAGGGATGTGAATTTCTGCACATAAAATCATGTCCATGGACAGCTACTACAGCCCATGAGCATGAATCTGCTCTGTGCCTCTACAGTGACCTGATCATGACACACACTCTCATTTTCTGAAGTCTTGCCCATAAGGTACTTAGGCTTGCATGATGAAAGTTTGCATTTACATCCACTAAACCAAAGCTTGGTGCTCAGAGCACACTGTCCTGGAAGATAAACCCAGCTGTGAGCTCCATCTCCAGTTTGCTGAGTCTCAGGCACAAAACAGCACTCAGGAGATAAGGCTGGGAAGGGCTCTCAGTTCTGACTCAAATGTTGAAAATCAAAACACCAGGTGATTGTGGAATAAAACCTCATATCAGTAATTTTTTGTATTGTTTGAAAAGACTGTAAGAAGCAAAAAACCCCAACCAAACAAATAAACCCACTGGAGAATCTAATGAGTACTGTGATAAAAAAGGCCAGACTGTTCTGTCATATGGCATAAAAATAAATAGCCACAAGGTACTGACTTCATATCTGGTCCTTCTGCTGAAAAGCATCCTTCAGTGCAACACCAAGATTCTTTTCTAAAGAGAAAATACACCCTGAACTACCTATCACCACATCTAAATGGATTTTGATACCACATCTAAATGGATTTTGATGCTCTTAAATGAGTGATTAATAAGCACATATCTGCTACTGCCCTTCACTCCTGCTGTCAACAGCTGCAAGGGCTCTGATGACCAGGGAGTTATACCCAGCAGACAGCAGCAGTTTAGCATTTTATAAGATTAAGAGATGTAAAAGACAACACTTCTAATTTCTAATCTACCTAGAACCTGAACAAAATGTTTTGGCAGACAATACTAGAGATTCATGCAGATTCATCCAGAGCTGTCAGGTATATGCAGGTCAGACTTCAAAACCTGTTTCAGCCACCAGTAACCATGACTGACTCACTCACCCCAGCACCTGCTTCAGAGCCATTTTCACTACAATCACTGCTCATGAAACATTTCTCTTCTTTTTCTGCTTTGACCAGCTGTTCAGCTTCTACATCACCTTCCCACTCCCTGGCATGCTACTGGGAGCACTTCTGCTGAGCAGCTCACTGGTGTCAGGAGGCAAAGCTGCTCAGTGACAGTGGCAGTGCCCAAAGATCACCCCATCACTGAATGCCTGAACTAGAAGCCTTTTGCTATCACTCAAGTATTCAACAGAAGCAAAACTAATACTTAGATATCCATGAGAAAGCCTCAAATATTGTGGGTGGAAGTCTTGTAACTAGTTATAACTTGTAACTAGATATAATATTGTAACTAGAAGCCTTTTGCTATCAGTCAAGTATTAAATAGAAGCAAAACTAAAATATCCACGAGAAAGCCTCAAATATTGTGGATATTTCAAATGGGAGATGATTATCTCAGTCAATATTAACTGCTACAATGACCAAAGCAGAAATTCCCCTCTGACTCCACAGCTATGGCTGGGGTTTGTGTCAATTAACAAATCCACACTGTCCTGGACTGAAATGAGCATCCATCTTCAACCAGAAATGCAAACAGATGTGTTTGCCTGGGACTGCAGAATCTTTCTGGTCACTGTCACTGCCTTTGCAAACTCCTGAGAAGAAATGAAGTGCTCTGACCTGGTGCATTTCCCAGCAGCAGCAGCTGCATGGGAGCTGCCAGCCTGCCTACACAGCATCTTCTCTGATGCAGGTGCAAGTGGAATCCTCCTGGCAGTTTCTCCTACACAGCCATGAAAGAAAGAACAGCTCAAATCTTTCTGGGTCCCTGACACCATGCCAAAGCTGCTCAAACTGGAACGAGCCAGGTTTAATACCACAAGAAGCATCTGTACAGAGCATGAACATAGGCCAAGCAAGGTCCTGGGCACAACCCAGCCAGGGACACTGCACTGCTGACCTGCAGCACCCAGAAATGCACACTCATGGAGTGTGGACCATAATTTGAGTCTTGAATCAATTCACAACACAGCAAATCTTGGGTTTCTGTGGTTGAAATGACCCCTGAGGCGTTAGAAAGTCTCTTTTCCCAGCCCCATGACCAAAGAAGTTGAGATTCCTCAGCTCTGGCTTTCAAGGTTATTTATTTTCTCTTATCTGTTCCATTCTCTCTCTGACCTGTTGAGATCTGTCCAGCAGGTTGGGTTGTGGCACACTGATCACCCTTGGGGTGGTGTTAGCTTTTTATACTAAGAACTACGTGTACTTTATTTACAATAATTTCCCAATACCTATCATCTATGTTAGACAGTCTGTCTCTACTCTAAACCAATCCAGAAGTGTCACCATCCCAGCAGAAGATGGAGGACAAGAAGAAAGAGAAGAAGAAGAAGGACAGGACACACCCAGATTCCTCCATCTTGCCTATTGAACCCCCATGCTAAAAACCCCAAAATTTTAATTTTTCACCATGTGACAAATTAACAATCATTCTACTCAAACTCTTGTGGCTTGTAGATCTTCACACAAAGTTGGTAATTGTTTCCATGGGCTAAAATCGAAGGCACAGGTGTTTCTGACTCTGTGCCAAGGTCCCTGAGCCCCCTGCCAGGGTCTCAAACCACCCAGGGCAGCCAGAGGAACGTCCTGGGTCCCGACACGCAAAGTTTTAAATGTTAAAATAAAGATCTACCCCACTTTAAAAACACTTCATTTGATATCCCAAGAAAACCTAGTACTTCAAATAAAAAAGGATCCATAAAAAACCACACCGACACGCTGAGTACCAGCAGCAAGTTCATAGTTTGATGCACAAGTGCACATTCCCCTTGCCTAGAGGCAGCAGCCGGGCAGGGCAGCTGTGCCCGAGGCTCACACGATGGCTGTGACCCAGTAAATACCTGTGGCATTGGCTGTCCGCCCAAGGGCACGGAGCTTGGAGGTGGAGCCGGCACCGCGGGGGCAGGCGGGAACCGTGGTCTGATTTGCATCCCGCCTCGGGCCAGGGGTGCGGTGATCATCTTTGAGGACAGAGGGACAACAGACAAAAGTAATCGCAAAACAAGAAATGCAGTGCACTGGCAGGATGAGAAGCACATGCAGCCTCGGGGAACTGGGGAGGGGGAGCATGGAGGGAAGGTTAGTGAGCTGTTCTCTAAAGGTTAACCTGACCTGCTGGCCTGGAAATGCAACTCCTTTTTGTACTCCTCCTCTCCATCTTCAGAGAGCACCTCATCAGCTCCTGGTGTCCTGACAGAGCCCATGTACAGCCTGATTCATGGGTCAGGGGTTGAGTATCCTGTCATTTCCATGAAGGGCCTTTTCTGAGTTTTTAAACATCTTGAAGTTCTCCAATCTTTGGAAATAAGCTCTCCAATCCTTGGAAATAAGCTCTCTGCTGTCAGGAACTCTCCAACTAAGAAGCTCTATGATGTCACAGGTTTCTGATGTGCTTTCCCCACTGTGGGCTCCAAGGGTCCAGCAGTGCTGGCCAT
>NW_005054483.1:765617-772927 GCF_000277835.1 Geospiza fortis | reverse complement strand
GTTCAGCAGCAGCTGCCAGGGCACTGCCCCACAGTGAGCAAATTTCACACCAGCCCAACCTATGCCAGTATAACAATGCCAGAGATAATTAAAAGGACTTCCAGCTTTGAAAAATCTATTTCATTCCTTTTGTAACCCATACAATAAGTCAAGTATATTTTCTTAATTACCATCATTTTGACATATACATATTCTTCTACCACTAAGGTGTGCTAAATTTTTCTGAGTCCATGATCTTCCTCAAGCTTTTTGATTCTCCAGCTGTATAGAACCAGCACACCCTAAAGTACAATAATTTAGGGTAAATGATAAAGGTTAGCATTAGAATCAATTTTTATTTAAAATAGGATTAGGACTATGCTGCTCTGCAGTGTCTAAAAGTACCTTTCAGCCTGCATGAGTCGCAGAGATTTAATTTTTTGTATCTGTATAGCTCTCTGCTACTTGATATTACCCCACATACTGAGAATTTACAACAAATACAGCATATATTTGAGGTAGTATTCAGGTAGCTTTGGCAGATTCACTTATCAGTAGAAGAGCTTCTGTTTGGGACTTCAAAGATCCACAGTAAAGTTCTCTGGGCTACCTTTTTTTTCTGGTTTACATGTTCCCAAGGAACCTACACAATCCTAACTGACCTAAGAGATAATGCAGTCTCATTCCTGTAAAGGGTTTGGGGCACTCCTGCTGGGTGTTTATGTAAATGGACTGAAGCAGCCAGCAACACATCTCTAGAGAGTCAAAGAATGCATGTGCTTACAATTGTTAAAAATAAATAAAATTAAATACAACATAGCAAGACTGAAAAAAGAAAGCAATAACTGATAAAGAAAATAGTGTCAAATTCAGCACAGCTGTTAGTTCACAACATCAGAGCAATGCAGTCCCTTTCCATCCAGGCAAAGAGGGATGGTCAGAGACAGGATTTCAGAAGGGGAACAAAGGGGGTGCCTCAGCCACACACACACATGCACACGTGCACACACAGCATGCAGCAGCTGCAGAGCAAACACAACAACCCAGCAGTGCCACAGAGCACAGGGGGATGCCAGGGAGGGCAGTGAAGAGCTACAGTGTCAACATGAGAGCTGGTGAAGCAACATAACCCTAACAAAACCAAAAAAAAAAGGGGGAATTGCTGGGGTGGGAGGGGAATATCCTTTCAGGCACAATCACCCCATCTCAGACCCTGGTGAATGCACACAGATCTCTGGAGCTGTGCAATCCCAGGCATGTTATGGTGACCCACATGTCCCATCTTGGCCGTGTTTCTGAAGCCACACCACCAAAAAGTGAAGATTTACACTACTTCCACTGAGGCAAAGGAAATTAGAATATTCACAGGATAAGTGTCTGGCAAATCACTGAGCACCAGCATGACAAACTCCAATTCAAAGGTTTTCAGCTGTTTGTAGTATTGTGGTTGGTCAAATGAGTGCACAAGCTTACAGTTTTGGGTTAGAGTTTTTTGTATTTTTTTTTTAAATGTGTGCTCTGGAAAGGAAATATATATATAAAATGACACCAATTCCTCTCTCTTAACAAAAGCAATCTATTTTCCCCCATTCTTCAGCTCATTTATATTTACAAATCCCATGACCCTTTGATAAAGGAGTCAGGAAAGGGGGGTCCAAAGCAATATGTCCATAAAGGAGTTACTCTTCTCATAAAATAAGACCACAACCAGAAATATTTAAGTACTTTTGAGAAAGATTTTAACTGAACACATATCATCCTCCACAAGTGAAATTGTTTCTTAAGAGGTAAAATTCCAGACCCTGTAAATTGAGATAAATCAGAGAGCAAGAAGAGGATCTCCCTCCAGAGTAAGCTACAAACCCCATTATGTGATAAAAATTAATTGGAATAGAACAAATAGAATCCAGAACCTGCAGCTTTCTTTTATTTAACATCCAAACATTCAGCAGCCCATAAATACACAGCTTCTGGTGAGCACATGTATTACAGTGCCCCTGCAGCAAAGGCAGCTCAGATTTTCAGTCAGCATCAGCCACTCTGCATTCTGAGCACCTGAAGGAATTGCACCACAACAGTGACTTAACCTTACTCATATTTAACTTGAACTTTACTCATATTTAACTTGAACTTTACTCATACTTAACTGCAGCTGATTACAGATATTTTTCCTTGGTGCTGTAAGTATTTTGTGTAGATCTCATGTTGCCAGGACATCACTGCTGTGAGCTCCCCTGGGCTCACAAGCACTGGAGCAGGGTAACACTGACCTGTGTGGGGTCTTTTTAACTTCAGAGAAGAATTTCTCACATGAATCCACATTTAAACCTGGGACTGCTTTTACTTTTATGTAAAAAGGATTTACAGAAACTTTATGGAAAAGGAAAAATGCAGCCATAGCAAGCAAAATTCCCAGTTTGAAAGCCATTAAAGACTAAGTTTAAATGTAACAAGCAAAGATTAGGATAGGGTTTGTTTCTAAAAAAAGCTTCCCTGAACCAAATAAAGAAATCAAGGCAGATTTATTCAGAATGCTGATGCTACTGAAAAATGTACTAAATAGAAATCAAAAATCTAGCCTTAAAAAGAGACTTCTTATAAAATAAAGGAAATCCTTACACACTCTCAACACTGAAGCTGCATTGTAATATTATATACAGCCACAATCTTAAACCTATTACACACAGAAAATATTTAGACAAGTACAAGAAACCCATTTAGTCACTGGACTTCATAGTGGTAGGTGAATTTTAGCAGACTCATCTTGCACTGGCATGAACATCAGTGGAGTAAAGCCTGTGTGTGGAATATTCCAAACTCCACATGTGCTAGATAAAGAGCAATCCCCACACAGGACTGGATAAAGCTGCAATACAAAACTGGCTGTCAACCATGTCATCACCCAAAGCTTTTCAAATGCACTGTGCTGTTAAGCCACTGGCACAAGAAGTCACTAAAGGGGCAAAAATTCAGTTGACTCTACATAAACACAATCCATCTGTTCAGAGCTGAAAAGAGCACCACTAAAGTTAGTAACAAGAAAAACAAGCCAGTGTCTCCTTCCAGTCAACCTAAGTCCCTGCAGCTCCCACCTGGAAATTGTTTAAGAAACAAACAAGTTTTAATTCACATTTCAGCTGTAGGAAGAGAATTTTGCATTGCTGCCAGCACTGTCCCAACTGTACTTACCACTGCCCAGCTTTTACATCCTGTGTTGCACTGACACAAGCCAAAGGAGCAACTCAGAAACAGAACTTGGCCACACCAACAAGGATGTGGCCAGCTGAGAGTTACCATGGGACAAGACACTGTCCCTGATACAAGCCTGGGAGATGTTCACTGGAGAATCACAGTCCACATAAAAAACTTCTTACTGAATCTATAAAATGACTTGTGCACTGAATGGAAAATGGTGCTTGAAAAACATGGAATGGCTGGGTATACAAAAAGAATTCTGCCATTAGTCCTAGCCAGCCTCATTTCATCTGTCTGCCTCTCTCTTCATCTACAGAGTGGTGATATTTGTACTTACCCTTGTCTGTAAAATGCCTCAATATGAAACACTACACAGGTAAGCCACAAAAGACTTCCATATTCTTGTGGAAAATGGGATAAGAGGTTCAGCTCAAGCCATTCCCCATTTTTTCCCCATGTCTCCTTCATACCAGACACACATCAAGAAACAACCACTGGGGCTGCAGGTGTATTGCAGGATAGAAAAACCATGTTAGACAACAAGCTTTCACCCAGCACTTTTCCTTTTTTCATGTAACTCTGCACTTGTGGCACACACCATTTGTTCTTCACAATTCACATCCAGAACAAGAGCATCTAGATCTACTGCCCATCTCACTCAGAAGAAAATGAAAGATGAAAGGACTAAAAGGGGAGTGCAGAGAGATTTCATCATCTATACTATTTTTTTCTAGTCAATACATGAAGATGGAAGGTAAATCACATGTGATTAAAGATAGCAGGCAAAGATTCACAGTACAGAAATCAGTTTACACAACAAAGCAGTCACCTAGGAGAGTCTAATGAAAGAAGAGGTGATACACTCCAGGTACCAACAGTCAGACTTGTAGTGTGCCCACAGGAGACCACCTTACTCATGTGCATTCCTGTGTCAGTACAGGCAACACTCGAACCTACTGGGGACAGAGAGCATGCACAGAGAGGTGGGCAATGAAATCCTGCCTCTGACTCCAGGCAAAGGAGAAACAGCAGAGAAGAACCACATCCCCTTCACAGAGGGGATGAGCAATGTCAGACCCCTCACCAGGAACCACCAGGAACCCCACTCCATGCTCATCTCTAGCATGCACCTGGCACAGGCTGGGAGCTGTGGCCCTGGGCCCTTACCTGCCCTGAGGCTCCCATCTGAGACGCTTGGGCCTGAGCTGCCCGCACTGCCTGCCTGCTGCTGCTGCTGCTGCTGCACCAGCTGGGCTCTTACCTGGGGGATGAGAACAAAACCCAAAGTAAACATACATACCTGAGCAGGGAATGACACTTCTGTTTCAACTGCATTGGCTATGCTCATTAAAAGGGGTATGGAGACAACACCAGCCTCACCAACCAAAGGTTTTGATTTTTTTTTCTGAAAACAAGTTTCCATGCTTAAAACATTTAGAATAGTTTTCCCACAGACTGCACATCCAGTTCAACAACTTCTTGCACTTCTGACTTCTACTATCAGGTCTTATAAATAAAAATAATAGGCACTTAAATTTTTGGCAAGCCTACCAATGACCAGCATTGCAAATGTTTATAAATTCATTACATTTGTCACTGTGACAATGATGACATTTAACTACTCCTAGCTCAGCTGGCAGGAGCACAAAGTTGAGACATCAACTCATCCATTTCTGAAGTGTGGCTGACACTCCATTCCTCCCCAGTGAGGCCCAAAGAAAAACAGGTCTGAGTTGTGGCTCACCAGTAACCTATGCAGCCCAGATAAAAATGACTCTAACACTTCAAAAAGCTGCACCATTAAGAGGATGACCCAGCAAGATTCAACAGAGCAGAACTACTGTCTTTCCCACCTTCTCTTCAAGGCAGGAACAACCAGCACATTGAACTGTGACCAAATCTCCCAACACAGCAGCAGAACCAAAGCCAGCATGGCAGAGAGCAAACACTGGCTGCAGTCTAGAACACTCCAAAGTACTTGCTCATGTTCTGGAAAAGCAAACTGCATGGAGGTCATTTTTCTTTAACCAGAGTATGTTTCTTTTTTGTTTTTTCACTTGTCCATTCCAGAGTGAGACAAGAAATTATTTTTTAAATATCAGCTGCATGAACGGTTTTCACAGATTTCCATAACTCTTACTCTTAGGTATAAAACTGTTCTCTACTGGTAGGCCCAGATACAAACCTTTAAACGCCCTGTACTCAAAACAAGTTATGGTTTTCCTACTTCATTATTAGCAAAAGTCAGATATATGTTTTATTTCTTTAGA
Organism: Geospiza fortis; assembly: GCF_000277835.1. Taxonomy (NCBI): domain Eukaryota; kingdom Metazoa; phylum Chordata; class Aves; order Passeriformes; family Thraupidae; genus Geospiza; species Geospiza fortis. Next base: position 767,483 of record NW_005054483.1, on the reverse strand, counting down.
TGGACATAACAAATCAACAATCAGCTGGTCTAGCCCTTACCTGCATGGCTTTTAACTGCTGTGGTGTGAGAGTGACAGGCATAACCTGCCCGGGGATTTGTCCTGAGATTGCCTGAGGCTGAGACACCATGGGCTGGGGCTGAGGCTGGGACTGTGGTGGAAGCTGAGACTGCTGTGCCTGAGCAACCTGTTGTTGTTGCTGCTGTTGCTGCTGCTGCTGTTGCTGCTGTTGTTGCTGCTGCATCTGTTGCATCTGCTGTTGCATGACTTGCTGAGGTGGCTGCTGCTGTATCTGTTGTTGTGGTAGCTGCTGCTGCTGTTGCTGCTGCTGCTGTGCCTGCATGACCTGTGCTGCCTGCAGCTGCTGCATTTGAGCAATCCTCTGCAGCTGCTGCTGCTGCTGTTGCTGCTGCATCTGAAAAGCAGGAAAAGCCAGCATGTTAAAGCTTCCAGCAATGCAACAGCAGACTTACTTTTATAGCATAAACCAAAGTAAACAGAATCCTAATACATCAGATTGATGTTTTAAGCCCAAAGAAAAGCCTAACCTTTTTATCCATTCATCCCTTGTCTATCTCAACCCTCAATGGTTAAATAGCCTGTATTTCCATATTTCCACATGACAAGCTTTCCTGTAACTTTTAAAAGCAAAGGTGAAGTCCATCAGCTTCTCCTGTACAAATGGGCTCAGATACAGTTTTTCAAATGCAATCACCCCTTACCAAAACCTGCACAAGAATATGAGTGCTGAAGTTTCCTCCTCTGCTTTTTTACTTAAGGATGATTGATATATACATGTATATATATACATGTGTATATATACACATATTTTTTAAAGTGGCAACACATCATTCACACAATGACAGAATAGCCACTATTGCTAGAGTAATTTAAGTGCTGCACTTTCCCACTCTCGGTCAGAATGAAAGACAATTATAAAAAAAAGAGACAAAGATTTTAATTCCCTATTTCTATGACAAAAGAAAGCAACAAAACATCGGTAAAGCCTTTCCTCTAGTATGTAACATACTGCTGTCAATTAACTTGCCAATCTAACCTGAAGCCCTACCCTGAAGTGGAAATGTGTTACTAACAGGCAGAGCTGATACTGCTACACAAGCCAAACCTCACCTGACAAGTAACTGATTGTCTTAGGTTACAATGCAAGATGTAACCAAATGTTTGTATTCTATTACCATCTGTTAAAACCAGGTAGGGCAGTGCTCTTTATCTCTTCCATGACCCACCCTCTTTCCAGGGGGATATCTTCTGTCCATGGCCACTGAGTGTCCCTGCAGGGCTGATCCAATTCCAGCATCCCATGGGGAGATGCTGCGCCCAGGGGAGGAGCCAAGCATTCCTACCTGGATCCAATCTGAGCCTGGAGCAGCACAGCAGCCTTTGCCCCCTGCATTGCCAGAGGAGCAGCTTTCTGCTGCCCTGCATTGCCAGAGGGAGCCCAGGCCCATCTGCAGCAGCCCTGGAGCTGCAGAGGAAAACTCCCCCCTTGTGCAGGATCCCTGCTCCAGCAGCAGCACAGCTGGCACTGCAGGAGGGCTGAGCCCCCATGGGATGGGGCTGTGCCACCACCCTGAACAAAAGGGTGTCACGTCATGTCTGACTCTGTCAGTGGTTTTGTACTATTGCATTTTATTTTCATTTCCCCATTAAATTGTAGGTCTGACTTGGGATCTCCTATTGGTTCCCTCTCAAACCAGCAAACCCATCACCACATTTGCCATCAGAGCTGTTTGTCATCACCTGCTGTTGGTTTTGCTGCTGCTGCATCTGCAGTTTCAGCATGTGCTGCTGCTGCTGTTGCACAGCCTGCAACTGCTGCTGCTGCCGCTGTTGCTGCCGCGCCAC
>NW_005054483.1:760785-765528 GCF_000277835.1 Geospiza fortis | reverse complement strand
TGCTGCTGCTGCTGCTGCTGCTGCTGGGCTATCTGCTGAAGCTGAAGCTGGGCTGAAGAGAAGATAGGCAGTACTTAAAATATGATACCCAAATAATGTGAGATTTATTAATGTCCTTCCTTAGCAGTATACACTTTTCTTCCTCAAACGGATTTACAGCAGGATTAATTACACTTTGTACTACCAACTTGTAATTCACTCTCCCTCCATTGATAGTAAGTAAAGAGTAAAAATATGCAGGAAGAAATGTGCACTGAGGTCATGAGCAGGAAGCATCTTACCATGGAAAACATGGGTACATGTTTGCACAGGCAAAAACAATGTTCTGAAAAAAACATTGTTCTGAAGCTGACATGATGAAAGAAAACAATGTTCTGAAGCTGACATGATGAAAGAATTTGCTCATACAACAACTATGCTGTATTGGCTATACTAAGACATTTATGCAATTAGGTAGCAGTATCTGAAATCAATTATTTCTGAGTTCACTTGGCTGATTTAGCCAGAAGTATGACATCTAGTATGACATTTAGTATGACATCTCCTCAGCACCTTTTCCCTGGGGAAAAGCCTTATTACTGCAAAGCTGATCCAACAACTGCAGTGGCTGAAGCACAGTGAACACTTACTCTGCTGAGTAGCTGTGGAGACACCAGGCATGCCATGAGGGGCCATTGCTGAGGTGCCAGGAGGCTGCTGCTGCCCTGGGAGACTCATCTGCTGTGCCATTGGACCAAGGCCTGTCATGCCACTCATTGGTGCCCCCTGAGCTCGGGAAGCCATGCCCATGCCAGGTGCCCCTGCTGCAGGACCCCCAGTTAGATTCTGCAGGGCATTCATTGGATCTGCAAAGGAAACACACTGATATGCAGCCAGCCATGCAATTTTCCACAATCCCCTGCTCTCCATCATCCACTCTCTGATCTGACAACTTCAGACCATGACTAGACCCAATATCCTGACAAACTGAGATTCACTGCCCTGCCTGTGAGGCTTCTGGCACATCTCTGCCTCTCTGTAAAGACAGAGAGATGATTTTAACTTCACCACACTGCTCCAGTGTGGTAAAGTTCCACACAGATTTTAAATACCTCAGAGAAAAGAACTTATTAGCCATCTCCAACTTGATACACAAGTCAAACCAAGCTGCCAACAAAACTCCATAAGGATATAAAGCTTTTAATTTCAAAAACCAAGAGAGTCCCACTGTGGATCTTCCTCCTCAAGTCAAAGAAGCAATGCTCAGAGGATGGACTTTGCTATACAGTTCTCCCTCTAACATCACTGTTATTATGCATGGAATAAATTCAGTGCCTTTCAAGACAGTTTGCATCATCTGAATCCTGGGCACACAGAAAAGTGAAGTTAAAGAGAGAAGGACAATTCAAGAGGCCAAAACACAACACGGGGTGCAGAAGCAATATGAACTGGGTACAGAACACACACCACCTCTTTCTTAAGAATACTTATAAAATCATTTCCAGCAGGCCAGACTGCATGTTCATCAACCCCAGACTGCACATTTGCCCTACAGAGGGATAAAAGCACAGCACCACACGATGTCCCTAACATCCACTGCAGTGAGAATGAGCACACAGGCAGAAGCCAGGATCAGATCTAAGCTCACCAAATGGCACCACAAATATTTCTGCCTCTGGTGCAACACCTGAGGAGCCACAGCAGCCAACAGGCAGGAACCTGGGCTGCTCAGCAGGAGATTATTTATCACTCTGGTTCTTTCCTGACCCTTACTGCTGTGAGCTAACAGAAGTGCACACAGGGGCACAAACAAGCCTGCAGTGTTACATCCAAAGCACTGGCCAAGCCTCTCACCCCCAGCACTGAACAACCCCAACCCTGTCCTGCTCCCCTTCCTTTACTCCAGCAGCATTTAATACATTAATATCCCAGCGAGGCAATACACAGGTGCTTTATTCTTAGTAACCACAGGCCTGATGTCTAAGCTGTTCTATTTAGAAATTGAGAGTACGGGAAGGAAGAAAACAACAACAAAAAGGGAACTCTTACCACTGACTGAGGCTTGAGATTTCTTATTGTCTGCAAAGAAAAAATGATGAATCATCTTTGTTAATATTGTCACATTGACCTTCTGGATATACTTTCTACATAATTTTTAAAATAAATTTTAAAAACCCACTATCTACTGTAGCTCTAATAAAATACATTAACCTAAACCAATTTGGTAATCAGAATGCTATATAAAAAATGGAAGGAAAGCAAAGATACAGAAAAAATTAGGAAGGAGGAAAAGTAGCAAGTTTAAATAATTTCTCAAATACTTTTCAATTATAGATGATGTGTAAAAGAAATAGGATTTATAAATTAGGCATGCATACTACAGGAAGATTTTTAAAGCAACTTTTTAAGAATCACATGCAAAATCACACACAGAAGCCCTAAAATTTACTTTTCTCTTATGACGATTCAATGAGAAACCACAACTGAGAAGAAAGTAAAACCAAAAGTAAAAAATTACTTACGAATATCTCGGAAATGGATAATGAGCCTGGCCACAAGAGAAAGATACTCCTCCTAAAGGTGAAAAATGAGTATTTCAGCATAAGAAATGAAAACAGAATAACCATTACTTTGTGGTTCTTCAGTATTCTTCCTCAACATACTGGGTTTTACTCCACAATGTGTGTGGGCTTTGCAGAGCAGTTCACTTCCAAGAACAGTCTGTTTATGAACCAGGAATATTTTCACTGACACGTCATTGTGGTTGATGGTAAAAGAAGACCAAGAAACCACAAAATTCACAGGAAAGAACCTCCCTGACAGCCACACTAACAGCACCACAATATGCAAATCTTATAAACCAACATACATTCTCCACTTCTTATCCACTATAATTCCATTTTTGTAAGGACAGAACCTGCTTACTTTGCACACTGAATTATTGAACTCCTTGAATTATGTCACATTTGTACTACAGTAACTCTTTTTAAAGCTAAATTCATATTACAAATACAAGTAAATTAATAACTTGGAAAACTAACATGACAGAAGTGTCAGAAGTGAAAAGACAAATATTCTCTGAAATATTTTCTTAGTGTACTTCATAATTGGTAGGAAGTTGCAGAGGCTGAGACAAACCTTCCTGCCCATGAAACAACTCCTCAGGAGGATGCCAACAGTGGGTGCAGATTTGTGGCATCAGCATTGTAACATTTTCCCCAAGAAAAGTTCTATTTCAAACACAGAACTTGTTTGGAGACAAAAACACTACCCAATTTCTCATAACACAGCTCCAGGGAAGAAGTTGATGATTTGGTAAGAGTGCAGAACTGTACATTACAGCCAGGCTTTCACAGAGACCACAGCTCTTGCCTTGGGGTTACTCTTGACAGAGCCTTTTCATTGATATTTTTTTCTGACCACCAAACTGGAATGGTGCTACACTGCAGATAAAGGAAATTCTGTGTAATTCACTACACACAGACATTCAGGTAAGAACAGTGTGGTTCCACATGTGCATGAACACTGCAGCATCAGCAAAGCTGCCTGGCACTGAGGCCAGCCTGATGCATCTGTTGGATGCAGAACTCCTCACTTCCCCTCAAGGTAAAAGCAGCAGCACATACAAATCAAAATTTCACATAAATCTGTATTCCTAAGTGCACTGGCTTTACTATTTCTGCAATTCATTACAAACTTCTTTTGACACCCAATAACTTCTGGAAGCAAACAGAGCTTTACCCTTGTTTTGGCCTTCATAAACACATGGCTCTCCATATCTTTGCTAGATTTGTTATGGGCAACACCAGCTTTCCTCATGGCTTCATCACTGAAAAACAAAAAAAAGGAAAAAAATCAAGGCTGGATTTTAATTGAGGGTGTTACAAATACTTCCTGTAGTTAGAAAGGTCTGTGAAACAGCTTTTTACCCCTCTCTCCTTTATAGATTAAAAACAAACCAAAACTTGAATATCACCACAAAAAAAACCCAAATCAAACCAAATCACCACCACATATTATTTAAAACTGCCTCCCTATAAAGTTTCTTCAAATAAATAATGGAGGAAAAAAGGCAACTAATTTCTAAAAGGCAACACAAATATTCTTTGCAGAAATTCAAGACCAACTGCTAAACAAATCATTATTTTACTGCCTGATGTATTATTTTGACAAAATACCAGCACTTGTTTATTTGAGAAAAACTGAATGACAGGATTAATGCAATCCATGTTTGGCAAACAACGAGACTGAGCTTCCCAACATCAGGATTTTCCAAAAGAATTCTCTAAACATAAGGTGGAGGAATAAAACAAAAAAAGGTTGTTTAAAGGTACAGAGGCTTAACCAGTGAGTGAGGACAATGAGGGGCAGCATGGGTTGGGGACAGAGCTGCAGCATGGGCAGGGTGGGAGGGGACATGAAAAGAAGGGACATTCTCAGCACATTAAAGAGCAGCAACCACTATGGAATATGCAAAGAAAGACATCTCAAAACAAGGACTAGAGCCAGGAGAAGCCCTGTTCAATCCCCTAGGCACTGTCATTCTCAGAAACTTCCCTGCAAAACCTGTTCTTTCCTAAAGCAGCCTGGCAGTTACAGTCTCAATTCCACAAACAAGTGATCAGGAAATACTTTCACTTCATAATTAACATATCAGAAAGTTATTTCTTGGTGACTGCCTTGCACCAGCAGCTACCTTACATTAAATGCAGGTCAGGGCAGTGACCCCTGGAAGTTTCAGCCACTACTGATTTATTTCCCCTG
>NW_005054483.1:757056-760751 GCF_000277835.1 Geospiza fortis | reverse complement strand
TGATGGACTTTGGACCTGGTTAACATAAGAGATTTGCTAACAGGATGCCTTGGCAAAAGCAAACTTTGAAAATTAGACTTAGATTGCAAGAAGATTAAATCAAATGGGTTTACAAAAAAAAAAGAAAATCTTATTAAACTTTGGACAGTCTCAGAAGAGAAGAGCAGATGCTACAGCCTTAAAATGCAGGAGCTTAGGCTGCCACAACTCACACCCTTACCTGCAAACCCTCAGCTGCACTGCTGCAGCCTTTACCACAGAACTCAGTGGAACATTGCAAGGGAACCTGTTTGTGGGGTCTGGCAGCCACCAAAACAATCCTGTTTGTGTATGAAGCTTTCTTAAACTGCAGCAGCATCTGAACATAGTGCAGAGTAACTATTCCTCCATGGGCAAACAAGCCTTGAAATGAACTGCTCGCAAAGGAGCTCTGCTGTGGAGGAAGAAGCTGTACCCAATTCTCCTTTTTTTCACACTTTCTTTTTTGGGAAGGCTGTCTCTAAATCCACACTACCCTGAATCCTCCTCAACTTTCCAGTCCTGGTACAATGAGAATGCCTTTCATGTTGAGAGCACTGAAAATGGAGCAGACAAAAAGAGAAGACAAAGATTGCACAGAGGTAAGCAAAGAAAGTAACATGTAAGTAGCACTTAGGGGATGTGATAGAGACAGTGATCAATATGGTATCAGGAACCTGAAAAAAAGAAATTATCTGCTTTTATATGAACCATTTCCTCCTGACATTATAGAACATGGAAAATGTATTATTGTGGCTACATCTGCATTACTGAAAATGTGCTGTCTGTTAGCATTCCAATAAAGGTTTAGACTGGGAAGAAACAAAACCACACAACTTGTTCCTTGTTCACATATTTAACTGCAATCACCATAAAAACAGTTACATTAAAAGACATGGGAAGTCAGCTAAAAAAGAGTCATAGCTTTAGCACAGAGCACATTCCTTGCAGAACTCCCAACTGTACAAAACTCTGGGAATGAGATGGTACCAACCAATGCAACCTCCATCTGCTTTGTAAGCACTTAGTAATTGTGCAGATGTGCACTAAAAATCTGATTTCATGCAGAACACTCAGAGCTGTGGCTTCACAGGATGCAGCATTCAGCACCAACACCAGCTTCAGGAATTCCCCCTCCACTCTGACAAAGCTTCTTTCCAGCCCAAATATGTGCAAGCTCTCACTCAGGCTAGCTGGTCTAACAGAAAAATCTTGCAGAACATGTTTTCCTTCAGAAGTGCCCCAGCTCCCTCCCTGGGCAGAGCACAGCAGGACTGTGTGAATCAGCTGCTGCAGTGGAACACCAGGACAAGGAGATGCAGGGTCAGCACCTCCCAAACCATCCCAGGGACCATTAGAGAACAATTCCCTGCTCACACAGCCTCCAAGCAGCCCAGGGCAGGAACCAGGGACAACCAGAGTCTGAGTTTACAGCCCAGATCAGACCTGTCCTTCAGGCAATACCAACACCTAAAGGCATTTGAAGGAAAGGCCTTTAGAAGGGAGAATGTACTGGAGCTTTGTAAGGGCCAGAATAAAGTGGTGCCCTGCAAGCAGAAGTATTTATCCACACTCCCACAGCACTGCTGACTCCTGGAACACCCTGGGAGAAGCCAGAGCTGCTCCTCAGCCTCAGCCACGGGAGCTCAGGCTTTCCCAGTTGTGCTCCAGTATGGAAGTTCTGCTCAGCCCTGCAGTGCCACAGCACCCAGCACTGGACTCAGGACATCCAAAGCACCATTCTCCCAAATGTCCACAACCAAATCATGCACCTGGAGCACTGAGACATTCCTCAGGATACTCACTGCCCACACTGAAATGGTCACTCACAACACCACTCCTGAAAGACAAAGCCAAAACCCAGAAAACTTCAATTCAGTGTTGGAATGAAAACCCACGTGTGGAATTGCAACAAGTGGAGCCACCCAGAGCCAGCAGCTCTAAAGAGGCTGCCTCAAAACTCAAAAACTATTCAGGTAATTCAAAAGGAACTATGTGATTGTTTCATGCTTTTAACATTCAAGACCAAGTGTTAACATTTATCTTGACAAGTGTCACCTCTTGCTGGCAGGATGAGCTGGAAGATGTGCACACATGCAAGACTGCATTTCCCAAACTGCTCAGAACAACCTTCCCACAGATCATAAAAAACTTTCAGGTGATTCACCAGATGTTTAATTACCTCCCTCTTCCACCTCCTACATCAGCCTCTAATGACAAAGCTGGGAGCTGCTGGGAAGAAACAGGAATTTGTTGCATAGAGAGCTCCAGTTTTTAGCAAGTGCATTGATTTTATTTCTCATTCTTCTTATCCCAAGGGCCCCACAGAGGCAGGCCAGGCTGTTTTGGATATCTAACACACAATATCTGCTTTAAAAAGTCTGCTGCAGTCACTGTAACAACTCATCCCAGTGATCCCAGTAACAGTTTTGCTTGCTTTTTAAACAAGGCCATGAATGCAAATATCTGATCCACCCTGTGAAACTGGAAGTGACAAAAAAAGGCTGTCACTACATCTAATAAAAAGCACATGAATCATACAGGGACATCTGTGCACTTGGGTAAAAGAGAATAAACAGAGGGCATGTATTAAATGTTTAGGATTACTGTCATCCCTTCATTTGGTATTAAACTTAGAGAGTTTTTGGTCAGTAGCAGTAATTTTTTAATCCCCTGTTGTGCACTTCCACTGAAACATTTTTGAGCACTGTTTGCTGCTTAGAGAAACCACATTGCAGTTGGCAGGGCAAACACAAATCCAAGTTTGATTGTGTTGGGTTTGCATGTGCTTACTCACGTTTATTTCCTCAAAGCACAGCATTCAGGGCACTTCTGTTTGCTTGTTTCGACAAAGCAGCAGAACAGAGAGGAAGTAAGGGATGAATCTAACAAGATGAATGACTTTACAGAAAGTTTAGAAAGTGAAACATCCGCTGTGAGCACCAAGGAAGTCTGTCTGGTTCTGACAGACAAACACCATCCCACTCCTCCAATGAATACTGCCACAGTTTAATTCTGGAACAGCACCCTAACTGTAGGAAACCCACAAACACTCACACTACTCTTATGTCACAAAAACCCAGCCCAGTTTTAGGTATTGATTGCTAAAATCAACAAGGGAATATCAAGCTTTCCAAAACATATGAATCAGCACTCCAGCATTACTTCAGAAAGAATGAACTGTGCTTGCACTTCTGTGCTCATCACCTTGCATGGGGTAGAAGAACATTTAAATACAGATAAAGCCTGCAGAGCACCAAGGAAAACTGAAAAGGCAACAAGTTGAACTTCACATTAAACCACCAGCATTTTTATTTCATATTTGCCCCTACATGTCCGACACAAGCCCATAACAGGGATTTCCATAGGGCTGAATATGCCAAATTTCTCAACTGGCAAAATCACAGCCCTACACCGGACGGTGGCAGGCGGGGTAGGAAATCGGTATTGCTGGGGAAGGGGAAAGTGGAAGAGAAGGAGGATGGGGAAAATCAAGTCACAGACCGGCCCCGGTTACCCCGCACAGGCCCTGGGCAAATCCTGGCAACGAGGCCCCTCAGGAGAGGGCCAGGCTTGGGACAGGAAACACCGGGGAGCGGGCACGAACCCAGGCAGCCGGGGCAGGCCCGGAAAGCCCCGCAGAGCAGCGGGCACGGGCGAGACACCGGCGGGAACGG
>NW_005054483.1:735432-756261 GCF_000277835.1 Geospiza fortis | reverse complement strand
TCAGAGCCGGCAAGGGCAATAGCAGCCCGGTAGGAGAAAGTAAAACCGTGACTGGGCTCGACCTGGCTTTGACCTCCTCCTCCTCCTCCTCCTCCTCAGGGCTGGGCCGGGGCCAGCTGCCTCAGGGAGGGGTGAGCAGTGCCAGGTCACCTTCCCCCGCAGGGAACGCTGCTCGTGCTCTGGCACTGCTGAGAAATGCCTAAGCCATGGGTCAGAACCCCACAGACGCCTGCCAGGACAAAATTCATGGGGTGAATAATATGAAAAAAATCATGTTCATGAGAAACTGGAGCTGGAAATGCTGGAAGAGGCCCTTGCTCTCTTCCAGGTCGCTTAAGTGTTGTGTTTGGCATAGAAATAATTACTTTCTAACTTTTTTCCTCCTTGTTTTTTAGAATACTTAAAAAGTCATGATGTGATCTAAGTAATTCAGTAAATCAGGTTCCCATCTTGGCAGCTACCTGAGTTTCTCAAAATTCTTTGAGCAGATTGCCTAATATATAAATTGCACAACAGAAAACATTACAGTTCTGTGAATGTGGGTAAGTTGCAACACTGAAGATACAGATAAGATAAAACCCTCAAATTAGAGAGCTCATGTTCTTTAGGTTGTCAGTACAACCTAACATGAGCTTTCTAATTTGTGTTTTATGTTAGTACAACCTAAAGAACATGGGCTTTCTAATTTGAGTGTTTTACCTTATCTGTATCTTCAGGGAGGAAAAAATATTTCAATTTAAAAAAATTATTCACTGGAGGAAAAAATATTTTTAAATATCCATTTATTTAAATATAGATATACTCCATGGTGGTGTTGTCATATACATTTTAAGTGAGGTGCTTTATTGTGGATATGTCTTAGAAATAACTTGTAATGGGTTTGGGGGGGAAAAAAAAGCAAACCCCCCCAGGTGTTTGCTGAAAGGAATGAATGCCAGCATTTGTGAGGCAGCATCATTTGCAAAAGCTGTTTCCCAAGCCACACCTTTGGCTTCCTCCCACTCTTCAAGTATACTACTAATGCTAGAAACTGAAAATGGCTCAGAAAGTCAATTCAGAGTGTGTTCTGCTTATTTCCATTAGTGATGTGAGGGAGGACTGTGTGTACAGACCAGGCAAAGGCATGTCATCATTTGAGTGCTCAAAAATAATGCTGAGATATAATAGAATACAATACCAGATATCCTCCTTTCTTTCTTTTTCTGGGGACCTGGTCAAAAGGAGGTGTCTGGGTTGTTCCTTGTATTTGTAGAAGGTTCCTGAAGTAGAGTCTTTTAGAATATTTATTTTTGCACAGTTGTGAATGCATAGAGGGATTCTGAAAGAATTACTGATTAAAGCTTCTGCCTTCCCTTTTCCTTGAAAAACCCTGAAACTGGCTTTTTATCTACACATAACATGAACTCAGTTGGCTTCTCTGCAGCAAGTGCCCATTACACATTATCACACAGTCGGTGAATTATTCTGCTATTTGCACTCCAGTCAGAATGAACAATAGTTTTGCTTTTCATTTTACATTGTTTGTGGCATCACATTTGTTTTCCCAACTATTTTGGCAGGCACCCAGCTGCCTCCCTTGCTGCTCACTCCCTGAGTGTGCTGATGTGTGTTTGTGTGTTCTCTGCCCTGTCAAAGCTCTGCTCCACAGCCAGGTCCTGCCTGCAGATCCCCCAGGGCTCAGCACTTTGCTCCTGCAGCTTGTCTTGTCAGGCTTGAAACCTGCTTTAAATCCTAATCCTTGCTACTCCCTAGGGAGAGATGAAGGTGTGGGCAGCCTTAGGGCACAGATTTTCAAATTCTTCCAATGCATTAAAATTTTTAAGTGCCTAATGTGTTTGGATCCCAACCAGCACACCAGACTGGCTGTTCTGTACCAGGGAAAAGCTCTGATAAATATGGGCTGCAAGGAGGGACCAAGAGGAACTACATCACTTTTAACAGCAAAAGCAAAGTCATGCTGGGTGAGAGGAACTCCAGATATCACAGCAGGCAGGAGACAAGCCTGGCTGCAAGGCAGCTTTGGAAGGAGAGACCCTGGGGGTCCTGATGAGCAGCTAGCTGAATGTGATTTCTCCAGTGGGGTCCAGCTTCATTCTGGGCTGGGTCAGCAAGAATACAGCCAGTAGGTCATGTGAATTATTATTTCCCACACTGTTAAGCACTCATAATCCCAAAAAAATTGGAATACTGTGCCCAGTTTTGAGGTCTCCACTGAAAGAAAAGCTGAAGATTCAGTGGAGGAGCCATACAGGGCAGGAGCACTTACAAGATACAAAACCTGCAAGGCAAGAACACTGGATTTTTTTCAGTACAGGGCAAAAAGAATAAGGGCAGAGCCACTTGACATTTTTAAGCTACCTAATGGGCACAGGACAGTGTAGAGCCAAACTCTCCTTTGTGCATGCCAGAGATGAGAGGCAAGTGTCAGAAATTGCAGAGAAAAATTTACACAGCTAAAGAAGAAAATAAACCTGGTGGTTAAACAATCAGTTTTCTGACTACTGACAAGGATGGAGATTTTGCACTTGACTAGACAAGGCTCTCCACATCCTGACCTGATTTTGAAGGTTTCCCTGCTTTGAGCAGATTGGACAAGAGACCTCCCAAGTTTCTTTTTCAGTCTAAATGATTCCACACTTCTAAGAAAGCAAGGGACCCCCACCAAGCTGGAGCCACCTGTCCATATGGCAGTGAGCTAAACAGATTTGGATACCCGACACCAGCAAGCCTGAGTTTATTTTGGGCACAGCTGATGCACAAGAAAATATCACTATGTGCGTAAAACACCTCTTTGTAGTGATGTAACTGACAGCCATGAGCTCCTGAATACAAAAATGTCTGAGTTTCCATAGAAACTAACTTGGTTAATCCTTCCTGCATCCTTCATTTCTCTACAGGAGAGAATCAAGGCTGTCAGCACAACTTTACAAAAAGACACCCCCAAAGCCACACGTGCAGCTGACATTAGGGGCATCTCTGTGAGCTGGATGCTGCTCATACAAGGGGTGAATACCTGGCTAGGTGTGTATCACACCACACACACCAACAGCTTCAGCACTGCAAATGATCTACACCATGTTAGAGCACAGCATCCCTCACCAGGAGAGGCTGAGTTCGCTGGAATGGCAGCACAGGAACACCATGTGTGACAATGCATTCTTCTCCACCTTATCTATCTTGCCTTCCCTTTAACTTTTCCCTTCCCCTCTGCTTGTAGTTGAGTTATTCCATTCCTAGACCTGGTGTTCTTGAAAGGATAAGGATTTTTAGTGAGCACAAGAACAAACCAGCATACCAGTTTCTCACCATTTTGCCATTGATCAAACTACAGTGCATTCCCTAAATTCCTCCTGTCCCAGTGCCAAGTTCCTCAGTCATAAGCCACATACCTGTATTATGAAAGCAAGTATTCTGTTGTTGATCAGAGAGGGGATTTTATTTTTTAGAATTACCATGACAGGGTTTTCATGGGTAGTTAATTAATTGTTGCAGTTGAATAATCAGAAGCCTGACCTCTACTTTTCCTATGCCAGTAATCTGCAGAAGCATGTTGTAGAATTTGAATACAAAACAACCACAGAGCTATCTGCAGGTCACTGAGACATTTAGCTTTCACTGTGTCCATAGCTTGTTACCAGGGACCACTGGTGATACAGTGAACTTTGTGTATAATACAGGAAAGAGAAGAAAGTACTGAAGTTCTTTCATGCTCCCCCCATTGCAAGGCATGGCTGCCTTCTCTTGGTTCCCAGATGGAATCCAGACACAGAATGTAGAAGATTTCAGTCCACTGAAAAAGAGCAGTCTTGTGTTTCTAGGTACCCCTGAGGGTTTTTCCATTTACGGGGGATTTTTTTGCATGTTGTAGTTTTTTTAACTCCTTGATTCAAAGTGACCAAACAGTCAACATCTTTCTACACTTGCCTGCAGACATGCACATGCATTTACTGATCCCATATGCTTTCTTCTTTATGTGCTGGAAACTCAGTTGTAATACCTTAAAATTAATCAATACATCAACCCACATCCTCTAAAATACAAATACAAACTAACAAAACTGCAGGCTCATATACATTGTGCAGCCAGCAAAGAAAATGTCTAGCCTGATTTTCTCTGTAATTTCAAAGTGGTCAGAACAAGGACTTCCCTGTTTCTACAGACAACATCCCACAGCACATGAGACAATACTTCTTATCTTTGCTACTGTTAAAGAAGCCAGTGAACTCAAACAGAATTCCTCATATTTCCCACCTGCAGGGTTAATTCTGCAGTACTCAGCCACTAAAGCCCCCTGCTAACAGCTGACCACTGAGAAATTTTCTCAAGAAGGGACGGGAAAGAAAACAACATATTACTCAAATTTCTAAGAGCTTGTCTCAGTCAGAGAGCTGTTTTCACAATAACAGAAATCAGAGAGCAGAGCAAGAAGCTGAGAGTAGAGAAGCTCAGGATGGAGGAACAAACCTGTTCTGTCTCTCTGTCCAGAACTGTCCTGCTTACATTACATTTAGGCAGCTTTGGATTGTTTTTGGGTTTTTTAAAATAAAGATTAGACAAAATAGATTTTTAGACAGCAACAAAGGCACAAAGCACATTGGTCAAACCACACAGTTTGAGAGGCAGGGTGCTGTGCTAATAGCAACATCCCTCCTCAGCAATTTTGTAATCAGCATTTAGAACAATACCCAAAGAAATACACAAAGCGATCAATCAACTCAGTGAGCACGCTGCATTTAATCCAGAAAACCCAAATGCCAATTCTCTTTCAAAGAAGCCCACAAGACAACCCCACTAACCCTGCCTCAGCAGCTGCTCTTGCACCTTCCTGCCCACCCCAGCTGCTCCTGGGGCAGCTGTTGCAGAGCTGAGCACACTCAGCTGGGGGAATCCTGCTGGCCACATCCCCACAGCCACCCCCTGGTCCTCTGCCCTCCTTGGGCTCACACCTCTTTTCTAACAGCTCCTGAAACTACCTGGGCAGGAGTTAAGAGGCTTTTGGCTCAAGGAAGACTTAACCACATCTCTCAGTCAGACTTTATAGATTAATACTCCAAATGTTCACCTTTAATTTTTTAGGCTGGGAGCAGTTCCTTAGGATGATGTACAAGCATGAGGGAGCACCCTGAGGGACAGTCCAGCTCACCAGTGACAGCTGGGTACAGCCCAGAGACAGGAGTTGGGAACAGGAGGTCAGGACTGCCAGAATTCAGAAAGGAGAGCACAGCAAAAAATCTGTATGTTCAGCTGTTAACCAGCCAAAAATCAGCTGTGGAGGATGGTTCAGCTGCACTCCCAGCATCTCTTCTTGGCCACACTGGGTGGTCACAGCAGAGCTGGTTTGTTCAGCTCTTGATGATGGTTGTGGCATAATTGGAGTCTGTATCTACTCCAACGAAGTGTGAGATAAACTCCCTGCAGATCTGCAAGACAGTCCCCACTTGTCACTGAGAGCTATTCAGATACTAATGCTCATACTGGCTACAGAATCACTAAATAATTTATCCTTTTAATGTATTTCTATTTTCTCTCTTTCATAATACCATTTAATCTTCCTGGTTCCAGTTACCACATTTGTAAGATCAGATCTCTTCTGGGGCTTTACTTGCTGAAAGCTTCATCCTCTTTCTGTTACTTTTTCAGATTATTCAGGTAGAGAATATATTCTGAACAGTAACTATCAACAGTCATGTTAAATAAAATTAAATAAATAAAGGCTTGCATTATTATATGGGTTTCCCACTCTACCCTGCATGTATCTCTGTCTGTAACCTGTTTCTCCTACAATACATTTATTTTCTAACACTTATTACAGGGCTTCAGTGGTCTGTGTAGTTTTATCTCTCACGTACCTTGCCTTGGCCTCTCTCCCACCAATGACTGCAGTGTAGAATAGATTATAAAATTCTATCAAAGTTCATGGTGTTTCCCCTAATCCTGAAATGTCCTTGGATTCAGAACATAGTTAATTTGTTGCTTTTACTTCTGCTTTTTGATACAGTGATTTTACTTCCATAGAGACTTCTTTTGATACAGCTCTCTTAAGAGAGGAAAAGATGTAACCTGTTTTGGAGCTTTAACCACATAAAACCACATTAACAGAGTTAATCTTAATCAGTTCCTCATTTGGACCATATGTCACCCTACTTTGGTTTTGCTGCATTTATTTCCTTGTAGTGAAATGGGAAATTTCTGATCAACATCATGTAACACTCCCTGTTTCACTTGCCTTTCTTACTCCATTATTTCCCTTGCCTCAACCCATCACTCTTAGTATTCCCCAGGAGCAAATGCAATGATGCACTAATGTTTTGTCTGCTTTCATTTGATTTCTAGGAAAAGCATCAACCTGTCATGAAAAATAAGCCATTACTCATCTCTGCAGCTGATGATGGATAGTTTTCCCTCTCTAATCGACCTGAGTGCTCCCCAGAAGGCTGTTTTGTCAGAGCTGCTCTTCTGAGCTGCTGTCTTGGTTTTGCTGGCAAAGAGCAGATAAACATTAATACACCTTCTCAGGGTATTTTCCATCCCATTCACCTTTTGTTTTGGGCAGTGTAGGGTAACTTCCTCAGGCAGAACAATAAACATTCTCATATTTCTTGGTGTCATCTGGGCAGCTCCTTCCTCGCTGCCATACCAGAATACCTGCAGTGTTTTGAGATCTCCAGTGCTGCCCTCACTGTCTATGGCTGGCACAATGAACAATGGTTCCATTTCTTCACTCTTTGGATTTGCTGGGTTTGTTCTCTTCTGCTTCCCTGACTGCTGCTAACCCCGTGTGATTATCCCTTGTGGCACTAAGCTATTTCCCAGGCTGCTGAAGAGAGGATCTTCTGAATGTGTGAGCAGCCACATCAGCTCACTTACTTCCTTTTGCTAATGGGGGATGTTTTTTTAATGTGTGCTGACAACTGGATAGAGTCTATAAGCCCTGACTGCTACAACTTCTGACATTCTTCAAAGACAATGGACAGGGTAAATTACAGGATGGTAGAAGAGGACTCATGAGATTTTGATTGCTTAACCATAGACATGAAACACAATCACTTGCAGACAGCTTTTTACAGGTGTTTCCCAATGTGCCATAGGGGACCTTCCCAGTGTGTCAGTGGCAGCCCAGAAAAAGGTACAGGATAGCCTTGGACAGTGCCCATTCTGGAGGAAATACCTCCTCTCTGCAGGGAGTCACAGGGAAGTGGAAAGTAGCTGTGCATGCTAGCTTGAAATTGCCAAAATAAAGGAACTCACTTTGAAGCCTACAGTTTCGTACAGTATTTTGCACAATTAAGGTTGGAAATCTGCTTAGCTACAGAAAATGCAAAAAGCAAACACAGGGAGAGAGAGGAGAGAGGAGATTCTGTGGTAAAATATTAAGAGAAAGATGGAAGGTGCAGTTTATATTGCAGGAAAGCTACTTGAGAATACCAGGCAATTGGAATTTGGCAATATTCCAGTTTGAAATTTGGCAAAATTACCATTTGGAATTTGACAAAATTTTGGTCCATTTTTTGTTGCAGATGATGCAAAAATACAAAAGAAACAAGAGGGTTTGGTCATGGATTTGGAAGTGAAATTCTTGCTAATAAAAAAAGTACTTGTCTGATATATACTCTGATGTTGGTTTGAAAACCCAGGAGTCAGAATACTGTTTTTGGAAAACTGTATTCTACCACTTTGATGTGCTGATGTCCATCTGTGCTTGCAGTATAATTTGGAATAATTTGTCCAGGACAGAACTGTCTCTCCATTGCCTGAAGAGTCGCTTTATTTTCTGTGACGGGCAAGGGTCAGAGCACAGTTTGTAAAGCAAAAAGCACAAATCTTTGCCGATTCTGTTGCCTCACAGATTTCATTCTGCTGCAGCTGGTGGCTGAGCATTTGTGCCTGGGATGGCTGAGGAGCAGGAGCTGACTCAGGCCCACAGAGGTGCCCTGGAGCCCCCGGTGCAGCAGCGCAGCAGCAGCACGTACCGCAGCGCGGAGCACTCGCAGGCGCTGCTCAGCGGGCTGGTGTCGCTCAGGGACAGCAGCATCCTCTTCGATGTGGTGCTGGTGGTGGAGGACAAACCCATCGAGGCTCATCGCATCCTCCTGGCTGCCTCCTGTGACTACTTCAGGTACACTGCTGTCGCCCCGATTCTTAAAGTTTTTCTGATGTTTACATTCTTGTAACGAACTTTCTCACGCACTTCCTGTAAATAACTTATTGGTTTGCATTCTTTTATGGAGGAAGAGAAATTTGATAGACTTGGTTTGTCCAGGGTCATTGGAGAGGTGGCACTGTTGTCCTCCAATCCACTTTTGGAAATCAAGAAACTTTTGGAAATCAATAAATGTTGGAGTCAGAAATTAAATGCCCTCTTTTTTACCTTAGAAAGTCCAGTGTCCGCTGTGGTGGTGTTTGCAGTGCCACAGCGCTGATCTCCCTTAGGACAAGGGAAGAGATCAGAATGTTGACTCATGTTTCAGAAGGTTGATTTATTATTTTATTATATATATTATATTAAAAGAAAATGATATATTAAAACTTATTAAAAGAATAGAAGAAAGGATTTCATCAGAAGTTTAGCAAGGAAAGGAAAGGAATGATAACAAAAGCTCGTGACTCAGACAGTCCGTGCCAGCTGTGATTGGCCATTAATTAGAAACAACTACATGAGACCAATCAAAGATGCACCTGTTGCATTCCACAGCAGCAGATAATTATTGTTTACATTTTGTTTCTGAGGCCTCTCAGCTTCTCAGGAGAAAAATCCTAGCAAAAGGATTTTTCATTAAATATGTCCGTGACAGTCTGCGTCGATTTATTTCGTGTCCTAGAGGGACACGCAACAGGCACATGTTGTGGTGTTGTTCTGGGTCTTAGGATGAGGTGAGAGATGAGAATTGACTCCAAGTTCTCAGAAGGCTGATTTATTATTTTATGATATTATATTAAAAGAAAATGATATATTAAAATTATAGTAAAGAAAGAGAAAGGAGACATCAGACAGCTAGAAAATAATGAATAATAAAAACTTGTGACTGACTAGAGAGTCTTGACACAGCTGGACTGGGATTGGTTATTAAGTAAAAACAATTCACATGCTGGGTAAACAATTCTCCAAATCACATTCCAAAGTAGCAAAACATGGAAAAGTTGAAGCTTCTCAGGAGAAAAAAATACTGGTGAAGGACTTTTTCATAAAATATCACAGTAACAGGCACGTAGCTGGCTGTTAGTCACAGCTGTGACATCCAAAGCTTCTGGCTGGGCAGACTCCTTCTGAATGGAAAATCAGACCTCTAAGATGGAGCTGAGGCTGTTGTAGCCACGTTTCTCCTCACAGAGAAAAGCAAGGCAATCTTCCCAAGAACATTTCTGGGATTCACCTTCTCTGAACATCAGAGAATGATCAAAACAATTCTTATCTCATTTGCTGTGCCTGTGTTGTGCAATAGTAGAATGCAATATGGAGATTGTTTGCCCACAGTGATGGTGGTTTTTTTCCTTGGCCTATCAGGGCCAGGTGTGTGTGTGTGTCAGGACTGGTTCTGTGCATTTGAGTGCTTGGCAGGTTCAGTTTAGATGTAATGTAACATAATGTAATACAGTGTAATAAAGTAATTATTTAGCCTTCCTTTGCTCTTTCTGCAATACTGCCTCTCGCCTGTTCCTGTGTCATTCTCAGCACAAGAGTGACAGGCTGTTTCAAAATACTAACTATGGCTTTATTCACCTCTCTGTTATTTCTCTGCAGAAATAAAGCTCTTGTTCCTGCACACTGAGCTTACCTCCACTAAATTCACTGTGGTACTTGGAGGTTTATAAAGAGGAGGGACTATCTGAACTGGTGTCTTCTGCTTAAGTGCACTCTAAGTGGCTTTTAACATATCCTTAGCATTGTAAGACTTTGCCTGTGGTGGTGATCATTTTATAATACACAAAAAAACTCACTGGAGCTGGATCACTGCTGTGTGCCTGTAGGGTGACTCACTGGCCATTAAACCAGGCAGTCCCCAGGCAATTTGATGAGCAGTTCCTTTGTTTTCATACAGCAAACACCCAAGTCAATCCAGACAAATTTCTAACTGAAGGAAGAACTGCTCTACCTTGGGAAAAAATCCCACTGTCCCGAGTTCCTCTGTGTTTCCTCTTCCCCCACACCCAGAGTATCTGCCTTTGACCATTGACTACCCATAGGTACTGGGTGTGTATTTAAGTTCTTCACCTGAACTGTACCTTCTAGGTTGCCCCTACTGTTTTCCTGCACAATGAAGTGTTACTTTCTTAGGTCCTAAAGGCCTGTACTCTTAACTTAGAGAAAAGGTAATCACATTAGAGTGTCTAGCTCTGTTTTTGTATTTCCAAATATTTTTGTGTTCCCAGGACAACATAAGATGAGCAAACTGGAAATAGCTTTAATGTAAATCTGCCATAGCATGTGCCATTGTCTGTTTTGCAGAGGAATGTTTGCAGGAGGATTGAGAGAGATGGAACAAGAAGAAGTTCATATTCATGGCATCTCCTACAATGCAATGTGTAAAATCTTGAACTTCATTTACACTTCTGAGCTGGAACTCAGTGTGAACAGTGTACAGGAAACCTTAGCTGCAGCCTGCCAGCTTCAGGTGAGGTACTGGGAGATGTGACAAAAAAGAAACAAGAAACAAAAAGCAACAATGAAAGAGACAGAAAACATGGATATCTGGTTAGAGGGAGGGTTAGGGGATGAGCAGGAGCATAGGCATGATAAGAAGGATTTCTGGGATGCTGTATCCACTGGAACTAACTGTGGAAGGATAGGAGCAATGAATGGGTCCTTACACATCTCATTTGTGCCAATGGTTTAATTCGTTAAAACATTACTCATTTCATATAGAGGAGTATTTTATATAGCATTCATTTTCACTGATGTGTTTGTGAAAGCTTCCCTGAAATAGAATATCCCTGGCCTACGGTAAGGAATAGGGTTTGCTGCTCAGAAATTGTGCTGCTCAAGGTGAGTCCACAGGCACATGACCTCTCCTGACCCCACCACTACAGGAAATCCTGCCACCATGGTTTGCACTAAGTGCAGGCTTCATGTGCTTTTAAGACAAGGTTTTTTCTCTAATTTCCCCTGCAGCTAACTGCTGCACAAGGCTTTGGTACTAAATCCTAAACTTTGTGAGTGCTTGCTTTGGTTGGTTTTACACACTTTGTTAGCAGAGGGGCTCCTGGACAGCAATTAGTTCTTTGTTCCTCCTACCAGATACAACTTTAAATTGTTTTCAGAAGACAATACTAAATATTCATTTTCCTTTCCAATGGCTTCCTATGCTCTTGAATGAAATATTTGTTACAGATACAATCTTTGATATAGCATGTCTGTAGTGCTCTGGGAAAACAAGCACAGAGTGACTGTAATCACCATGTCCTGTGTCTGTTTGCCTGGCTGTTCCCAGGCAGACTGCAGAGCAGGCAGTGCCCAGGGTCCCAATGGAAGGCACATTGCTGCTGCTTCTGAAGCCTGACTTACCATTGCAGCAGAGCGTGGCTAAGAGAGCTGTGTTATATTCATCCACATACCCATGCTGAGTTCTGTTTCTCTGGGGAAAGGTGAATAAGGCACAAGTGACCATGGTGCTCAGACTGTGAGGAGAGCAGCCATTTCATGGACAATTTCCTTACAGTCATCCCAGGCTTCAGTCCCCTGTCTCTCAAGTGTAGGGCAAGTGGTGTCTGAAATGAAAACCTCTCTCTCTTGCAGATTCCAGAAGTCATTAAGTTCTGTTGTGATTTCCTCATGTCCTGGGTAGATGAAGAGAACATCCTTGATGTGTACAGACTAGCTGACCACTATGACTTAAAGCATTTGAGTGAGCAGCTGGACTCCTACATTCTGAAGAACTTCACAGCTTTCTCAAGGACACAGGTGTACCGACAGCTGCCCCTGCAGAAGGTCTACTCCCTTCTCAGCAGCAACCGTTTGGAGGTTAACTATGAGTTTGAAGTTTATGATGGAGCACTTTTTTATCATTATTCTCCAGAGGAACTGGAGACAGATCAGGTCTCCCTGATGGAGCCCCTTAAGCTACTTGAGACAGTTCGTTTTCCTCTGATGGAACCCCAGATCCTGCAAAGACTTCATGACAAATTAAGTCCATGTCCTTTAAAAGATACAGTTGCAGATGCATTAATGTACCACAAGAATGAATGTCTTCAGCCAATGCTTCAGAGCTCCCAGACACAGCTGAGATCAGAGTTCCAGTGTGTAGTGGGATTTGGAGGGATGCATTCTACTCCATCCATTGTCCTCAGTGATCAAGCCAAGTATCTGAACCCCTTGTTGGGGGAGTGGAGGCACTTTACAGCTGCACTGGCCCCCAGAATGTCCAACCAAGGGATTGCTGTTCTCAATAATTTTGTATATTTAATTGGTGGAGACAACAATGTAAGTGGTTTTCGAGCAGAGTCAAGGTGTTGGAGGTAAGATAAGGATAATCCTGCTATTAATTTTATTGCCACCGTGTTGCCCATTTCTGAGTCAGTAAGCCAATAGACAGTCAGTACATTTGCCAGCCAAAAGATCAGGAACTGAGCAGGAGCCTCACTGGAAGAAAACACAAGAAATGAGCTTCATAGTAACAGGAAGCTCCCAGCAGTGCTTATGAGACAGAGCTGAGCCTGACAGTGTAGAAACAGCTACTCACTCAAGAGTACTACTTGTGCTTCTTTCTGCCTTGTTGGAGGAGGGAAGTATTAAAGGTGTGGGAAGCAGTAATGAGTCTCAGCTCTAGGCTGTCTAGATATTCTCTAACTAGCATTGTCTGGAAGTCTTCTATGTGCAGTTTTTGTCCCAATACAAAAGGATTTTAAATAAAATGCTATTACCAACAGATTTTCAAAAATCTGTGTGCACAAGAGCAGCATTCCAGAGTCCTTTTATATTACTGTGTGACAGGGAAGAGCAGGAGAGAGGAGCAGGTTTAGACCTTCATGCCCATTACATTACAGCAAAAACAGATATAAACCCTTCTGTCTTTATATTGTGCTCAGTTTTACAAGTATTAGCTGAGTTGCTCTTATTTTATGGCATGAATAGTTTCAATTCTCAGCCAGTTTTCTCTGTAACTAAAATTTCCAGATGAGAGAGATAGTTTGACATGAAAGTGAATCATGAGACTCACTTTGAGCAGCAGATATTTGGGGAAAAGAATCAAAGAACCCACCACATATTTATGCCATTCTTGTATTTTTGAAGATCTAGATTGAGTCTTTGTGCTATTTTTAGACTGTGTTACCTTGTAGGATGGCTTTGTGCAAACAGAGATTGTGATATGTAACCTGACAGCAGTGTACAAGATAATGGAAAATCTAGGCTTTGATAGCATGATTATGTCAGCCAAACTACATCTTCTATAAATAGAACAAAACAACTTTGCTAATAATAAAATGCTGACAAGGCCAAATTTCACATCACTTAGAGATGAGCTCAATCTCAGCTGAAGCCAGTGCAGTAACCCACATCCACAGAGCTGTCTGCTATTCCTGCAGTGATTCTGCAGCTGCAGGAATAACTTTCTTTGATCCCATTCTTTTACAAGGTATGACCCACGACACAACAGATGGTTCCAGATCCAGTCCCTGCAGCAAGAGCACGCTGACCTCAGTGTTTGTGTCGTGGACAACTATATTTATGCCGTCGCAGGCCGAGATTACCATGAAGACCTGAGGGAAGTGGAGAGGTATGACCCTAAAACCAACACTTGGGAATATGTGACACCTCTGAAGAAGGAGGTAAGGAGTGCATTAGCCACACACACTACCACAGTCCCCCTATTCCTGATTTAAGCTTGCTAGATGTTTTTCTCAGGTGTAACTTTTAATTTGCTGATATTCAGATGGGAAGCAGTAAACTCTGTATATGCAATAAATGGATGACAAGAAAATGAAGTAATAGCATATGTAAATTACATTTCCCAGTTAAATGCTTATTTTTCCTGTTTCTTGTTGATTTTGCCTGCACCTTTATTGTGTTAATTCTTAAAACTGTTAATAAAACAAGTAATAAATGTGTGTCACTGCTGAAAATATAAAAAGCCTGAATTGAGTGCTACTAAATAGAATAACTTGCATTCCTGATAACACTGCTTGTATAAGAAAAATCGACAATAAAAAGGCTTCCAAGTAGATTAGGGAGTAAAGTTATAGTATGAAGGAACAATAAAGACAGAGAATGCTGCAGTTCTGGAACTTTTAGAAATTCTAATGTGTTTCATTTAGAAATTCACAATTATAATATCTTAAAAAGAACTGTCCATAAGAAAATCCTTTCTGCTTTTGATCCCTGCATAACTCATGACCAATATCACTGCCTTCATGTCTATTCCCTGCTTCCAAACCGGGATAAACACACAAATGCAGACCTGAAGCTGTTGCTTTGCCATGGTTGTGCTGTGCAGGTGTACGCCCACGCGGGAGCGGCGCTGGATGGGAAGATGTACATCACGTGTGGCAGGAGAGGAGAGGATTACCTGAAGGAGCTGCAGTGCTATGACCCCAGGACTGACCGCTGGGACGTGCTGGCAGACGGCCCCGTGCGGCGCGCGTGGCACGGCATGGCCGCGCTGCTGGGCAAGCTCTACGTCATCGGGGGCAGCAACAACGACTCCGGCTACAGGAGGGACGTGCACCAGGTGAGAGCAGCTGACACCTCGTAAGATCCACGTCTCTGGGCTATTGTTTGAGTCCACTCTGGCTGGCTATGGACCCTGGCCTCTCGGGGCCTTTCTGGGTCGCTGCGACCCCGAGATTTTTCAAAGTCTCTTTTTCCAGCCCGGAGCTTGAAGAGTGAGTCAGAGTTCTTCATTTCTCAGTCTCAAGGTTGTTTATTGTTTCTTATCTATAAAAAATTTTCTCCTCCCTGCCGAGGTCCAGCAGGACAGTTCCAGGCACTCTGCCTGCTCCCAGGGCGGTGTTATGTCTTTAAACTAAAAACTACGAGTACAATGTTTACAATTACTTCCCAATACCAATCACCTATGTTAGACAGTGAGCTTCTACTCTAAACCAATCTGTGAGTGCCAGCATCACAGCAGAAGATGGAGGCCAAGAAGAAGAAGGAGAAAGGCTGGACACACCCAGTTCCCTCCATCTTGCCTCCTGAACCCCCATATCAAAAACCCTAAAATCTAGTTTTCCACCCCGTGATAACTTCACTAATATTCTCCTTTAACTGTTGTGGCTTGCTGATCTTCATCTAAGGTTGGTAACTTGCTCCATGGGTCATAATCAAACCCACAGGTGTTTTGGGCTCTGTGCCAGGGTCTCTGAGCCCCCTGGCAGGGGTCCTGGCCGTCCTGGACAGCCAGAGGGATGTTCTGGGTTCCCACACTGGTCCACACGGTCTTACATGGACAAAGCAAAAGACCAGAAATGCTCTTCTCCACGTGGGGACGAGTGTCCTGTTTATTGGCTTGGGAAGGGACATCTCAGACTCTGGTGACCTCCCAGGTAGAAAAGAGAGGGTTCCCTTCTTGCAGGGGACTTTTATACCCGAGGGAATGGGGGCAGGGGAAGAGGACCACAGCCAATGGGATACCATTGAGGAGGGGTAACCAGGGGCCAGACCACCACGGGGTGCAGGGCACAGGGGTGGACGAGGGAGAGACCATGTGATAGGAGAAGGGAATAACAATCCACGTGACATAACATAAACTATTAGTGCAATACAACAGCACCTGGGTCTTTTCTTGGCTTCTTGTGGATGATGGCACTTAGATGTAATGTCTTTCTCTTACTAAGTATGCAAATGAAACTGCCTGCTCAGCTAGATGAGCTCTCCCTCACTCACCTGCAGAACCGGCAATGATTTATTTACTGTTGTCCATCTTGAACACTTTGTCTCACCCACAAAGCACTAAAGCTCTAGCACTTGGAATTCTTACCAATTTTAAAACATCTCTGATGGATAACTTCATTGGCATGCATATCAAAACATCAGTTAAATTTGCTTTATGCTGTCTTTACATTCATTATTTATAAGTGGAGAACTTTTGAATTACCAATGTGTAATTGCAGGGCAGAGCTGTTAAGGATGTAAGTTCCTGCATATTCCCCCTACCTGGGGGTGTGTTGGATGGCAGTTGTCTAATGCAATTAAAATGTACAGTATGGCAAAAGACATCTGGAGAAAACCTTATTCCAGCTTCTAGAACTGCTAGAGACTTGAAAGGAAGACACAAAAAGTAACTGGTTTTGTAGAGCCAGTGGAGATGGCAGAATTAAATCTAGCTGAAGAGTGTGTCTGAATGATAAGAAGGTGCCTACAAATGAAAGCAGTTAGCCAAGTAGGTACCCAATGAAATCTGAAACTCCCTGACATATGGCACAGAGGCAGCTTAGCAGATTTGTCATATTTGTATGTTCCAGCATTTTTTCTCTAATGCAAACAGGTGAATTATGTCTGGGCTTATATTAGCACGTGCTCCCATCCCTTTCACTTTTGTACACATTTTTGGAATGACATATAGCTGTTACTCCAGCAGCAGGGTCAGAACTTGTGATTTCAAAGCTATGTGGCAACTGTGCACTATTTTCTGCTGAGCACTGTACTTGTATTAGATAGTCACATGCTGTCTCCATTATCAACACACTGTCAAAAGACTGATGATATTCCTTCCTAAATAGTTTACCTTATGGCCATACTACAAGTTTATGGCCAAGGATGAATTGGCCAAGCATAAAAATATGGCCAAGGATACAAGTCCAGTTTTGCCTTCTCTCTTTTTTTGTTTTACAGGTTGCCTGCTATAAGCCAAGCACTGATCAGTGGACAAATGTCTGTCCACTTCCTGCAGGACATGGAGAGCCAGGCATTGCAGTCTTAGACAACAGGATTTATGTCTTGGGAGGCAGATCCCACAACAGGGGAATCCGCATGGACTATGTGCACATTTATGATGCAGAGAGAGACTGTTGGGAGGAAGGACCCCAGCTGGAGGATGACATTTCTGGCATGGCTGCCTGTGTCCTCACATTGCCCAGGGCTATTTTAATGGAAACAGAGAAGTGGCTCTCAGAATGGCACGCAGACCGAATGAAGCATCATCTTGACTTTCCACCAGAAGTTATGAGTGTATCAGACTGGGAGGAATTTGACAACTCAAGTGAAGATTAGAATAACTTAATTTTTTTTTTCTTTTTTTCTTTTTTTTTTTGCCAGTGGACAAAGAAATGAAGGCTTGGGGAAAGTACTTGAGAGATTTTATATGTCTTTCTTATATCATAAAAGTATTTAAAGGTTTTAAAAATAAGTGTTTCGCACAAAATGCCATTCACAGTCAGTATCTACCCATCTGCAAGTGTCCTGCACAAAATGCACTTCCAGTCAGTACTGCCCACCTGCCAGAAAGCAGCGTTTTTACAGTAACCACACAACTGCCATTTCCCCCCAGTTGTATAGAGGTTCTTGCACTTTGAAGGAGGCTTTTCTCAGCCTTCAGCATGGACAGAAAAAAAGCACAGAAGGCTCAGCTTGGCTAGCTTCTTTCCTTCCAGCTTTTAGCTCAAAATAGCTTCTTGAGATTTTTTTTTCCTTTTCTTTTGGGTAATAAAACTTCCTAGCCAGCTTAATACAGGAAGGTAACACCTAGTGCTGCCCTCCTGTGCCAGGTGTCAGACAGCTTGATTAGGTTTTCAGCAAGAGTGAACATACAGAAACAGGAAGAGTAGCAAGTCTGAACCTTCATCTCATCTGGGCATGCAGCCATCCTTGTATCTGGCTGAGAGTCTGTGAACTGACACCCACTCCTGAACTTCTATACTGCAAGTTCTGTCAACACAGTGGAAAGAAGATTTCTAGAAAAATCTCTCTGTACAGAATATGGCAATCTCATCATTTCATGGTCAGACACATTTCACTGTTCTCAACCATAAATTAATAAATTCTTGTCAGAACTTTTTTAACTGCTGTCTCCGTTTTATTAACAGTGATGTGGTGGCTGAAAGTTTCATTATATCCTACAGCAGCATTGGCAAAGTTACTCCAGCCTGAGAGATGGGCAAATTTTTCATTCTTTTATTATAGGCTTTACAAGAAAATAAAGAGAACAGAGATTGGTTTGCCATAGCAAAAGAAAAAAATAATGAGATAACAAGAAGTATGGAAGATTACACTGGTCCAAGACCCTGCAGTAGCTGAACTAATGCAGGAACTACAGCTGAGAAAGATAAGGCACAGTAAATCCTTCCTTCATGGGACCTTAAAATAATTGGTTCCTGACTCCCATCTTGCTTACCATTAGGTTAGAAGCTGATTTAAAGTCTGAACCAGTGTCATACTGAACACGATGAGATCCTTCCTCTAGGAGGGGTAGAGTAATCAGTGCATCAGAAAATCCTGAAAAACTCCCAAAAGCTTTTAAATCTTATAGCAATAACAGGCTTGCAGAAAGGCAAAACCAGTGACAATCAGGATGACGTGGGACCAGGCAAGTGTCATCACTTGTGACAAATACTGCACATGGATGTGCCACTTCAGAGAAATGCAGGAAGTTCCTGCACATTCCCCCTACTTGGGGGGATTGGTTATGGAAGCAAAGATGATTTCAAAACAGACCTCAATTACTCTGCTTTAGTAGACTGGGCTGCTGGAAAAAGACTCAAAGAGTATTTGCACATTTGTTTAAATAAGTTCAATAGCTTTTTCTTGGTAAGAGGGACATTTGTTGGACTTCAGCACTGTCAATTTTTACCTCCATCTCTGAACCTTTGCCAATTAGCAAATAAAAGACCTGGTAACTGCAGGAAACCCTGATTAGGAGCTTTTTCAGAAAATACTTTTTTGATAGTGAACTCTGGTCTGCACACAGGGTCTGGAAATACAGACTTTGTTACACTGCAATATTAGAGACTGATAAATATTCCTTTTTTGCCTACAGAGTTACTTGTGATGTGTAGGAATTAAATGTAGCCTGCAGATGTAAGGACATCCCTCTCTGACCTGGGTATCACTAGAACCATTCCTTCCAGACTGCAGGTGGCAATTTGTTTCCTCTGCAAACAAATTATTAAAGTGATTGGTTTCCATTTTCCATTTTAACCAGCACCTCTAGACAGACAAGTGATGCCCTGTGTTATACAAAGATACAGGGTTACTTTTGTTATTTAGATGAAACCTTACTTAGCCTCTAAAACAATGAAAAAAGAATTAATAACTCTTTGTCTAGCTCCTTTTCCTATGTGTACCACTAGAGGGTATTACTCACTGTTACAAATAACCAACCTGAGAGGCTAATTCTTAGATTACAGAGGAGAATAGAAGACATTAATGACTAATTAATGAGCCAAATAAACTTCTTGAGAAAACTTTAGGATAGAGGGGTTTCCACCTTCTACCCTGTCACTCCTTCTGTGTGTGAATACTGATTTCTAGAGAGCCCATCCATTATTCCATTTATCAGCATGTGCTATTTTGTGATTGCATTATTCACTAAATGTTGCAGTTGGATGCTCTGCAAAGCTAATGAATATAAGGCTCAGAATGCAATTGCAAGGAAATTATAGCAGATGATCGCCTACCTTAGCACTACATTGTTTTTCTCTTGTTTTTACTTACTGGTATAATAACCCTAAGTTACATGAACTAACCCTAAGGGCAGGTAATATTTGATAAAAATATAACTTCTTGCTTTCAGCCCCAAAATTTCTTTACATCTGAGCATAATGTGACTTCTGAAAGTTAAGTATGCATTATTGTACTTGCATATATTTCATTTAGGTAAAAAACCACAGAGATTAGCTCAAAGCATCCTAATAATTTTTTAACAGTAGCTCATTTTAGGCCAGCATGTCCTTTTTTCGAACTCACACACAGGCTAAATAATAATAAAATTGCTTTGCTTTAAAAATGTCAATTTTCTCTTACTCAGCAGACATAAAGCACTTCTTGTTTACTGCCATTACCTATATAAACAAAATAGGAAAGATTTCAGGTTTGACAGGAGGATTTTTCAGCTTTCTGCAGGAAAAATTACAGGTTGATACACAGAGCTGTAATTATTATTGATTGGTTTTCCTTTCAGGAACTGAACTTTCATGAGCCCACTTAAGCTTTCTGTTACCTCAAGAAAAACATTTACTCATAGGGATTTCCAGCTGATTCTGTATTTCTTTTTATTTTATAAATTCTCTGGTGTCCTAAATATGTCAATCTTGTATCTGACAGTAAAAGGCTTTTTTGTTTTTTTACAGTAAGCTCTCTGAGCCAGTGTAAAACAAGACATTGTGGACAGATGGACAATGAACTAAGAAAGCTTTAAGTTATTTCTGGTCTGTGAGAGGACAATCAAACAGCTCTTCCCGAACCGAGTGATCAAAATACCAACACTTAAACTGCTGATACTTTAGGAAGTCCAGAAGAATAGTAATTAGCTTCCTTGATGATCTATTTTCCTATTTCCTGCCAGCACAGAGGTAAAGCTGTACAGGCATATTTGCCAGATTTGTAATTAGTGGACTTGTATCCTGAAGTATTTCAGGCTTCCACATTTGCAGAAGTGATTGTGATTGCTTCAGTTTTGTTTCATAACTGCTTTCACTACTGTATTTCTTCTCCAGCTGTCTACTTCCAAATCCAACATAGCCTTTCCCATTTTCCTCCTAGTTTAAATTGGGGTCGTTAATTTTGCATTGGAAGCATACCCAGTACTTGATTTGAAACAAAATAAGGATTTTTATTCTGTACCCTTGACAGAAATTTACTTCTCCTTACTTAGGGATGAGCCACATGTACAATTTATTTGGCACTCAGCCCAACTGATGGGATCAAAAGCTTCTGGTGAAAGGAAGAAGGAACAGCTGGGC
>NW_005054483.1:733219-735422 GCF_000277835.1 Geospiza fortis | reverse complement strand
AGAGGTGCAGGGCCTTCTCAAGGGAATATTCTGCCAACTGAGGTTTATTTCATGGGCAGCTGATGCACTTTTCAGCTCCCCACCTCCTCCACTGCATTGAAACTGGCCATGCTCAGCTGCCAACAGGTAAAGTCAAAGAGCATAGAGGTATTTATATGTACTAAAATGGTAAAGTGGTACCAGACATGCATCCATTCTTCCTAAACCAAATGCATTTGTAGGGATGTAATACACCTGAGATGATTGGCTGCAGTCTAGGGAGTTGGAGCCCAGTCTTAGCAGAAAACATTAATGATGAACAAGTCACCTTTTTCTCATATAGATGTAGAATGTGGGATCTTTTACCGAGAATATCTGGTTCAGTTTAACCACAGTTGCTAGAACTGAGGAGGGAATTACTTGAAGGATGCACACAGCCTGCATACATCCAAGTTCAGAACATCTAATTTGAAAGTTCATTCAAACTGAAAACCTCTCCATGCCTTAGAATCCTCTCTGCATTGGAAGGTGGAAGTGTTGGTTCTTCAGCAGCAGTCCAGCCCCATGCAGTACTGCACAAAAACTGGTTTATAATTAATACTACTTACTTCTTACAACTATTTTGAGATTCTAGTATTATCTGTACAAAATGAAGGCAAAATCACTATGTATTATTGTTTTTTATTTTAACAAAAATTGTAATTCAATCAAATGAAGCAGCAGGAATTTTTATTTCCTTTTTATATACTATGAGTTAGTAAATCTGCTGCTAACTTACAGCTTTTGTAATTATTTTTAAACATTATTCAGCATATTATTGCAAGTCCAATTGCTATCTTTTAATCTTTATTTTGGCCATGGTCAAACAGAAAGCAAGCCAGATCTGTTCAAATGACACAAGAAAACATCATAACCTTCATTTTCTATGGTAGCCTGTCTACAGGTGTTTAAAACTGACTCTTACTGGCAGATACAAGCACTTAAACCAGGAGGAATGGATCAGAGGTATAGCTACAAGTAAGATTTCCTAGTAATGGATGAAATTTTTTTTGCATAGATGTGACTTTTCAGATGCAATTATTCATCTCTAGGTCACTGTTCTGCTGTACATGACTAACAGCTGTTGTTTTCCACCCAGGAGATGGCTGGATGTCAGCGGCTGGTAAAATGATACCTGCACATGGATTCAGGGGCTGCTTTAAGATCCTTTCATCTTAATGATGAGACTTTTCCTGGATGGTTTTGTCTACAACATGACACTGGAGAAGTCTTCCATTTTAGATGATTTGAACTCTGCTAAATGTCTGCAGAGACACAGCCCATATGTTCCAATCCAGACACCTCAGCTGGCACTGGCTGCCAACGCAGGATGAGGAACAAAGAGGAAAAAAATGACTGTGTAATGACTGAACTTTTGGAAAAGGCAGAGCATGAAAGAGAGACAGCAAAGCTGCAATAACACTGCACAACAGTCCAGTTAAGAGCTTCAAGACAGACATCTTAAATCTATTTCTCATTTGAACTGGCTTTTTTTTTCTTTCTTTCAAGCGCTGCTTCATTTCACGTTGCCAGCCCTGAAGCAAAACGAATACCAAAAGCACAAATTAAATGAAGTCACAAGACTGAGCTAAAATCACACCATTTGCAGAGGTTTCTACACCTCCGGGGAGCAGTGCAGTTATTGTGTCGCGCCCTTGCCCACTGCGGCTGGACAGGCCCCGGGCACTGAGTCAGAGCTCGGTGCCTGTCTGGGCTCCCGGCGCCAACCTCCCTCTCAGATTCAAACAGCTCATCCGCACCGTGTGCCAAGCGCTGCCCCCGAGCCCTGCTGAGTCCTTTCCGGGGCTTCCTTCCTCTCCAGCGGCTGCGACACCATCTTCCCTCCCGCCTGGGCCACGCTGCGCTTTAACCCCGTTATCTGCGAACAAGGCTATGAAGAGGCAGGAAACGGCCCCTTAGAGCACGTAGGAAATTATCTCGAGATCAGAGATGATTATCACAGCGGGCCGTTTTGTTCCTTAAAAGAAAATTAATTAACTAGTAAAAACCAGCAAAACCTCAGGGGAGGTGGTGTCTGTCTGCAAACCGCCTGGGGTCAGGGTGCTGGCACCCCTCAGATCCAGGAGCAGTGAGAGCGGCCCGAGGCAGCACCGGGGAGCAAAGCCCGGGGCTGGGCGGCACCGAGGAGGGATGGGGAGAAGATGGAGGGTCCCCCTCAGATACC
>NW_005054483.1:720692-732557 GCF_000277835.1 Geospiza fortis | reverse complement strand
CTGCCCAGGCCTCCGCCGGGTCTCTTCCTCCGCCTGGGCCTTCGGGCTCCTCACCTTCCTTCTTCCCTTTCCTTCCCCTTCCCCGCCCGGAGCCATGTCCTCCGCCGCTCGCTTCGATTCGTCGGACCGCTCCAGCTGGTACGTGGGCCCGGTGTCCCGGGCGGAGGCGCAGACGCGGCTGCAGGGGCAGCGGCACGGCATGTTCCTGGTGCGGGACTCGTCCACCTGCCCGGGGGACTACGTGCTCTCGGTGTCCGAGAACTCCCGCGTTTCCCACTACATCATCAACTCCCTGCCCAACCGCCGCTTTAAGATCGGCGACCAGGAGTTCGAGCACCTGCCCGCCCTGCTGGAGTTCTATAAGATCCACTACCTGGACACCACCACCCTCATCGAGCCCGCGCCCAGGTGAGTGTCCCCCGCCCCCGCCACACCCTCCGCCACCTCTGCCCGAGTGGCGCCAGGAGGTGCGACCTGGAGAGGTGTCACAGTCCAGCCCAGTAGCTCCGGGAGCCTGGCACTGGATGTAGATGCTATGAATAAATACTAATAAATTCGTTTCTAACACTGGGCCTTCTTAACTCTCTGGACCTCGCCGACAATTAAAAGTGTTGCTCTTCCAGTCAAATAATCCACGGTGCCTGTGATGACCTTGTGTGTGAAGGTACCATGGACCTCTGCACGGGCTGTAATTGCTTTGAGAGAGGGTGTGGTCGCACGTCACCCTTTTTGTGTTACCCTTTTCTTCTAGCATTGTCTCCGTTCCAAGGATGGTTGAGAAGCTGGTTCACCAGTCCTCTCCCTGATGGAAGTACAGCCTCTGAGCTTAGTTTGCTGTCTACCCCTGCACCCACACTGATTACAATAGAGCTGGCTTTTATGTGATTAGACTGCTTCACCCTGTTAAGTCAGCATTAATACATTCTAGGGCAGCATTTCCCAGACTTCTAGAGTGGCATTTCTGTGTCAAAAAAAAGTAAAACACTTATTTCACTTATTTCTCACAGTTTGCTTATGGCACTGTTCATCTATATCTGCATATACCATACACTTCACTGACAAATGCTGTTCTAGGAGAATGGGAAAATGTGACTTGGCTATGAGCTCCTTCTTTGTCCTGGTCCCAGCATGGGACATACCTGCAACATGCATCAGTGAACTGCTTATGAAGAACCCTAGAATATATTCCTTACTTTTAATTAATAAAACCTTTCTCAGTATCTTTTGTCAAAACTTTTGGGCTTCCTGGATAGAATGAAATTAAAATAAATAAGAGAAAACCAGTGACATATTAAAAAAATAAATCCAAATTGGTTCACTTCTGAATTCTGCATTTTAATATTTTATTATGTTTTGCAGATTAGCAAGCTCTTAAGAGGGAGGAATAACTTTGCGGTTTATAATCACAATTGAACCTTGGCATGGGCCAGTGCTTAATGACAGTCACTTGTCAAAGATTGACAATAGCTTGTCAAGTTGAAAAACTCAAGTGTTCAAAAGTCATTCTGAAAGCTGTCAAGTGATGGGCAGGATGTGACAGAAAGCACAACCTTCAGCAACCCTTCAAGCTGCTGGCAGCCTTTTGGTACTGATTGTGGCTACAGAGATGGGTAGATGAAAAAAAATCTTTTTCACCATTGCAGGAATGGAGCTGCCCAGTGTTGCATGCATGCTTAAACTTGTGGGGAGTTGGGAAGCAAAAAAGTCCTAGGCTGAAGCAATCTTCATGCTTACCTCTGTTCTCCAGCCTGGGTACTCTTGAACCCTTCTGGATGCAGTAATTTGTTCTTAATCATTTATGGCCATGATTGGCTTGGCTTTCTCAAAACACTTGAGAACTTAGAGCTGATTGCACTTGCACACTTGGTATTTGTGAGGAGTCCTGTGTGAAATGTTCTGTGAGCATTTTAGTACCATCTTATTTTCAAGGTTTTGGTTGCATATTGTTCTCTCAGCACAGAGACAAATGGGACCTAACCTGCAGTGAATTGACTTTTTAAGCTTTTTTATAGAGCTACAAATGGCATCCAACTGGGTGTTTTTACTTAGCATGACTTTGTTAAAACTCTTAGAAAAATCAGTTATGTGGTTGATGATTTTAAATGCTGTGCAAAGGAGACTTCCTGCTGCAAGGGGGAGGATGTAAGGTAGCATTCCCAGATTTTTGGGGTTTTTATTTTTAATGGACCGGATTTAGAACAGGGGTATGTGCTTCAGAACTGTTATGCTAATTCTTATTTCTCTGGCATTTTCCTGGGCACAGATGCTTGTGCTTTTGAAAGCTGTTCATTCTTTTAATTTCACAAAGTACAGTCTGAAAGGTGGTTTCTATATTGAGCTCTTCAGTACTTCTAGATCTTGGGGATGACATCTTAAACTTTTAAAACAGTTCTAAATGGACCATTTTAAACTTTCTGTTTGTTTTGCATCTCTGGTAGTGAGCTCTGACCATCCTTGCTGATGTTCCTGAAGCCTTCCTTATGCAGAGCAATTGCTCCTGATTCCCTGCTCTGGCTGCAGCAGGGTGTCTGAAAGATGGAATATCTTTATCTTCAGGGCTTCTGGCATATCTTGCAAAAATCACAGGGATTTGACTTCCATCGTGTTTTGCAAGTAGCAGAAGAGAATTGAAGTAGGCTAATGACATGCATTCTTGCTCTCATAGCTTAGATAATAAGTATCTGCTGTGGCCTATATCCACTGAGGCTTTTTGACAGCTGCTCTGAATAAAATGTATAACATTTATGATGAAAATAGTGAAAGCATTCTCATTTGATGGACAATCTTATATATTAACACAGACAACAAAGTGACTGTATTTGACAAATGATGGACATAGTAATAAACAATTATGTAAATAAATTATAGATAATATGGTTAATAGGCAAAGGAATATTTATAGAAGGGTTGCTTTTTTTTTTCCTTAGTTCCTTCTTATCAGTGGATGCAAGTATTTCTTACAGTCTTTATGAAGATGTCATACCATCTTACTTTTGTTCCCTTTTTCCCCTACACTGCTTCAAGTCTAGCATTTACTTACTGAATTCTTTAGAAGTGGATGCTGAAATTAAAATTATTTGGATGACTTTGGAGGTGGCAGGGGACTCTTGGAGAGATTCACAGCTACACTTTTATGTGTTGCCCTTCCACCTCAATCACCCAAACAGTCTTAATTTGGTTTTCTGTATCATTACTCTCATAACTTAAGCTATAGAATTAATTTGACTCTAAGATCTTCACAACAGTCCAGAACAGGTGGATGAAGATTTTGCATTATTTCTCCCAGTTTTCTGCATCCCATGATAGATTATATTTGGCTTCTGGGGAAGCTACTTTGGGTATTTAAGTCATATGTTGAGAAGTGTGAGTTATTAAATACCTCAGAGTGCTACCAAGGCAATGATTTTGTTACAGATCCAAGTAACTCTTCTCTATTGATGTTCCTACTGCAGACCTGGCACTTAGCTTTGTTACTGGCAATACAAACCAATAGCTGTTCCTTTTACCAAACCCTCAGGTATCCAAGCCCCCCAATGGGATCTGGATCTGCCCCTGCCATGTCCACTGCAGAGGAAAACCTGGAGTACGTTCGGACTCTCTATGACTTCCACGGCAACGACGCCGAGGATCTTCCATTTAAAAAGGGAGAGCTGCTGGCAATTGTGGAGAAGCCAGAGGAACAGTGGTGGAGTGCCAGAAACAAGGAGGGTCGGATAGGGATGATTCCTGTTCCTTATGTAGAAAAGCTGGGCAGACCTTCTGTTGGGAAGCATGGGAACAGGAATTCCAACAGTTACGGGATCCCAGAACCTGCCCACGCTTACGCTCAGCCTCAGACCGCAACTCCCCTGCCCTCAGTATCCAGCACACCTGGAGCAGTGATCAATCCTCTGCCATCCACACAGAATGGACCAGTCTATGCCAAAGCTGTCCAAAAGAGAGTTCCCTGTGCTTATGACAAGACTGCGCTGGCATTAGAGGTAAGTTTTTCCTCCAGTCTCAGAGTTTTCAATTGCCTTGTGAAAGAAGAAACTAAAAATTGGTATGATGACTTCATGTGGAGTCTGCTTATTTATGTCGAGGGACTGAGAAGTTAGGTTACATTCTGAAGAAACATCCACAAGGATTGCTTCATCTATACCACTTCCTTTGAGAAAAGTAACTTAGTAAATAACTTTAGGACCCCTGTTTTGCCTCCCTGCTTGCTTGTTCAACTGTGCAGATGTTACAAGGGTAACATGCTGAAGAGTGTACCCATGCTGAAGAAGTGCTAGTGAGAGGATGGCTTTGCTTCTCCACCTAATCCTGGGGAAGGAAAGAGATGTTTCCTTCATCATTGTAGAGTTCCAGGCTAAGAACTGACAGTGGCATCCCTCAGAGAAAGGTAAAGGTTGCTGGCTGATGCACTTGGTGTTTCTGATCCTCAGCTCTGAGATGCACTTGAAGATCTTGTGCTGAGCTGAAACCTGGGCAGAATATATCAGACATATTCCAGTCCCTTTTGCTTTGGTTTTCAAAAGTGGAATTTAAGGAACCTTAAACTGGGGGTGAGGAGTGTAGTGTAACCTCTAAAGTGCTGCAAGTTTTTGTGCTTGCTATTGCATTTTAAATTTTATTTTTATTAGACATATCTTGTAAAACTTTAGAGTGCTATTCTGTAAATAGTAAAGAATTCATATCATACTTCTAGTTTAACTGGAATAAATGATTGATTGGAAGTTGTTTTTCAAAGCTACATCCAGAATACTGATACTTTTACATTTAGATGATACTGAAGGCTAATTAACCTGTATTTCAAAAAAATGTCTCACCTGGAAAAAGTGAAATTTGAGCATGCTGCAATACTTCCAGGCACAAATGCAAGCAAACAAGCATAGGAAGCAGCAACATTTTAGCAAGTAAAATAATAATGGTTTTTAAAATACTTTAGAACTTTTCCTGTTGTTTTTGCTCAGTTACTTTGCAAGTTAAAGCTGTAACCTATGGCTGCTACTTTTGACTGAAATTTGGAAGGTTGTGTTTGTGACTTCCCATTATTCAGAGTGCTCACCCTAATTGCTTTACTCCTGTATTTGTAAGACTTCTAAGGTTACTCTTGTGGGGTTAAAAGTTAAATATGAATCACTGGAATTTCTTTGTCTTGTGAAATCTAGCAGCTTGTTATTTGTGAACAGTGTGTGAAAATTATCATAGAACAAAGTGTAAATTCACTGCCAACTGCACTGTACAGAAAATTCCTGCCAAAACTACTCATGCTTCTGCAAGCAAAGCAAGGCAAGAGATTGATTTTGTTATGCTGTCAATGTGTCATGGAATTACTTCAGGGAACTTGCACTGCTGCAGGGAGCAGAGCCATTTGGAAGGTTGGTCCTTACATGTAGACTTTTCTGACTTGCCCCCCCTTAAGTGACCTAGTTAACCCCATCAGTTTAGCTGCTCTAGGACACCAGTAGGATTAATTCTCTGGCCAACAAATAGGTTTGACTTGGTTTGAACCTTCAAATTACTCAAGTTTTGTTTGAGAGATTCTTCTCATCCTCTAATCAGTGCCTCACGTTTTTGGGTCTCCCAGCACTGGCATATTTTGTCTTCCCATGCAGTCTGTTTTCTTTGCTAGTGTACCTCATGCACACTGTGGCTTTCAGAAGCAGAATTCTGGGAACTGCTCTACATTTTCATTGAAATCAGTGATTGCACTTTCTCCATATCAATCCATGCATAGGTTCATTATAGCAGTATTTTTTTTTTGTCACATAGGCTATTCTTAAAGAAAAAAATAATTCAGCTTCTTTTCATTATTTTCCTTTAGTTTGCCAAACCCCTGCAGGGCCCTGATAAAATATTTAATCCCAGCCTTGTGAGGGCTCTACACATTACCAAATAAACTGAACCATTTGAAACTTCTGTTTTGTAAGACCACTGAAAGTAGTGTTAGACAAAAAACAGGTTATGGGACTGTTTTGGGGAAGAAAGTTAATGGTGTTCTTTGATAAAAATATTATTTGACAGTTCTCCCCCTCAGAATAGGTGTACCCCAAGTGGCTGTTCAGCTGCTACAGGTAGAACACCTTGTGAGTGTAATCACTGATTGTGCAACCTCATTTCAACTGATAAAGCAACGTGAAAGCAAAATATCTGTTTGCTGGCTGTAGCCTTGTGTGGTCAGCACACAGACAGGACTAAAAAGGAAGAGAACAGCATCTGGAGTAAATAAAGCCATGGCACAGTAATCTGCTCAGCTTCCTTTTAAGTGGAGCAGTGTCATTCTTCTTGGTCCAGCTTGAAAATGGGACAAGCTCCCTGCCTGCAAGTGCAGTATTTCCATTGTACACCATGATTGTTTACAAAGCTGGCAGAATTTTTCTTTAAGAAAAGGTAAGAATTTATAGCCTGTTACAGAGAAGTTTGTTTGTAAGCAAGCTGATTTTTGTTTTTGGTTTTTTTTTTAATTTCTTACATGGAAAATGTAAGTGACCAAATGATTATTCTACAGAAAATCTGAAATGAGATCTGATAGTTGGATAAAGATGAATTCAACTGCTGAATTTAAAAGTGTGACAATTTAAGAGCAACTACAGTTTTATTTCTCTAGGATAGTTGATAGGGCATTTATTTTTGCTGGGCTAAGTTTATTTAACATTATATAGAATCACAGAGTGGTTTGGGTTGGATGGGACCTTAGAGCTCATTTCATCTCACCCCTGCCATGGGCAGGGACACCTCCCACTATCCCAGGTGGATCCAAGCCCCATCCAATGTGGGCTTGGACATTTCCAGGGATGTTGTTGTCACAGCCTCTCTGGGTAACAATATTGGTGTTGTTGAAGTTACTAATGTGTAAGTGTTGACTTGATCCTATTGTGTTATATACTCCACTGTTACTCTCTAAAATTAAAAATTAATCTGTTTATAGGCTAAAATGGTAATTGTAAGTATAGACATTACCTCAAAGCTTGCAGCTGGTGGTACATGGAATTTTGGGCATCTCCCTGCACCAGGGAACAGTTAGTAAAGCCTACAATAAATTACATGTATTTCTAAGATTTACATATGCTCGTCTGTTAAGTTACTTTGGCAGTTCAGATTTAATGTTTTTAATGAACATTAAATTCTACAGATTGAAGTTTGCAGCTTCTCACTACAACTAACTTCATTACTAATATGGGTAGGATATTATGAATTCTGCATTAAAAACACCCAAACCACTAAACAAGCAAGCTGCAAAATAAAAATAGAAACCACCAAACCCAAGCCCAAACCGAAAAGCTCAACAGCCGAGAAGCCAGGTCTGTTTCTTTACTTGTGTATTTCTAGCCAAGAAACGATTTCCTTCCTTTCTGGTGCTGCAGAGGAAGGGGTATGCAGGACAGGGTTACAGTGTCCTGTGCTTTTTGGGACCAAAACTCAGCACCACAGGGTTATGCACTGCTGTTCTTCCATCCTGCTGGTTACTGTGGGAAAACCAGGAGGCCAATCCCATGTTCAAAGGATTTACACTTTAAGAAGGTGATGGATTTGTCTCTCTGGCACTGTTACTGTGATCCAGAACAGCAAAGTCTACCTGAAAGTTTCCCAGCCTTTAAAAACTTGTAGTAATTCTATAGCCAGCCTATTAGAAATAGGGTGCTCATGAAGCCTTGTTTCAAACTGACAAGCTCCAAGCAGGACATGAACAACAAATTCTATATTCACTTATAAAATGGAATTAAATAGGGTAGGGAGCCAGACAATGGGAGACCAACAGCAGCCACCAGATTTATACCTGGTTTGCTTAAAAAATGATTCTTAAATGCTCTATTCAGTGTCATAGTTAATTTTGAAGGCAGCAGTGGTTCTAGAGTTCATCTCTAGACTTAACAGTGTTACTGAATCAAAGATTTGTATTTTTTTTAAACAAGAGTTGCACTGTATTTTTAAAAGTTTTTATACTAGTGTTGG
The DNA here is from genome assembly GCF_000277835.1 of Geospiza fortis. Taxonomy (NCBI): domain Eukaryota; kingdom Metazoa; phylum Chordata; class Aves; order Passeriformes; family Thraupidae; genus Geospiza; species Geospiza fortis. Next base: position 724,619 of record NW_005054483.1, on the reverse strand, counting down.
CTTTTTATAGCCTTGTGCCAGGATTATAGTGTTAAGTAGTTTACCTTTTTGTGATGTAGCAATCACACATGTGTGTGTTTGCTAGTACAGAGTTAACCTGCAATGTTTCGGTGAAATAAATATCCATCCACCATAATTATATAACTGACTTACAGTATTTCTCTGGAGCTTGTTACAATTAGGTTACAGTTAACTTTTTCCCTCTTCAAAGGAGAGCTGAGACAAGTAGGCCAAAATGTGCTAGCAGTAGAACTTTCTTAATTAGGAAATTAGGCTACTTCTTTCAGTAGACAACAAGCATTGTGTTTTTCTTAAGCCAAGGAAACTTAGCCTAGCTGTGTTACACATTAAAATGCATCTAACCCACAAAGTCTGGATTTTAAGCAAAGTATTGATCCTATATTTGGGTAAATTTTTGAGCAGGGACCTTTAGTTGCTATAACGGTTGAACTGAAAGTGAACTCTCCAAATTCTGTACAGTCAGGACAGTGACTGTAAGGAGACAGGCTACCACCTGTCATGAAAAGCAGCACTTTTTTGATGCTGTAGCCCCTACTCTGACAGTTTTCCAGGCTCTTAGTGAAATGGAAAGTTCCTTTGTTTTAATCTGTTCCTAGGTGAGGCCAGATGAATTGCATCTAGCACTTCCACATTCCTGTGTTGCCCTTGAAGCTCCTTTCATGCCTCAAGAATGGATGAAGCTTTTCCTCTGAACTGTTTGATTCTCCAGTGTGGGCATCAACTGTGTTCTGGCCCAGAACATCAGAAGTGAAGGATAATTAAGTAATTAAGCTGTGCTCTTAGCCTGGTGCTTTCCTTCAGTGTCCTTTTGTCCTGTGTGCAGAGTGGCTGAACTCTGCCTCTCGTGTCCCCTTTGGGGACAGTGAGTATCAGGTATTTTCTGGGTTGGACCTTGTCTGTTCTCCTCCAGACAGGCAGCTGGCCTGAAGAACTGTTTTGGTATGAATGTTAGTGTTACCAGAGAGGGTGAGCTGTGACACTAATTAGGATAATGACTGAGGTTTAACACCCTGTAGATTCCAGAGAGCAGTGTTTTCTATAGCACTGACCCAGTGGACTAAAATGATGATTTAGAATTTTAATGCATTTTTATCACCTTAAACTTAGATTACAGAAGTTTATCAGCCATAGAATTATTAACACAGAATTGTTGGAATATCTGTAAAACTCATTGAATTGGTTGACTAAAATGGCTTGCAGGAAACCTTTTGCAGAGTGTGAATCAAATGGAAGGCAGGTATGGAAGAGTCTAGAGTAATGAAGTAACCTTTCTGACTGGCATGTTCCACAGCTTGTGTTTCCCCAGGGCTTTGAATTCATGCTCTAACAAGGACATAATGAAAGATGCTATCTAAAAGACATTTTGATTTTTATCACTTGGGTGTAACCAAATGGCTGCATTTCAGAAGTATTACTCATTTCAGCAGTGATACTTCATTCCAGTGATGCTGGTGTGCTTCCCAACTGAATTAGCTGATCTGGGAGATGCTGAGTCCAAGGAAGTGTTCTCCTCATCTGCAGATAAGGGCTATTAGCTGTCCAGAGTCATACAGGAAGTTTGTGGCAGAGATGAGAATAGAACCAGGTCTCCTGACTCTGTCCTGTGCCTAATCATAAGACAATTCTTCTGACTGGCTTAAAACATTCTCTGAAAATAAATAATGTGTTAAATAATTCTAGTGGAAGATTGCACCTCAGCTGACCATGTTAATGGCATTAACATGCTTTAAAATTTATGAAATAATGCTTTTAATATTTATGAAATAATGCTTTTACTTGGGGGAAAAATACATAGAGGGACTAGTTGACTAGATTTTTCTAGACATTTTTGAAATTAAGGTCTATAAGGTAAGATCCATTAGTAAGTCTAGCATGAAATCAAGGTTCCTGCACCAAAAATCTTATTTCAACATGCTGTTTAATTTAGTCTTCTCAGGGAAACTACATTTTTAAAATAATATAGCACAAGAGGATATTCAGCAGCTTTCATTTAAAAGAAAGCCCTCTCAAAAATAGTAGAAAGTTATTGCAAATTAATTTACTATTCCAGTGGCTCTCAGCACATGGGAGTATGTTTTGAGCAGCTTTTGTCAGCCAGCTCTCTTTAGTGGCAGATGCTGGTGTGCAGCAGCTTTGCCCACCCAGCAGCATAAAGCACATTTTACATCTTTAATCTACAGGGCAGTTTGTTGCCATGCAATAGGAGACATATTTTAAATATTCTTTTCACTCAGCTGAAGCAAAGATTTCTAAACCTATTCACACTGTGAGTCTTTCAGAACCAAGCAGAAGAATATCTGTTCTGGAGCTTCAGAATGAATAATGGATTGATCTCTACAGGACATGAACAGATTGACATTGTCAGACTCTCAGAAAATGCAGGTCCACATTTTTGATTCAAAAGATTATTTTTAAGATTAAAGGGTTTGAGAGTGGGTTTGGTTTATGGTGTAGTGAAACACAACTCATTAGCTTTAAACTGTTGTGATATTGGCTGCATCTTCCTCAGGTTGGGTCTAGAATTTGGAATCTGTCTTCAAGGGTTATTTAAATGTAGCAAATGTAACACTGAGTATTTATAGATCTTATCAGCATTTTCCTAAAGAAACATTTGCTAGGTTCCTGTTTAGGTCATCTTGTTACTATTTAAAGCCTTCTTGAGTGAGGAGTCTGACAAATTGTGCTTTTTAGCAAATGTACAATCAGAGCATGCTGCAGCAGGCCCTGAGAGATGAAAGGCAGTTGGGTAAATTCTGAATTCTGTGTGTACATGCAGTGTTTAACTGCCCAATTCTGTACGCTGGCTTCATGTTTGAGGTTAGGGGCAGCATATATAAAAATGTCCATTTCAGAAATAATATGGCCACAGTTATATCCTAAGAACTTAAGGGAGTTCAAAGAGTTTTCTCCTCTCTCAAAAGCACAAGATTACAGTTGTTCCAAGTGAGACAGTCTCAGATATGGGGAGCAGACAGGACACATACAACCAAAGTAGTGGAGAAAAAGTAGGGAAGGCAGAGCAACACATAAGGCCTAAATCTCTGAGAATAGTTTCAAAGTTCAACGAATTTTATTTTAAGAGACATAACACTGAGTGACTGACTGCCAATGAGTTTATTAAGTATCTTAAATTTCACTTAAGGGTTCTCACTTCTGTGTGATCTTCCAAAATACCTGTTATGGTAATTGGGTTAAATGGGCTTCAGATCATCTAGTGACATGCACACTGTTTTGTAAACTCAGGGCTTTTTCTTTAACATAAAATATACAGGTCTCACCTGAAAAGTTTAAGGATGTTGCCAAGGGCCTCTCTGCATCTGGTCTGAATTTCAATACTATTTAGAAAATGTAGACAAATTGCTTTACATACTGTATCAATGTCTGTGTTTTCCTTAAATAAGATTAAAGTTTGTTTCCTTTGAATTTCACAGCAGTAGTTTGAAAACTGAGGCTCAGTTACAAAGAGTTTGGACATAGTTTGGGAAAGAAACTTAGGAACTGTTGGGCATTAGTCATTGGCTGGTTCTGCTTTTTGTGAAATTAGCTTCTAGCTGCTAATGTCAACTTTTCTAATATTTACTGTAGTTACCACATAGAGTCAAATAAGTAAACAGGAAGGGAGGGGGAAAGTCAGAGAGCTGCTGTAACAGACCACGTGCTCAGCTCTCCAGAAGCATCTCCGAAGAGTATTTAGCTTGTCTTAAATGCTTCTTGTCAGTTTGGGTATTTCACTTTGTAAAGTGTCCTGATCCAGATTAAATACAGCTGTTGAACAGTAAGAGTATAATTTATCATCATTTGGGCTGTTGTTTCATGCTTGATCATAGCTTAGACTTCTCTCATTTTCCACTGCCAGATAGGAAGAGAATAGTAATGGTAGGAAAGTCTTGACATGTCATCATTCCT
>NW_005054483.1:679412-720310 GCF_000277835.1 Geospiza fortis | reverse complement strand
TGCTTTGACAGGAAGTAGATGTGAAAACCACAAATAAAGTTAGAATCTACACCTACTTCTACTAAAAATAATAAAAATTGAGATTGCTTTTCCCCACTTTTGAAGTGTACCATTATTTTAGAAATTACAGAAGGTTCTTAGATGGTGATCATCAGAATTAGAGCTTCAAGTAATGGCTTTTTTGCCTTAGGAATCTTTCTTTGAAAAACTACATTTCTTTTAAGTCAGCTGCTGCTAAAACCAGTCCCAGTACTGTGCTCTTTTGAAAGGATTCTGTGACTCATCACTGATGGTAGCTTTACTGATGTGAATTTATATCTAAGCTAAAGATACTGTTGCATGAAGCTGTAAGCTCTCCTATAAAAAGAGGTGTAGTTCAGTAATCTTTATAGATATACATGTAATTAAGAGTCTCAGAAAGAGCACAGACAACATTATTATGTTTAGCAACAAAGTGCTGGTATTGTAATTCAGTAAAAGTAACTTTTCAATTGATCCTTCTGCCAAGAAGAGGACAAGATTTCTTTCCTGTGATGGACTTGTTTGTGGTCTTCATTTGATTTGTATCAGAGGTGAGAAGGGATGTATGATCAGGGTGTTTTTGTCTCTGCAGGTTGGAGATATTGTGAAGGTGACGAGGATGAACATAAACGGGCAGTGGGAAGGAGAAGTCAACGGGAGGAAAGGGCTCTTCCCGTTCACGCACGTGCAGCTCTTCGACCCCCAGAACCCCGAGGAGAACGAGTGACTCCCCTGCCCCACTCACTGCTGCTTCATTCTCCTGGCTACCATTAGCATTCTTTGAGGTGGGATGATGACTTAATGGCACATTGCTAGCATTGCCCATTTTCCAGCTTGCTGCAGTTTGACAGTTCTTTTAATGTACATTTGGAATACACACAACTGAAGTCACTGCCTGACCTTCAGATCATAGTTACGTCATCCAGAATTTTGTTTCACTTTTAAAACTTTTTTGGGCCTTAAGCTGGACAAGACTGAACCGGAATACAGCAGAGAGTATGGGAAAAAAAATCTTTCCTGTTGAGACTTCCATGGACTTTTTTCTGGTTTGCTCAGTAGGAAGAGCCCTAATCTTAGATCAAACAAGCAATTTTGTGCATTACTGTCCAACAAAAAGCAACAACAAAAATGCAATTTTAGAACTGAAGAAGATTTAGTTTTGGAATTACCTGTCCTAAGGTAGTACACTTAAAATGATGGTTTCTTTAAAGGACAATAATTGGAGCTTATGTGTTCTAAGCAGTTGTATTAGACACTGCTCTTTTCTGTTAACCCTTAAGCTTGTTGTTGACCTTCCTGAAACAGTGTGTGTTACATGCAAATTACCATTGATTCAGCTGCATTGAAGCTGAGGCATTTATTTATAAGGAAACCCAGGAGGAGGTTGTACTTGTAACTTGGTTTTGACATATTTAATGCGTTTCTGTTGATTTTTGCAAGCGCTAACTGTAGAAAGTGAGCTTTAAGGGGAAACACGTTGGCCTGGTCTACAAACAGCTCTTCTGCAGTGTTGAAAGTGTAGTTTTACTAGTACAGAAGTGCTTGTCATCAAGCTGTTACTTGGTAGATCAGATTGCCATGAGGAGAGTTAGGAGTGGGACAGAAGAACTTGGTAAATACTGATAAAATCCTCTTATTTAAACATTTAAAGACATTTTATATCCATTTCTCTGCAGACTCCCTGCTCTCTCCAAAGTTTCCTAGCTGTACCAGCCCCAGCTCATCAAAAGCTCCTTTTCAAACACAGTACCTTTTTACCAGGGTGTCTGTGTTGCTGTGCTTCTCTTCCAGAGCTGCTTTCATCTTCTTTTTCCCTTCCTTTTTTCTTCCTTGCTCATATCCCAACTCCTCTGCATGCTGACATCTTTCTTTTACCCTTCCTAAGTCATTGGCTCTGTTTTATATATGACCCAGGTCCCTCCCCTCCCAGCATCCTCTAGAAAATGGTCAACTGGAGTCAGCTGCCTGAGTTCCTATGGGATAATGCTCGGGCTGGAGGAGGTCAGGAGGTGTCTGTTACTAGTGTAGCTCCTTCCCTCTTTGTGTAGCTTTTTCCCTCCTAAGCTCTCCTGCTGTGATTGTTCTGCAGCTGGGTGCTCGGCCTGAGCCTGGTGCAGGATATGAAAGCGTAGGCACAGGGGAATCCTGTGCCACCTTCCTCAAATGTGTGTTGTAAGTGAACTGGAATGCTCTTTTCAAAATGATGGAACACTGAATTAACAGAATACATGTCTGCAAAGATACAGCTACTAAACCTCCCTTTTCAGACAGCCTGGTTAAGGCAGATGTCCAGTGTGGAAGCTGGCAGGAAAACAGCAGCTCCCATTTTTCAGCTTTGGTAGGCTGTTGTTTGTAGCAAAATGAGAAGCTTCAAACACCTGCAGAATGTCATCAGATCTTACAAATGTCTAATGATATAAACATTGTCTTAAGTTCCAGCATGTTTTCTTGTTGATTTGTGTTGCTTGATCCTAATAAAAGCATGTTGTTGGTAGTTCATGTGGGAGTGCCATGAGATCCTCCGTTGGAAGGCACTGAAGAACTGCAGAAATGGCATTCACAAGCAGACATTCAAAATGCCAGGTTTTAAAATGTCTCTCCATTCATCTATTAACTGTTTTCTGTAGTATTGATCAAGTGGCTGACAGTCTGGAAGTTCTTGTAGAGCATTTTACTACCAAATTAACTGTGAAGTAGAGTAGCATTGACTGAAGTGTTTGGTGCTGTAATTCTTGACAATAGGCATTGACATTTTGTCTTGCAAAGAAAAGCTATGCAGTTCTCTTAACTAAAGAAGGTCATGTTTGTCCTGTGCCCCAACAATACCTGCTTGTTTACTACACAGATTGTACTACTGAAAGTCATCTTCTGAATACAAACTGCACTAAACTCAGTCTGCTGCAGAGAAATCTTATTTCAGGCCTGACCTAGTTACAGGCAGCTCTTCAGAAGACTGATTGTAGAATTCTTCCTTTGCGTGGTAAATAAATACTGTGAGATTTGAGATCTTGAACAGAACTTTTAACCTGATTTTTTTTCACTGAAATAAACATCTTGACTCATCCCCTCATTGAGTAAGGTGCACGCTTTGAACACAAACATTGTTTTAGGTTTAATTATGTTCCAATACTGCAGAAAAGCAAAGTACTTTACCTTCAAAACTATGCAAAATTTGTGTGTAGTGGTATCTGATGCAAAGACAAGAATTCTTGAATTTCTGTGAACCTGGTTTTAGGTCATGAATGAACAGTGTTTCTCCAAGTAGCAGCGGTGTGGTTCAGGTATGTAAAATGTGGTTTCAATGTAGCATACTGACCAGCCTAAGCTGATTGTAACCTCGCTTCAAAATGTGTCTTGGCTATTTTACTATGAGACAAGTATTTTCATATAAAGACTGCATTGGATCAGTGTGTGTTTCTCTTTGAAGGACTCTGCAATCTCAATTGCTTGTCGCTTGCTTACACATGTGCTGTCGTTTTATGAAACCTCTTAAATCTGAGTGATAATCTTATCAGTGTAAATGTTCTTGGGCGTGTAAGGTAACCTTGATATGAAGCATGTGAGCCTACAAGTGATGGCTTCAATCTATGCACCATTAAAGTTGTCCTTGCTTTGGAACTGGGAGCTGGTGTAATGACCTGGTGCCACAGTAGTCAACTATCACGAAAGGCTTGGCTTCCTCCTGCTGTGTACATGTGTATATAGACATTGAAGCCTCTGACCAGTCTGAAAGTTTAAATGAAAACTGTTTTAATCAGTGTCCATCACTGGATAAGCGCTTATTTAATTCATGATTGTTTACAAATTGGGAAAGAATAAACAAAAGGGAATATCCTGTTTGGGTTGAGGCTCTGAAGAGCCTGAGCATTATTTTTGTAAAGGGAAAAACAGCATTCTTTGTGCCATTTCATGTGCCTGTAAAGTAATTTTTTATATTGTATTAACATCCTGGGAATGAGTGGGCTGCCTTTGTTTTTTAGTCCAGTTTTCAAGCATTTTCCTCAATACCTGCATTTGAAAGTGAGACCTGCCTAAAAGACTGCCTTTTGGGACCAGTGAAAGCGTTCCTGTATAGTTGTCATTTTCTGTTTATTTGTGTTAAAGTGTATTTTGGGACAAGGATACAATTATTGCAGTGGGAAAGGTGGCCTTGTATTTGAGACAGTCTTCACTGTGTAAACTTTTAAACACAATATGTAATTTAAAGACCATGATCTTCAGGCAATAATATTAAGTGTAAGCTTTTAAATTTTATTTTGGGGATCATAGCTTGTTTTATTTTTTGTGCTATAAGATTAACAGTATTAAATGAATTATATTCTTAGAATATACGGAGTGTCTTTTCTTAAGATTAGTGCCTTTTTAATTTCTTACTCCACTTAATTCATAGAACTGGTCCCAACATCAAGCCACTGTGTTCTTTCCCCAAGGCCCTGTTTGTACAGTCTAAATAAAACTTGCCTCAACTTACAGTATTATTTGTCGTCTTTAGTCTGAAACCCTCGACAATAGCAGCAGAGTGTCGAAGCCCTTACTCTGTCCTTGCAATGCCTGTTCTGTGGGTGAACAGAGCCTGCCAACTGAAGTTTTCCAGAATCAAAGGAAGAATTAAGCAGGAGAAAATGCTGTTGCCAGGCTGAATGAAACTCTCCTGTTCCATCCTCGTGCCTCTTCTCAGACAGTACTGCTGGGCTCTGGAGGCTCAGATGAAAAAGCTGCATCTCTGGTGATTCAGATTTCCACTGCCTCCTCTACCCCGGCGCCCGACACGTCCGTGCTCTTCCTGCTCCTCCACCTCTGTATTTATTGTGCTCTTTGGCCCAGGCATTTAAGGGTCTCTGGAAACCATAACCTTTGTTTACTGTGATGCCCTGGACTGTGCTTGTAAGAATGACTGGTTTATGCAATGGTTTGAATTTCGCTTATTATTGGTTGAGTAACTAAGGTGTAACCTGTGCAGGCGCTGGAGAGCAGGGACTGCAGCTCTGGCCCCTGCCATGAGGTGCTGGTGCAGAACATCAGAACCATCTGTGTTTGGAAGTCAGAACCCACATCCTGGTCATCTTCTGCCTTTTCAGTCCAGATCAATAGTAACTTAACTAAACTTAAAGGGTTTTTTCAGTTAAATCATTAACAAGATGTTGATACTTGAGCTGATCCTGTAGAGGAGGAAAACTTAAGAAGAACATCAACCATGCAACTGCTGCGAAGGAGAAGCCTACAAAGCTTGTATTGGTTCCCTGGACTCTGTAGGTATGGTGACAGCCTCGTGTTTGTCTTCTCTGGAGTACAGATTTCCATGTGATGTTAATAAACATTCATAGCCAACTCTGCATAGTGTCTTATCATCAAATAGTCACATTTGGTAAGTTATGTTTTGGAGAAAATCAGTTGTGTTTTAAAGATAAGAACAGGTCAGATCCATTCAGTGGGCTTGGTAATCCTGTTTCAGGCTAAAAGGCAAAAAGTAAAAGGAAGGAACAGGAAGCAAGCAGTAACTCAAGGTGGCTTTATTTGTCTTACTTGCATTCAGGCTTCCACAGGTGCAAATCTGAACTAGTTCAGTTACTTCAATCCAACAACAGGCAGCACAAGCCTCCATTTTTCAGTGCAAGCTGGGATCAGCTGGGTTCATCAGTTTGTCACTGATTTATTTAAAAGGTTTTATTTCTAAACTGGTGTGATGTCAAACACCCTTTTAGACATACCCAGAGGTGTCTGTTGGAGCTTACACCAGTAGGAAATACACCTAAATACACCAAATAAACTGCAGCCACAGCAGAACACAGTTCCATTTCTACATGTTTCTCCAGAGTGTGGAGTGTGCACAGATGAAAAGCTCCTGAGGTCCACACTCACCTTGGAGCATTTGTACTGATTTTGGTCCCCCATATCATCCCCTCTGCCTTGTTTTCTAGAGAACAGGTCAGCTGCTCCTGTAGCAGCTGTTGAACCACCAGTCACAGCTCAGCAGGGATAGGTAAAGCAGTTCTGATTTCAGGAGCTCTCCATCCCCCGAGCTGCAAACCGGCGGTGGCTGTGAGAACAGCTGAGCCCCGCTGCAGCAGGGCTGCATGTCCAGGGGGGACAGCAGGGCTAGAAACCATCACAGCTTCCCCCGAGTGAGCCTCCTGCTCTGAAATGCAAGCCCTGAGAGCTTGCCGAGAGCCACAGCGGCACCGATTGTTGTGCCTCACTGACACCGAGTGCCCTGTGCCCACCCTGAGTCAGGCTGTCCACGCACCGCTCCAGGTGCCGCCCTCCCCGGGAGGTTCCAGCCCGGGAACGCAGCGCCGTGACTCAGCCCCGTCTGCTTCACGGGGCTCCTGCTCCAGACTGCCACAACCTCGGGAGCCCAAAGTGAGCTGCCCCTGCTCTGCGGTGTGACCGAAGGGATGGCAGCCCCTCGGTGCAGCCTCACCTGCGGCAGATCCATCCCGCTGCTCCCGAGGCAGGCGGGGCAGCCAGAGGCGATGGCGAATTAACGCAGTGCTCCCCTCAGTTAACCTTCCCAGCACCTGCTTGCTTCATTCCAGGCATTTTGTAACCAGAACCCTCCCAGCACGCGTTATTAGCCTAACCCGCTGCTGGCACACCAGACAATTGGGATCAGAGCTAAATCTGGGCCATCCACAGGGAACTGGCTCCTGCTTTGTACGTCCTGGCTGGTCCAACAAGGGCAGCTGAAAGTCAGTGCTGAGAAATCTATTACCAGCATTTGGTCTAGAAATGTATCACTAAAGCTGAAGTGAAAGTGTGGATCCAAGGGACGGTTAATCCCCCTTCACTGCACTGATTCCCAGTCTGTGCCATCCAGTGAATCCTCTCCAGACCCTCAGGCAGGAGCAGCTCTCGCTGGGCTGTCAGAGGGCAGCAGGGGTAGAAGGGCAGTGCTGGACATGCTGCTTTGCCTTCCCCCGGCTGCCCCTATGCCCAAAATCCAACTGATTTTGGGGGGAGTGGCAAATCCAAGGAGAGGATGCTGTTTTGAACAGACAGAAGGGACTGACATAAGTGAACAACAGGAGCTGGTTTGAAACTCTTGGCATTCGACTCCTGTTCAGCCCACCAGCAGTCAGCAGCCAAGCTGGAGACCCCCAGGGATGCTCCTGACAGAAGTGACAAACCCAGCCAGGCCTCAGAGGGCACTCTTGCTATCCTTGTCATAAAAAATACAAAAATCAAACTTGGCAATTTTTCATTACTGGGAAGTGATGACCCCCTGTATTTCTAGACTCGATTTCCACAGTTTTAATTTATTCTGTTACTTTACTACTTTGATCTGGATTATGTGGTTCAGGGGCTCTCATGAGGACTTCTACCTGCTGAATCCACTTCTGTTATGTTAGACCATCTCTTCTTTCCTTCTCTTCTTGTGACCAGTGATACAATTAATCCACTGACCTTGAAGAGAAAGAGCTTTTCTCTTTCCAGGTATTGCAGCTGATGCTCTGGCTCTGATTCTGCAGTGAGGATGGATACACAGCTCTGGGCTGGAATCCTGCTGAGCACCAGCCTCATGCTCTGCAGGGCACAAAGGAAATGTAATTCATCAGGCTTGGCCTCCGTTGTGTGAAGAAGAGCCATATCCCACAAAGATCAATCACCCCTGCTGTGCCCGACTACCTGGAATAGCTGTGCCTACTCGGCACTTTGGAGAACCAGATCTAAAATTAACAAAGATCATTTCCTTGCAAGAAATAGCACCTTGGCCTGGACACGAGACACATCAGCAGGAGTCTGAAACAGAAAGGCTAAAATTAACTCAGGTCTGGGATTCTGCTGAATGCACTAACACAGGTGTGACCACCACATGCAGGATAAGCAGCGCCACTGGAAATCTCTGGCCAAAACCATCCCTAACTTCAGGATGTACCCCAGCAGTGACAAAAAGTTACTAAAAGCACTCAGTAGCAGCTCCTGCCTGTATGAGGCTCGGTCACCCACCCTCACCATCACTAGTGACCATCTGATCGAGGCAGAGGTGGGTGATGGGATGGGAACAGCTCTCTCATGGTGCTGGATTTCTAGCAAGGCTTTGTGCTTTTACAGCAGCAGAAGCCCCCAGACCTCCACAGGGTGTTTGTGAGATCAACACCAGCAAACTTAAACAGACAAAATAAAGACACATTGGAGAGCAGCCTAGGAACAGAAAGTGTGCACTGTCCCTAACAGGGCAGTAAAGATGTGGGACTTGCATCCATCAGCCATGCACGGCTCACCTCCCTCACTGCAGTGCCCTGATTTCAGCCCATGCTGCAGCCCATGGCAGCACTGCATTGAACAGCTGTGGAAAATGGAGGGGGGTGGAGATGATGTACCTGGAGAAGGACAGGCTGATTTAACACCCCTCCCTGCTGCCAAATGCTCTGTGGGCTCTGCAGTCATCACCCAAAATAGAGGCACAGTCTGTGCCTCCTCCAGGAGACAGTCCCTGCTGGAAATATATCAGGACATTGCTTGGGGCAGTGATTTCCTGCAGGAGCCACCTCAGCAGATGCCAGCACCATGCCCTGCTGTACCTGGCTCCTTTCCCTCTCCCCCAGCATTCAAGCTGCCTGTTGATAATTGTTACAGCCTGGGAACACAAAACACAGGGCTTGACCTAGCAAGGAAGATAGGCAGGGTTTGGGCAGAAGGGAGGAAAGGTCCTGCATGAACCTCACAAATCCACCACATGTGGCTGTCACCTACTGTTCAAGACACAAGGGGTCCCTTCCTGGCAGAGGAGAGGGGCTCCAAGGCAGCCCCTGGGACAGCCTTGTCTCTCTGGGACCAGACAAACTGCTCCAGAGCCACCTGCACTTCTCAAGCAGAGACACATCCTCCCCATGGAGAGCAGCTCGTCCCAGGTAACCACTGTCTCCTCCCCTGTTTTTGCTGCCAGGTCCCTCCTAAAACGTGAGCTGCTTCAGCCCCAACTTGCCCAGCACAGGCTCCTGTCAGCACCTGAGCAAATCCTGCAAAACCCTGGCTCCAGACACAGCACAACAGCCCCAGAGCTTTACCCTTTGTGCTCTGTAACCACAAAGCAAGAGCTTAGATGGTTTCTTGGCTTTCCGTTCTCCACACTGCCCTGGGATACCCTTGCTGCAGCTTCCAAGCCTCAGCACCTTTGCAGCAGCCCCCCTGCAGGCTGCCCCAGCTGTCCCCTCGCAGGTCACACGCAGTCACTGGGTGGCACTGTGCCCCTGCCTGTGCATGCCCGGCTCCAGCCTCCTGTGCTCGGGGGTGCCCGGAGGAACCCGCGGCTGGCCCAAGGGGAAAGGCTCTCTCTCCTTGCCGAAGTGCACCCACGGTGGCACCGACAGATACCCGGGGACCCCAGGAGCTCACAGAGTTGTGACCCCAACTCCCAGGCTTCCCGCTGCCTCCCTGCCAGGGTCTCTCTCTCCCCACCGTGGTTATGTTTTCATTACTGTGGCAAAAGGAGACCAACTGCACCCTTACAATAGGCCCCTCCATAAAACTAATAGGCCAGGCAATTGGGACAGGCCTGTGAAGTACTTTATAGTCTGCATGGAGGAGTTCGTGCCACAGCTCACAGCTGTCCCAGCCCTACATCCCAGGAATCCCAGCCTTATTTCTCCCCATCATCCCCACTTTCAGCCTGGGAGGATGAGGATGAGCATGGTGCCCCCACACCTGCTTGTCTCCTGCCACCCAGAGCCTCACTTCATTCCAGCAGCACAAGGCTCTTAGGAACATCCATAAGAATCAGTTTCCTTTTTCCAGGGCACCATGACACAGTCCTGCCCTGACTCCAGGAGATCTGACACCATCAGCAGTGTCCAGGATCGTGACGCTGGACCCAGCACTGGGCCAGGGCAGAGGCCAGGGAGGTCCTTTGTCAGCGCTTTGCCATTTGCTTCATTTGCAGTTGAAAGCCAGAGGAGCAGAGAGCCCTTCTGACACTGTGATGGCAAAACCAGCTCAGCTCTGCAGAAGATCCTTCCCTCTACACTGACTGACAGCCCATGCGTGTTTGGGAAACTGGGGTGACACATTTGGTGTGACCCAGACCCCCTTTTCAGAGGGTACCCGGTGAGGTTTGAGGGACAGCTTTGCCTTGCTGGGACCTGGCCAGTCTCAATCCTAGAGAAGGGAGCTGGGGCTGGCTCCAGCAGGGGCTGGCTGGATGACCCTGGGGACGGCAATAACCAAACAGAGCAGCCACTGCCACCTTCCCTCTTCCTGCTGTGTAAAAACTGCCCGAGAAAAGCCTCCTTTAATCGCTCCCCCTACATTAGACCTTCCAGGGGAAATTAGCACAAATGCAACACCAGTGGCACCAAGGGAACAGACCCTGAATGACTTGGAGGGAGGTTAATTAGTTTGTTAAAATCCTTTTCCCTTTAGTTGCCACCTAAAGCTCCAAGCCTTGACAAACAGTTGGGAAAAAGGGTCTCTGCAGAAAATCAATGCTCTTTAGAGGTAAGTTAAATATCCTCCAAGGAGCATACAGTTGGGAAATAAAGAATGTTTCTCCACCATTAGGGTAGAAGATGAATGTTAGATAGCAAAGTGAAATGTTTCCAGGTCACCATAAAAGTCAGAAGAGAGACAAAGAGCCCATTTCTTCCCCTGCGGTTTACTGTCTTCAATCTCTTTGCCTTAGTGTCCCCGGCAAGAGATGCTGAAAAGCTTTAACTGGCTTTTGCAGAACTGATTCAGGATCCCAGATCCTGAGTGCCAGAGATGTGCCAGGGGTTACTGCCTGCCCCTTCAGAGGGCAATGCCCTCAGCACCAGAGCTGCTGGCACATGAGTGTGCTGGGCACAGGAAGTAAGCCCCACAGCCCCTTACAGACAGTTGCCTCTTAGATTAATGTAATAGATGACTGCATTGACCCCAGAGAATTCTGTACAGCTCCCAGCCCACCGTAGCTCCCCGAGCATGGTGGCACCAGGAACCTGTCACAGAGCTGGTGTGTGCCCATGGCAGGATGTGGCCCTGCCAGAGCTTCTGCTACTTCCACTGCCACTGATGGCTAAAGCACAATGCTGCAGCCCAGTGACTGACACAGGCAGACTTTGGGACTAAAATTTCCTTGAATATCTGGTTTAAAGTTGGGACTAACTTCATTCAGTCTCCACACCAGAGCTCTGTGCTGCCCTGTGGAGGATAGAAGGGCAGACAGTTCCAGCTCCAGGACCAAGTCTTCTTCAATCTAAGGACATGATTTCTTTGCTAGACATGATGAGCTGTGTGCCCTGCCTTCTATTCTGTCCACTGATGTTTGTATTTCAAAAGCCACTACATCATCTGATTCTGCCCAGCTGTCTAAAAAAAAAAAACAAAACAGACAACATCCTGTATACCGCTGGGACCTCTTTGTCAGAGCCTGTGAACTCATCTGCATCCAGCACCAGGATGGATTGAACAAACTGAAGCAGTATTTTATTGCTGAAGCATAAAACACGGGAATAAACAAGCACCAAAGTGCTACTGATCATTAAAACCAGATGGGAGCCCATTTACTGCCTCCAGCAGCGAGGTGCCACGGCTGCTCCGCTGGGGCCCCCTTGAAATAGGAAACCCAGAGCACCATCTGGGAGGTGCTGGATGGCAGTGGATACAGCAGCCCCTGCAATTCCAGCCTGGAGTTATCTGCTCTGTGCTCCCACCACCACCCCAGCGATGACGAAGGAGTGCCAGAGCTCTGAGTCCTTGCTCCAGGAATGCAGTTACCCCTGTAAGGCTGTGCCGACAGGAAAATGCCCTGGGAGGGACAAGCAGCTCATCCAGGGCCAGTCCCATTGTCCAGGGGAGGTGGGATGGGGACAATCACAGGCTGAATTCCCACACACAGACCAGGGACGGGCAACATTTCAGTGGTATTTGCTCAGATGCACATCAGAGAACCATCAAGGGTTCTGGTCATTCCTGTGTAATTCAGCTCCCACATGATGGATTAACCAAGGCAGTCCAGCTCTGACCTCTTCCTTACCAACCAGTGCTGTCTGGCACGGGAAGTGAAGTGCTAAGGCTGGGAGAAGCCAGAGGCTATTTCCTCTCCTTCCTAATTAACACACCCACCACAGATAAGTACCCAACAAGAACACTCCCAGTCTGTCTACTGGAACTGGCCTCCAGGAACAGCTCCATGCTGAGCACCCCCAGCTGCAAGCTGAGCTCAACCCCCTCCCCAGACTGAAGCTTTGCACCTTTGTCTCCGAGTCCCACCTTCCCGTGGCAGGGAGCCCTCTCAGCAGCCAAAACCGGAGCGCGGCATGGGGCCAGGGATGGATTCCTGGGCAGCCCGAGAGGAGATGCAAATGGAGCAGGAGAATCTCGAGAAGCAGAGACAGACAGATGCTTTTACACTTCAAAGGGAACGGGGCCCTGTGAGGCTTTCAGGAATACGCACAAATCGATAGACTCCTTTCAAACACCGAGCACATTTGCTCAAGTGTGAAGCAATTATTCCCTGAGGATGGAGGCAGGACAAGGCCATTAACAGCCATACGGGCAGGACAGGGAACATGCGGCAGCTCCAGCCCAGCCAGGAGGGCAGAACGCCGCTCTCCTGGCCGAGCTTTCTCATCCAGGATTTACAAAATGCCCTCGTGTCCCCAGGGGCTCTACAGGGCACATCAGTGTCATTCAGCCTATATCAGTGCAATGCTCAGCACATCCTTTGGGTGAAGAGCGGGTTTGATCACATCCCCTCCACTGCTCCAGTTCACTGCCTTTATCCCTGGAGGGCTGACTTTAGCTTACTGAAACAATTCCCATTTCCCCCTCACCGAATGCTGCTGGGCAGAGCCTGAGCTGCTCTGGAGAGCTCTGTCTCCACTGAGCTCCTTCTAGATGGCGAAGCAGGGCCCAAAGCAGATTGTGGGGGAGCAGAGGGCTGGCTGTTCAGCACGGGGACAGACCCCGCAGTGTGACAGGAATCACGCCTGACTCATCCCTGGCTACCCCGCACCAGCACTCCCCGCAGATCACCCTTAATGCCCCATCTCCCGGCAAGCACCTACAGTTACAGAGACCACAGGCGCCCCAGCTTTGCGACCCCACAGATGGGAGCTGGAGTGACAGTGCCAGCACACAGGAAGTCTCTCCTGTGAACAGCTGCTGTTTTTACATGTACAGTCATACTTGTACAACGAGAGGCAGAGATACTGAAAGTGAGCAGTGCTTTATGGCTGGTGCATGACTGACGGGAGTGCCCATCCTGTATCACTGGCTGCCCGCTCTGCTTTATGGAGGCACATAATTTACCCTCTTCAGTAAAAATAGAGGAGGAGGAAATAAAAATCTCAGCATGTCCCCAAAGAACTGTGGGAGATTAAAATTAAATCTATCCATTACACTCACCAAGCAGGATGCTGTCTGGGCAGGAACACTGTAGTTGTACACCTGCATGTTCAAAGAAAAGAAATTGAGTATTAGAGAATTGTCAGAGGCAATCCAGCACCCCACAGCAAAGTGCTTCAGGTCATAAAACAAACTCACACAACTTGGAAAAACAAAAAAGGAATAACACTAAACTAAGATGAACAGCAACACTGCTTGGCACAGCTGCAGCACCTCTTCTCAACCCTGCATCAAAGGTTTGCTTCACCCTTGGTTAAAATTTTGTCTGACACTTCTGCTCAGGCACAGGTTTTTTGGTTTTTGTTTTTTTTTTTTTCCTGGGACGTGCGTGTTTTGTGCTGTGGGGGAGAAACACCTTTCCTACTCCCTTCTCTGCGTCCTGTAAACCTGTCCCTGTGTTCCTCCTGTTATAACGTCCAGAAAGCACATTTAGCTCTCGCTCACTACAACTCTGCAAGGCAGGACAGTAAAAAGCAGCTTACCTGGAGGAGCAGGGGGCCAGGCCAGCAGCAGAGGGCTGGGAATAGAGCCCGGAGGCAGGACAGGCCTCCCTCACAACCACTGCACTGCAGCAAGGCCGTGGCTCTGAGAGCGGCTGTGCCCAGAGCAGCTGAGGGACACAGAGCAGCCCATCCCCACCAGGATCCAGAGAGGTGCCTCCATTCCCCAGCCTGCCCTGCACAGTTTTATCCCTCTCTTTGCTCTTGGCACTCAGTGAGTACCTGGAGGCCAAGGGCAGGCAGGAACATGAAGCTGCATGGTGGGCAGCTCTGGGAGCAGGGACGAGGCCCGGAGCCGCCCCAGCCGCCCACAGCAGGTGCCCAGCACTGCTTGTTGCTCCAGCCAAATGCTGCTCCCCCCTGCTAAGAGGCTCCGCATGGATCCCACCCTAGGGCTTGGGAATTAAGTGGATTTTAAGCTCTGCAATAAAAACCCATTTGACTTGAAAGAATGTTGTTATTCCTGGGGGGGGTGGGTGGGTGTTTGTGCTGCTTGCCTGGATCGCCTTAAAGTGAGCCGGTACTTGGGCTGCCCAAGGAAATGTGGTCGCAGTCTCCTGGGAGGCTCAAGGAGCGCCACGACAGACAGCCCATCTCGGCAGTGGGGTCAGCCCAAAGCAAGCAGGAGTCCTGCCCGGCCTGGCTGCCCAGCACCAGGTGTTCCAAGAGCCCCAGCTCTGCATGGAAATGCTGCTCCCCAGGATCTCCTCAGGTCTCTCCGCAGACCGGGAGCCTCCTTGGCCCGCTCGGAGCCCCGCGGGCCGGGCAGGCCCTGCCCTGCCCCACACGCGTGAGGGCTTGGCCCCGCTCCGGGGCGGAGCTCGGGCAGTGGCACCGTCCCAGGGCTTGGTTCGCACTAAGCCCGCACACCCTTGTCCCTGCAGCAGCTGGACATTAGAAAAGCTCTCAGTGAAAGCAGCTGGAAGTTGTTTCTGCAGAGCCAGCGCAGGTCCAAGCGCAGAGGGCACAGCCTGCGGGCCGGGCGGGCTCGCCGTGTCCCCACAGGGCTGTGGGCAGAGCTGGGAGCTCGCTGTGCCGCAGGGAAACTGCCCTGCCCGCAGCTGCCTGGGCAAGAACCGCAGCATCGGCAAGAAAGCATTTTTCTGCCATTCCCATCTGCATTGAAGCAGTGTCAGACAAGGCTTAGGGCTGCAAAAACCAGTAGGAGAAACCAAAATAAATCAAGATCTTGATTTTCCCATAGGAAATTTACCTAGATCCCATTTATAGTCCATTTGCCCTCCTCCTTATGTAACTTCTCTGCAGGAGTGGAGCAAAAAACACAGAGAAAATAAACAATTTGCTGCAAAGAATTGGTGCAAGAGCCTGAGTCACATCTAGCAGTGTGAGCAGATAACCTGAGGCTCGCTGAACACACTGTGGAGAACAATGAATGCTGAAATCAACAGCGTGTCATGCATGTACAAACTGGCCCCAGGTAACATGACTAAAGCACAGCACGTTGTGCTTGAGAAAGATGCACAAAACCTACACTTTTGAGTTTATTTTATTAGTCTTAATGGCCTGACTTCCACATGTCTCATTTCCTTTTATTGAAGCTGTCAGAGGCATTACATTATCTCACACGCGTGCAAAACCAGCATTTCAATCGAGCTCATACAGGCTTGAAATGCCACAGCTGAAGAAAACAAGGCAGTGGGAGCTGCAGAGGGAGGGGGCGGGAGCAGAGTCCAGAGCACACCTACAGGCAAAATCTCCCAAGGCTTCCCGAACAAGCCGAGCGCAGTCTCTAATCAGAGAGAAAGGATAGGTACTTCTGCACGCCGGATGATTCACTGGAGAAGGGCGAGCAGTCCTGTTGCAACAGAAGGCTGATGAGTAATTGATGGCTCGTCCTAGGCACAAAGCCGAGTCTTTTACCCCAGCGCAGAGCAGTCTGCCAAACCAGCACTACCGACAGGCCCAGGGGGCAGCAGCACCTGCACTGCTACTGCAAAGGTTTGAAAGAAACGGCATTGCACTCGTATTTTCACAGGAATTCCCCAGTGCTGCCCAGCTGTCCTCAGTTACTCATGCTCACTGCAGCTTTTCATCCTCATTAGCGCTCTGTGACAAGGAAACACATCCCAGCTACAAAGATAAAGAAACAGATCCAACCAGGTAGCCTGTGGGGGATGCATTCTCTCTCTCTCTTTCTCTTGTGGGCATGCTGCTGGCAGCGATCCCATGCACAAAGTACCCCCTCGGGTCCCTGCACATGGTGCTCAAGGCACTCACTCACCTCCCCGGCCATTCTGCTCCTCTCATTTCCAAGATGTGAAGGACAGTAGCAAAATTAACTACTAATGGCCAGAGACAGCCTTTTACAGCTGACCTGCCTTCACACAGCTGGCATTTAGACAGCAGGAAATCATGATATTTTGGCATTAACAAAGGCCTGCTCCACATTTTGTTTCCCCAGCCAGATTTTTTTTAAGTGAGTTGCTCACATCCACATGTGTGTCATGCACAGCAGGTACAAATCACTACTGGCCAGGGTGCCATCAGAGAGGAGGCTCACAGGGCATTATGTACATGTACCGTGGCAAAGTCTGACCTTTGTTTCAATGCTGCACATCCTCAAATCCTGGGAAGCCCAGGAGAAGTATCCAGCTGCTCTGTACATATCATAATTGTGGTACAAAAGCAGTTTGCAATATACAATTTAAATAAGAAAACAGTCATTGTAGCTGAGCCCACAAATTTACAGGGCTACTTTTCACGGTAATTTTAACAATAACAACATGGCTCAACATCCCTACGCTATGCAGATGCACAGTGAGGAGCTGGTGGCCCAAAAACCTGGTGCACAGCCTTTCCCAGTGTCCCTGCACAGGGGTCCTGAGGCACAAACCTGCACAGGTCTGCTCAGAGACAACATCTTGCTACACACACACACTCTCACACAGAAAACCATCTGGCACACAGGCTAAATGACACACCTCAGTGCCTACTGATGGCTGCAGGTCACACAGCAGCTATTAGTGTGACACGAAAACATTCCCTAAATAACACCTAGGAGCACGTCTGTCCTCCCTGAGAAGCAATGAGTCTGTGTCACCAAGTCCCCAGTGCCATCTGCACGTGGGCAAACAGGGAGGCCTCCCCCTTCTAAGAGGAAGATGAAAAGAATCCCTGCTTGTATGCAGTGCACAGGCTGCTCCTGCCCAGGATGGGACTGCAGAGGAGGGACGTGGAACCACTCTGATAACTAAACATGGACAGATCCCTGCAGACTCCCAAACAGGTGAGATAACTTCACACACTCACAGAGCAGGGCAGGAACCACAGCTATAAATTATATTCTCCAGGGGTGACAGGGAGCAGGAGAAGGAGTAAGTTCACAGTGGAAAATTTCCTTGCCCTCTAAAGGAAGAGGCTGGAGTGACACAGAGCACTGCTGTTCATGGCTCTGCTTCTGACAACCTTGGAAAGCCCCAGAGGAGCCCCCCACATTCCATGAACCGCATCCCTCTACCTCCACAGAATGAAGAGTGTTTCACTGACCTCAAACCTAGGGCTGGCAGCGGAGGGATGGACACAGGGACAGAAAGACAGCATACACAGCCTTGCTGCTACTTCTCCTGCATGGAACAAACTCTCCCCTGCATGCAGACTCTGCAAACTCTGCACCTGCTGTGCTCCAGACACACCTTGCTGTGCATTTTACTCTCACCTGCTGCTGGAAGAAAGGCAAGACTCGCTTTACTTTGACTACACTGACTGAGGAAGCTGCTCAGAGTTCACCAGGATTGCTTGCTTTGCTCGCCTTTGCAATATTTTCTACAGCTTTGTGGCCACGTGGATGGCTTACTGGAAGTCCTCAGCCCCTATCTCCTTGCACCAGGTCCCAGGAGGAAGGGATGTTGGAAGCTGCCAAATGAGAGGTGCCAACACTGACTGTGAGTTCAGCAGCTCTTTAAATTCTGTTCTTGCAGACCTGTGGTTTCCTGCTCCTGCTGGGAAAACAACCACTGCACAACACATTGAGCCTGATCCACAATGACATGGCTGGGACAGCCACCAGTTCAACCACTGCTTGTGAAATATGGTGAGGGTTGTTGTGCAAGGACATAAGGAAGTGAAGGTGTCCCACTCTACTGCTTGCAGCAATATCTCTGCCTAGTGTAGGCAAAGCTTCACAAGTCCAACAGTAAATTCAATCTCATTTACAATTTTCTTTCAGTCTTTTCACTGGGAAGGGTCCTCCCCATTCACCAGCAGGCGTAGGGGAACAGAGGGTACTGGCTCCACTCTGCCACGGTGCCGTGGGCATGTCCTGGAGTTCCCTGTGTGTTGTACTCCGTGGAGAAGGCCGAGTAGCTCATTGCCCTGTACTGGCTGTGGGAAGGCACCACCCACTGCCCCAGGCCCTGCTCGGTGCCATAGGGACTGTACATGGGCGCCCGGGGCCCGGCTTTCCCCACAGAGTCCAGAGCCATGTTCACCACTCCTGTGTAGTCCTGGGGAGGAGGCAGAGGTGGGGGCAGTGGGGGCAGGTTGGTGAAGCCCTCTGGGAGCTGTTTGGAGTCGTGCTCGGGCACCATGGCGAGATCCAAGGCGTGGCACCTGGCGCGGAAATCGTTCAAGGTGGTGGTGTCACGGCTGGGAAGCTGCTGGCTGTCCCCAGCTTCGTGGAACCTGGGCCCAAGGGCAGAGAGAAGAGCAAGTCAGACCTACCAGAGTGGAAAACCATGGAAAACCCACAAATATCCTCTGGGGAAAAGCAGGGCAAGCTCTTCCCCTTGCCTATTGCTTCATCTTACTGTTACTGTGGAGTTTAGCCCAGGCCTCACTGTCGCACTCACAGAAAAATGAAATGCCAGAGAAGGTGAGTCCAGACTAACTTAGTTCAGGCTAAGTTCTAGTCTGGACTCACTCACACCCAATTTTACAATGAGGAAGGAAAAATGACTGGAGTTTTGTCACTCCTCCAACACTTCCTCCAAAGGAGAGGCAAGCTCTGTAGTACTCAGAGCTGGCTGGAGAGCATTTTGGGACAGGGAAATAAGAATATTACAAAGACATGAGCATGCCCAGTGCCAGCGGGTTTGAACTAGAAGAGAAAGGCTATCCTAGGACCTATGTCCCTGCTAATCTACCATCTCTCAGCCACATGTGCTCTCCAACAGAAAGGCATGCTCCCACTATTCCCAGCTGGCTGTTTTTCTTACAGAATGCCCAGCAGAAGAAGAGGAATCCCATCAGTTGAAGTGTGGCTTTGGAGCAGGAGGCAGCACTCACCGGTATGTGTGGTAGGATGGTGTTGGCACCTGCTGCTCTCTGGCCAGAGCTTCCCTCTGCTCAGCAGGCACTGGTGAGGCTGCAGGGAAGGCCTGGCTGCTGTTCTGCTCCGAGCCCCAGAAGGGATAGCCACTGCTCACCACCACGGGGTTACTCTCTTCCTTCACATCCACATTCTCATCCTTCTCAAAATCTGACTCAAAGCAGGGAAAAGAAAGAATGGGAAAGAATGAGAAAGGGGAAGAGGGAGGCAAAGCTCACAATGGTCTGTTGGCAGTTGCAGCAATCACAGGGTGGTGGAAGGAAACACACAACCACCTCCTGCAGTTCTTCTGCCTTAAGGGAATAAATAGCCCCTTCCAGCTCCTTTCTGCCCACATACTGTGGGGGTCAGTCCTGCCTGCTCTCTCCTTAGCTGCGCTACTGCAAGCACCACCATGAGCTGGAGCAAGGAATGATTTAGCTTAAAAAACTTCCTGAATATCATTCTCTGGGTTTGTTGTGATCAATATTACCACGTTCCTCAGCAGCAGGCTCCTTTTCCTCAGGCAGCTTCCTCTTCTGGCTCTTGGCTGGACTGGGCTTCTGGCATTTGGCTCGTCCTTCCCTGGTAAAAAAACAAGATGTGGGGGTAGCTTGGATGTAAGTTTTTGCCTAGATATATAGGCAGGGATTCTATAGGAGAAGAAAGAAAACCCATAACCTTTTTAAAGTTTAAGTGAAAAAGAGTCAGTTTTGGCCTTTTTTCATCAGGAATTTTTTTTTTAGGAGATTTTTTTCAGGCATAAAATAACACAAAACAAAATCTCGGATATTTTTGTCACATTTTCTGCTTGGAAAAAACCTCCATTTTTTTCCTTCTCTATTGCCAGTCTGGGGTTGCAATTTAAGCTGTTTTTTTCACCTCATCTACTGGCTGCCCTCAGACCAAGCAGAAGATCTCACTGGTATTGGATCCATCTTCCCTCCTGCAGACAAAATCTCCCCCTGGAAGAGACACTTTTCCACCCACAGGAAAAGGAGTCAAGGAGCCTCCAAATGTCAGAATCAAGCTGATCTCCAAGAGACCAAATGGTCTGCTGTGGACTCCTGTTATCACTGCTATTCACATGTCAGACTCCAGTCTAGCTCCAATGTGCAAGAGAGTGCAGGTCTCAAATTTGTCACACCTCCCACATTTCTGTAGGAATTGTCACCTCCCACTCCCCAAGTCTCTTGAGAAGAGGCTGCACAGAGGGACATCACTCCAGATACAGGGAAATGCAGGATGCACAATGCAGCAGGCTCAGCAGAGCTGGCTGGTAGAGTTTTGTTCAAAGACCTTGGGTAAAATTCACAAGTGAACTCCAGCTAGAAACAAATTGAAATGAAAAGACAGTTTACCTTCGAGTGTTCTTCCCATGTTCACGGAAACCTTTAGCAAATGGATTGTTGTCAATCTTGAGCTTTGTAATCTTTAAATGAAAGGAAAAAGACTCAGCATCACAGTGACTGTTCCAAGGTCTTCACCTTTGTCACAAGATATTTATCACAAGAGATAAACTGTGTGAGGGTTTTGGACATGGCCTTGCCACAGGATCTCAGCTCTCCCAGCAACTCCCATCATGGATCAGGAACTGACCCACAGAGAGCAGTGACCCTGCCAGGGTCAGCAGGGATTTGGGTGGGATTCATCTGACTAGAGGAATTTACAGGGTGAGGATCTGTATCTGGACCTGCAGCCATACTTTTTACTGCATTTGGAGTTTTGTGCCACTGACAGTGCACTCAGGCCCATCAAAGTGCATGACTCATCACAGAGGAGATGTTTTCCACAGGAACCACAATGTGCCTGTTTCATCCCACTGTTCACCACAGGTGCCCAGGATGAGCAGACAGGAAGGAGCCACCTTCCTCTACAGGAATTTTACAGACAGCATTTCACAGCATGTCCAAAAGCAGAGCCTGCACACCGTACCTGCTCGTTCTGGTAGGCAGTGACAGAGGTGAAGACAGTCTCAGGGAAGCTGAACACCTGGAAGATGCTCCAGCGGACACTGAAGAGGTCGTCGGCCTGCACGATGTGGAAGCGCGGCTTGTAACGGTGCATGGAGTGCAGGATGATCTGGGACACACAAGGGACAAGGTTTCCATGTGCCACCACTGCCAGCACACTGCAGATCCCCCGTGCAGACTCCCAGGACACCCATTTCCAAGCAGGGGCTCCTGGTCTCCAGCAAGCCCCTGCAGTGACAGCACAGACCTGTGCCTTCCCTGGCAGTGAGCCAAGGGGGCACAAGGGCTGAGCTGAGGGAGTAAAAAAGGGCACTTGGATATGTTTTACTTTCTACATCATCTAATTTCTCACAAATCCTGCTTATTTCCCACAAAGTTCATTGGCAATGAATTCCAAGAGAGCACAGCACAACCTACATGCCCATGTTGATCCAGAGTGTTGTTAGTGAGCTTCAGTTTTTGGAAGGAGACAGGTTCTTTCATCCAGTGGCTGCCAGGAGCTGGGGAATCTGGGTGGACATAGGTGCGACAAGGGAGCTGGGGCTCTGCTTTTCCAGCAACTTCCCACTGATCTTTATTCCACTGTGAAAGGAAAGACAGAAATCTGGAGCTTAAAAAAATGCTTTCAGTACAGAAAAGGCCCAGCAAGTTTGCTTCACTGTCAATTCAGTGCACTCCTCTGAAGCACAAGTAGCAGATTCTCTCTTATGAGCCATGATCACGTTACCAAATCAGCTCCAAGTTTAGGCCTCATTTTTTCTCCCTTTCTCCCTATGGCTGCCAGAAAAGTCTGACATTAATCATGATTAAAACTGTACTGCTTACAAGGAAAATTAGTTACCTTTCCAGCTGCTCCCCAAGCAAAACTGACAAATAACTCCAGAGAGACATAAAATCCATCAATTACTTCTGAACTTTGTCCAAAGAGAATTTATTTATCAGTGTGACAAGTGAAGCATAAAGATTAATCTATTTCAAACAAAGATGAAAGGACAGCATAAATTCTGTTATTTAAAGTACTTACCTTGTACCTGAAGTTATCCATTGGCACAAAATCTACCAGCATGAGGTACTTGGCATACGGGATTAAGCCAGAGACTTTGATTTTGCATTGAGGAAACATTCGTCTGAGGGAGAAATGAAAAATAGAGTATAATGGTTTCTCTGAACAGTGGCTGTTAATGATCAAGCAGCATGTCACATTTACTCACTACTGTGCAAAGCCCTGTGAGCAGTATTCCTCCAGCCAGCCACTGACCATTTGTCCATCTCACTGATGGACTGTTTAGTCCTGTGGGGTTGGATGGGATAGACATTAACAGGGCAGCAGTGACTGAGGGCCTGACACTGTTTCAGCTTTTGTTCTTCCCATTCCTCTAACACACCAGTGGGAAACTTGAAAGGAGCTATTTGGAGGCTGTACGTAGTTCCTGGCCTGCTGCAGCCCTCACAGCCCTGGAGGATGGATTAAACCTGAGCGTGGGCAGAAGACGTGCTCTCATCTAAGAGCACACCCAGCTTTCTGTTCCCGTACTCCCTGCCACTACTTTTAACTTCTGACTCTGCAAAAAAGCTTTGACAGCTACCTCCCTACCCAAAGGGATTATTCCAGCTCACAGCAGCTTTGACACAATACTTTACAGCTTCACAATTCCATCTTCTTTCACTGCAAGCTCCACGATACATGACTCATTTATACTTCAGTGGAGTCTGCACACACAGATCTTTAAGAGTCTGGGCCATATTCTTGTCTGCAAACACAGACTCAAACCCAAACATTTGCTGCTCAACTGCTGCTGCCTGAGACCCAGGCAAAGGGAGCCCAGGGCACTTCCAGAGCAACCTCAAAGTGACAGGAAGAGCACCAGTGTTAAGTGGTGAGATAAGGGTACAGGAGTTTTCTCAGCACATCAGCCCCACAAGTGACCTTTTGCACTTCACAGTTTGCACTCCTGTGACACCCTGAAAGTGCAATTCTTCTGCCAGGATCAGGATAACTGGCTACAAAAGCAGTTTAAGGGCCACCATTCAAAAAATGATCACCTGGAGACTTTGCCAACAGCTTGGAGGGGTATGGTGTGTGTGGTCAGCCATCCTGTGCCCCTTACCTGCCAGATTTGGTGATGATCATCTCAGTTCCTATCTGGTGGAACTTCATCCAGAGCCCCATGTCCTCGAGGGTGACCACGATGGAGCTCTGTGGGAAGGGCTCCAGGCCGGGGGAAGGAAGGGCCTCGCACGGCGCTTTCACGTCTGGAGGGACAAATGAGACACTGACTGCAGACAGACAGGAGGGGAACTGACCCTGCTCTGGGCAGTCTGTGCCACTGCAAACCTCCTAAAAACTGTTCCTTTACTTCAAAGGGTTTCTGTTACTTAGTAGGCTCAGAGGTAGGGAGCCTTTCCCAATAGGTTTGGGTTTAGCTGGTAGGTCCTATTGTAAGATCTGTGTGTTGTACCAACTCAGCCTAAATTCCACTGGTACAAAACCCACACTGGCAGGTACCACAACCCACTGTGCTGGTATGATCAGGGTTACACAAAACGCTTCATCAAGAGAATAATACAGTGAAAGCTGAAAGGACTGGAAAGATTGTAAGTGCACCAGTGGGTAATAGGGGAAAATGACAAGTAGGTGGTAGCAGAGGAGAAAAATGCCCCCAAGAAATAAAGAAATAAAGATAGGAGCCCTAAATGTAAGTGAAGGCAAGAGAAGGAGGTGACAGAGACACACTATGGACAGACTACATTCTGAGAAGAGAATGAACTGGAAGTGGAGCTGGGCACCACTGAGGAGCCTGTGAGAGGGGTGGAGGGTGTCTCCTCAATAACACACCATGGCAGTGCTGCAATCTGCCTGCTCTGCCTCTTGGAGGCACAGGACCCACTGTGGGCCTGGGGAACAGGAAAGGGAAACCATTCTGGAGGAACTGCTGTCGATGGTACCAATCACCTCTGCACAGCTACTTGGATTAAAAACCTCCTTAAAACCCCCAGCTGTTGCTCTCAGCAATATTGTAAGGCAGGCAAGATTGCTGCTGCCCTGCTGAAAAGCCCAGTTCCATTTTAGGCCAGAATGTGACCCAGCACGGTTCTGGTGGGCTGAGCTCAGACCCAGCAGGGTTTAAGAACACTGCCCTGAGGAGGGGTGAGGAGCCTGCTCAGCAGGGCAGCACAGCAGCTGGGCTGTCCCCTCTGGGTGGTGGTGCATTAGCAGGCCAGGCACAGCTATTTGTTTAAAAGGTAGATTTTTCTGCCTCTCAGCCTGATCAGATCTTATTCAGAGCACAGAAAGGGAATTTTTACCTTGTTACAACTTTCCTGAGTAATGTCTTCAAAAGAGTATTCACAAAAAGCAGACAACTATTTTCAGAGACATTAGCTTTTTTCACAAAGGGACATCTTTCCACCAAAACAGCCCAATACAACTCTAAGTGGTTCTTCCCCCAGGATTAAGAAGTAGAAAACATTAAAATGTAATTTTATCTGTTTGTAGAGGTCTTTAGGCATTTAAAAAAAATCCTCTACCCTTTTTTTCTGCTTTGATCCAACATTAATGAACTGGCCAAGAAGTGACACCTAGTTTGCTCACCAAGATTAGCCTGTTAACATCTTCTTACGAAAGCTTCCCCCATATCCTCTTGCAAAGACATGAAAGCTGCCATGAGAGATGCATTTGGTAGCTCAGTGCAGCACATGTATCAAAAGGAGTTACAATAAAATTGGGCTGATTTCCCACAGGAGCCATCCAGTCACAAATAAATGCAAACAGGTTTTGATTAGCTAGACAGATGCTCACTCCTTCCCCAAATGAATTTTCGAATTAACATTTCTTTAAGCAAATTCCAATGCCATTAAAAGAGACTACAAGAAGGCAGATCTCAGGAGTCTTTAGTGAGGGGAGATTTCCAATGAAGTCGAGAGGAACCGAAGTGAAAGGAGTTCAACACTGAATTAAAAATCAAAGGCAGATATTATAATCAGGTTTTTACCACAATGAGTCCACAATGCACCTGTAGGAGCACAATGCTGCAGGAGACAGGGACAATAATGCTGCAGCTGAGGTTTGAAAATGCAGTTAATGCCTTTCACCGTGCAGCTTTGTGTGCACAGGCTGAGGCTGAAAAGCAGGACATGATCAGTCTGCATGAGGACTGGAGCCTAGCAATGGTGTGAGCTGGGGAATGGATCCACTCAGCTGCTGTCAGCTTCAGCAGGCCCCTGCAGTGATGGATCTGTTTGTAGGATTCTGTTTGGATTTTTGTTTCCCTCCTAGTTTGTGCCTGTGTAACTGATGGCAAGGCTCATGCACTCACCCTCCCACAGAGATGTCTGAGTGCTGGAACTATGGCACAGAGGTTTGGGCAGAGTGTCCAAGCACTGAGTGGAACTTGTCTGAGCTGTACTTCTATGGTTTCCTCTTCTGTGCAACTTGGTTTTAAAACCATTATTATCTGAAAGAGATTTAAACCTTTTCCAGCAGTTCTAGTTTTACTTTTTAAAAAATATTCCTATTATCTTTGTGTTGTTAACACCACACATGGTCTGTTCAAAAACATGTTCTTTATGTCCAGATGAGGTTGAAAGGGAGGAAGTTGCTATGGTAAAGGCACTGAAAATTAAGAGATCTTCAGTCTATTCTGTGCTTGATTTCAAGGTCCTCATACCAATAGGAGTAGCTTGTGCTACAGTTTCTGTATCTAGAATGAGCAGTACGTATCTTTTTGTCATCTTGGGGACAGAATGGAAAGAAGGAGAAATGTGAGACAATTTAGTAGTTTTAGGAGGAAGATCTCTGGATAGAAGATGCTGGAGTGCAATTCCCTCACCTAAAGCAGCTCCTCAATTAAATTTCCCTTTCTGAGACAATGTTAAAATGTCAGAAAATTTGTTGCAGCCTTCCCAAAATGTGTAGGATAGGATTTGGAATACTGGGAAAACTCCAATAAGGGAAAAAGCTACACTAAAATCAGTTATTATTACATTTGCTGCTGTTATCTTCCAAGTGAAGCCCAACACTCACAGCTATCCAGTCCCCACCAGGGAGGAACACACATCAATATACCAAACTTTCTAATAAATTCATCTTGCAAACAAGCACAAAAACCCTCCCATGTTCTCTGATCTTCTCAATGTCAGCAGAAACAACCCAACCCTCTGGAGGGAGCCTCATTTCTCAGACTCAGAGAGATTTCTGGCAATAACAAAAGTATGATGTTTTACAAATGCAACAGCTTCATCTCTCAGATGCATCCAGTCTCACCTGGAACATTTCTGCTGTAGGGGGTCATACACCAGAAGCAACCCAGTAAGCAAATGAGCTGAATACTGCAATATTTGGAATCTTTAACATGAAAAATCCATAATACAGTCTACTTTTCTTTTCGTTGCTGCTCTTTTGTTTTTCAACTTAAAATTCAAGTGGCAGAAATCAGTATGAATCAGATCAACACAGCAGGGACTGAAAAAACCCAAAACAGCAGCAAAGGTGGAAATCATCTAAATCACTGCACATGTATTTTGCTCATGAATGAGACAACATCTTGCAGAGGAAGAACAAGGAGGCTGAGACTGCACGATCACCTCTGATGTGCCGCTGATAAACTGGGCCAGGTTTTCTTTCTGATGTAGGGTAAAAGCCCAGAGTAAATGTAGGGATCAGTTGCACTGACAGATACAGCACCTCTGAGCTGGGCCTTTAGTGTCCCAAGGCATCTCTGTCCTTGTGCCCAATCCAATCATGCTCCTCACAGGAGAGATGAACAGCATGCTATGAGATGGATTGAAGGAAGACACAATGAAACCCCAAGGAAATCACAAAAATCCTGTGCTGAGCGTGAACCTGGAAGGAGTCGGCTATGCCTGACTGGGGTTCATGCTTTCAAAGGGCACAGGAAATTGGGAAAACAACCCAAACCAGAGAGTTTGTATCAGAATTGTAATTAAAAATATAACAAGTATTTCCAAACTTTCTGTGGCCTTCAACCTGGAGAACCCAGTGCTTTGCAGACAATACACAAACAACACCTCCAGCCTTCAGCTGAAGGGTCACACTGCACAAGGTGATGTGGGTAAGGGAATTTTGGGCATAATTTTGAGCAAACCTTTAGAAAAGATCTTCTGAAGCTCTCAAAAACCACTCAAATGCACAATTTTTCATCTAGTCTCATGAAAAAACCCAGTTTTAAAATCCTCTCCAGCCCCATGCGCTCTTCTAAAATGCTGGTAGGCCCTTCAGGAACACTTGCTCCCTTTCTGACCTGAGTCTAGGATCTTGCCATGCAGTGAGAAAGGGAAGGAGCCCTTCACTTACCTGGTAAAGCTTGCATTTTTCCATGTACTGTGACGTCGAGGAGCTTGCAGGGCCAAGAGAGCCACCAGAGTTCTTACAAGGGGAGCCAAAATAGTCCAGTTCCAAAGCAGGTCTGATTTCCTGAAGCAAGCACAAGCCCTTCCTTCCGAGATCCAGTGTCAAGAGTGAGCGGGGTGAGGATGGGACTCCAAGCACAGCTAGCCAAGGTGAGTTCCTGTTTTATGGAGGCTAATGAGCAGGGAGGAGCTTCCCGCCAGGGTTGTCCCCTTGCGAGCCTTTGATGTCCAAAGGGACAAAGAGAGGAAGGATCTGCAGCAATGGCTGGGGCTAGGGGAAGAAAATCAAAGAGAATTAACATGGCTTTGACATACAGGAAACCCTACAGGGGAAATGCACCTTGATTTACTGCTAACGCACTTTTAAACAAATAGAGACAAGACTGAAAACATCAGTTCAGGACTTAGCTACAAAATAAAAACAAATCCCTTAAACAGCAAGCAGGGGTAATTTCTCTTTGGCTGTTCCATGGGTTTGTGATGATTCTCATCTTCAGCACACAGAATCACTCTACTCTTGATTTCTGCTATCAGAATCAGGACTGCAACCAGCTCCTTCCTTCCCAAGGGGGTGATGAACAGTCTGTGGAAAGTTTGCTCTCCCCACTGGAACAACACATCCCTTCAGCCACTGATGCCTTCTCCAACAACATGAGTGTGAATAACAACGAACACATTTGATGGTATAACTTCACTCATCTGCCCAGTTTCTGCATTGCCAGCCTTGAGGTGCCCTTCCTCTCCAGGAGGATCAGGCACTGAGGTTATGCCTTGCTCAAGGCACTGCTCTTACTCAGGGAAGGCTGAGCAGAAATGGAAGGACTTGAGGATTTTCCCTTAATTAGTTTATTCTGCAAGTGTGACCATTAGCTTTTGTGCTTATAAATGCTTACAAGTGCTAAGAGACAGCAATCAAGGCTCAAGCTCCGAGGCCCAAGACAGGCACTGCACCTCCTGAGGAAGGGGGTTCTGTGCATTTACACACACAAAAGGCTGTACTAACATTTACAGGACCAACACGGTTAAAAAGTGGAGGTCAAAAGCAGAATATCACTCTGAACAGGCCAGGGCTGAGTCCTGCACAGCAAATTTAGGAGCTCTGTTCATTAGAAAGAACTTGCTACAAGGCTGCGTCACTTTCACTGTCTAGATTTATTCCAAATAAAATAAACATTTTTTTCTATTTTGTCAGTGATGTTACTGGGACATTTGATCTTCAGTCTGATGTACAAAACAAATTTTGAGTTTATCTAGTGAGTTTCTACACCCAAACAACAAGCCTTCAGTTCTGGTTTTACTGCCTTTTGGAGCAGGCAATGCAAGGACATGCAGTGAGGACAAAGGAGCTTAATCAGAGCAGGGACTGACTCTCTTCCAGGGGTATATTGTATTTTAGGCATCATCCCAGTGCTTGCCAGGGAAAGAAAAGCCATTGCTTTGTGTTGTAAGGAAGAATGTTTTAAATAAAAGGGTTGGAGAATTTGGTTGGAGAATCCTGAGGAGGATTTAGAGCAGGAGATGGTGGCTCCTGGCACCTCTGCAGAACCACATCCAGCCTTGCTGGCACCCCTTCTAAACCACTGGGTAACACACAAGACTACAGGCCTTTCTCCCTCAGGTGACTTGGAGACATCCAGAGCTGTGGAGTCTCGGCATATTGAGGAGAGGAATACCATGTGGTGGAGAAATGCCAGCTTGTGGCTCAAATGGAAGTTATTTATTAAATATGGGGAGAAATAAATCAGAAGGGAAGAGGTCAGCTGAAATGGTATCAAGGTCAGATCTCTGCTTGGGCTTGCACAGCCACTACCAGACACAAACAAAATAGGATGCAGAAATGCTTTTTTGCTCTGCTACAGAAGGAAAGCCAGCATTGCATCTGCTCCCCCTCCATGTCCTGCTTTCCTAATGCTAGTATTTTAATTGTAGAAAGCGGAAAAAGACAACCATAATCAGAATCTGAAAAGGAAAAATAGAACAAAAATTGGGTCAGATTCAAGCTAGCAGTGAGATGAATCAACATCCCACACAGTCAGAAACTGCACAACAGCAGCAGCAGCTCTGGGAATTTCAGACTTCACCTGACAGGAGCGTGGGATGTGTATCATGACTTACTGCTGCTTCCACAAAGGCTAGGAGATGGTCTCCTGCTGCCACTTCATTTGCACACTGTGTATCAGCATGTCTGGGGAACAGCACATTTGCTGCAAGTACTCAAATCCTTTTGGCTTCTCCCAGCTGATTGATGGGGAAGGTGGAGCCATTAATTACCCATGACTAGTTAACAATCAGCTTTCTCCCAGCCATTCTAGTTGCACTGGAAATGTTTTAAAAGTGAAAAAAAAAGTGAATTTGTTACTATTGCTGGAAAGCGTGGCTAATAGGAGCAATCCCCAGGATATTCATCCCTAGCAAAGGGGGAATTTAGCACATTACCCTCACCTGTCCATCCATGGAGAGCCCTCAGGCAGTTTGATGGGAAGTCAAAGGTGACTGTGCTGGTGTCTAACAATTCACCGGCAAATTGGAGGCTGAGGGTATGGAAAGGGCTGGGAGAGAGTTGATCTGACACGTGTGAGTCAGTGACACACAGGGCTCTGCTCGGAGCCCATTTCAGCAGCTGAGCCCAGCTCTAACAGCAGGCTCTGCCCTATGCTGAAGGGAGATGAGCTAGGGCAGGAGGGAGGCCATGTGTGATGACAAAAGCACAGGCCAAGAGCTTTTGCTTTGCATCTCTTTGAGAAGCTGATTAGAAAGAAACATTCCCCTCTGGGTTTTGTAGTAAGGCAAATGTTTTCTGGCATTTCTCCCACCTCCAGTGAAGGTTTAACCCTTAGTGCTCAGCAGGACCCTGCAGGGAGCTGCTTTGTACACAAGCTCTCCAGCACAGTGATATCCTGCCATCCCTGGCTGCGGTCCGGGGCTCCCAGGCTGATGGAGAACAGAAAAGGTGTCAGGCTTTGGCTAATGGGGCTGGAGTGGCACTGCCACTTCTGCCCAGGCAGAGTTCCCAGGGGAGCATCCTGCCCTGAGAGCAAGCTCCAGTGTGGGACACCAAGTTACTGCCTGGGAGACAGCTGAAATGTAAAAGTTATCTTCCAAAACAATCTGCCTTGGGTTATTGCTCGTGGGTGCAGTAGGCAGTACCCAGCCCCCAGGTTTCCCTCTGTGAGGAAGTGTTACCATGTCAGCTTTAACAAACTGGGCTAGAGCAAGGCTGCCTTTTCTGCCTGGACCTGCACAAGCAGGGAAGGACAACATGCAGCAGTACAAGCTGCATCTAAGAGATCCTCCCCTCTGAAAGGTGAGGAAAGCCTTCCTGCCATTTAAGTGGGACTCATTTAGGCCATTCCCACCTGGCACACAGAGGCCACAGCCCAGAGCGTCTTGGCAACTCTTTGTGAAGGATCCTGTGCCATCTGCATAGAATGAGTACTGGAAAGTGAAAAGACAGCATGTCATCAACAGGGCCCAAAATAAAACAGGTAGCTCTACACTGATACCTACTTACTTTCATGCTTCATTAAAAACATGAAGTGGTCTCTGATTCTCCAGAATCCACAAACTCCCTCCTTAAATCCAGGCTCAGCTCACTATGAAGCAAATGCAGCCTGATTTATGCACACGGAGCCATGGGGAAAAGCTGAGTTTTTCCAGAGAAAAAGCCTGATGAAACTCTTGCTCCTACAGCTGTGCCAGCCTGTGATTCCTTGTCCCTGTTAGTGCCTGACACCTCACCCAGAAAATAGGAAATACAAGAGCAGGGCTGGCCAGGACAGAGCTGCTGAGCTCTGGCAGCGCAGGCACAGCCTGAAGTTGGGCAGCTTTCTGAGCAAGTCTCTGTGGGCGGCTACAGGAATGGTAAAAGCCTGCAGAGCGTTTTGAGAGCCTCTGAAGAAGTCGTACATATCTCCTATCATGCTGCAGCACAAGAAACAGCTCCTACCCAGCTCCTTACAGCAGCTCACATAACACAGCATTTTCTTCTGGTAGAGGAAAATGGCACCTTTTCCCCTCCTTTTTATGGTTTTGATTATTTTTTTCCTGAGAAAAGCTATCTGGTGTCCTCAGGTATATTACAAGTGCCATGCAGACCTTCCTACCCTGGGACACTGCAAGGGACCCCACAGAAGGCTGCAAACCCCATACGGAGCCCCAAACTGCACCACCCCCAGATTTTCCCCGTGCTCTCAAGAGTGCAAAAATGACATTTGGCAAAGCAAAGCAGATGGGTTTGGAGAGGGCCTGTTGGTAACATCTCCACGCTAATTCACCCCAGGCTCCCAGGACAGGGGCTCAGAGAGCTGAGGGGACGGGTCACAGGCCACAGGGCAGCTGTGACACGATCTGCTCTACTGGGGAACTTGGGAAAGCAGCTCAGGTAGACAAAAAGCTGTGCATTATAAGCTTGAAGAAGCCTTTTCCTTTTGCAGTTTGAGGATTGCGGTTACCGGGCCGCAGAGCTGGAGAGGGCACTGCCCTGGCTCCCTCCCTCCCTCACATCCCGGCCCGCTCCCAGCGCCCCCTCAGCGCGGCACAAGAAGGGAAACACTTAGCGGCCACTTAACACCGCGGCCCGAGTCTGGCCTCAAAGGCTGCAGTCCAGAGTCAAATGCAAAATATGTCTGTCTAGAGCCCTTTCAAGTTCTCACGGAGCCCTGATGTCGGGTGCACTGTTTTCCTGTCAGCCCATTGTGTGTCCCAGACAGAGGTCAGCGCTCTGTCCCGCTCAAATCCACAAAAAGAGCCCGCCGCAAGGAGCTGCAGCAGCAGGAGAGCTCTGAGGGCAGCTCAGCGAAGGGAACGAGCACACGGGGCACGGACTGCCCTCATAGCCCTGCATCCTTCCTCCCACAGTCACAGCCCTGCATCCTTCCCTCCACACGGGCACTGCCCTTACAGCCCTGCATCCTTCTCCCCACATTCACAGCCCTGCGTCCTTTTCCCCACACTCACAGCCCTGCCTGCTCATAGCCACTGCCCTCACAGCCCTGCATCCTTCTCCCCACACTCACAGCCCTGCATCCTTTTCCCCACACTCACAGCCCTGCCTGCTCATGGCCACTGCCCTCCCAGCCCTGCATCCTTCCTCCTACACCTGCCCTGACAGCCCTGCCTGCACACAGGGCAAGCACTGCCCTCCCAGCCCTGCATCCTTTTAAACAAATAGAGACAAGACTGAAAACATTAGTTCAGGACTTGGCTACAAAATATAAAAACAAATCTCTTAAACAGCAAGCAGGGGTAATTTCTCTTTGGCTGTTCCATGGGTTTGTGATGATTCTCATCTTCAGCACATAGAATCATTCTACTCTTGATTTCTGGTATCAGAATCAGGACTGCATCCAGCTCCTTCCTTCCCAAGCGGGTGATGAACAGTCTGTGGAAAGTTTGCTCTCCCCACTGGAAAGCTGCAGCAACACATCCCTTCAGCCACTGATGCCTTCTCCAACAACATGAATGTGAATAACAACGAACACATTTGATGGTATAGCATCACTCATCTGCCCAGTTTCTGCATTGCCAGCCTTGAGCTGCACCTCCTTTCCAGGAGGATCAGGCACTGAGGTTATGCCTTGCTCAAGGCACTGCTCTTACTCAGGGAAGGCTGAGCAGAAATGGAAGGGCTTGAAGATTTTCCCTTAATTAGTTTATTCTAATATCGCACTGCATGCACTCCCAGCCCTCCCAGCCCTGCATCCTTCCCCCCACACCTGCCCTCCCAGCCCTGGCCGAGCTCACTGCTCTCAGACACAAGGAGCAGAGCCTGACAAAACATGCAGCAAGGAACTCCAGCTTAACACCCATCTATAAACACTTCTATATTTGTACACATGTGCACACACTCATATGCAAAGAGAAGCATCATGCAGATCTTAAAAACTGCTGGCAGTTTACTTAACCATGAATTGAGACCAGACAAAAGCCCTGAGCAGAATGGACTCTGCTGAGCAGAAGCCCAGCAGGCAACACTGCAGCAATCTCTGTTATAAAGCAGATGTTTCCAGAAAAAAAGCAGTAGCTCAGACCC
The DNA here is from genome assembly GCF_000277835.1 of Geospiza fortis. NCBI lineage: Eukaryota > Metazoa > Chordata > Aves > Passeriformes > Thraupidae > Geospiza > Geospiza fortis. The sequence continues at coordinate 686,827 of NW_005054483.1, read as the reverse complement.
AGAAGGTTTAATCTAAACTTCATGGATTTTCAAAATTGCTGATACACTGTCATGGTACCTTGGTTTCCACAAAAGATTATTTTTGTTGGTGATCAGGCATTTGTAAAGCCATGAAAGCAACAGGTAAAAAACCAGACTGCAATGGTGCAAGTTACTTCGTTTGGCAAAGGCAGGTCTCCTCTGTCATACGGAAGTTTCCATGAACTGTTCATCGCAGTAAGGTTCTAATCAAACCAGGAAATCAATAAACATCCTCCTTATCAGAGGATCTACCTTCAAAGAGCAAATTAAAATTGTTAAGATTTAAAGTGTTTGGAATTTAAAAATAAAAACTGCTGTGAGCTCTACAGATTTGTGTAGAGCTCAGTTCCTCCAACATCACTATTGACTCTAAAGAACTTTCAGAGGAAGTTAATTATCATTACCAGAAATCATGACAAGAGAACAATTAAACCATACACAGCAGATTTTGATTCAGAGCACTTACAATAAATCACATTTCATTTTAATAAGATTTTATTACTGCGTATTTATTTTCCTTTTATAGTATTATTTATAATTTATTTGAAAAAGAACTGTAAAAATGTATATAGCCATAGGATACCTAAAACTGCACATCCATCTCCCAGCAGCAAGGGAACTTACATGCAGGATGTCTGACTGACCTGTAGAGTCTGACCTGAACTTTACAGGACCTCCCAAAAATAAAATTAACACCAAGACAGATTCATGCAGCACATGCTGCAAGCTGCTTTCTGAAAACTGATATAGAGCATTATGATGGGACATAAATAATCTGCAGCCAAGTCTGAAGTCAGTAACAAAGAGCTGAAAATACACATGGATTTTAAGCAGAAAGCCCTTGGATAAACTCTGAGCTGTACTTTTTCTCACCCAGCTTGTTCATCATCTCGCCATAACAATACTCAGGTAAGAATCCTTCAACACCACTGATAAGAGAAAAAGCACCTGTCAGATTTCATGGATTCCTCAAATCAGCACTGGGATGAGGCTGCCATAAGTGGACATGAACTGATACAATCAAACACAGCTACCACCTCTCCTTGCACTCCCTCATCTCTCCAGAATTTTCCTTCATTCTTCCCATGGTGAAATTTCTCATGCTCACTCTTTGTGCAGGCAGGGGCTGGGTACAGACTGCGGGCAGATCACAGCCCAGCTCCCTCCCCCTCCCCAGCAGATTGTGAAGTGTTTATGGCCTGGCTCTTATGGCTCTAGAGGTGCTGAATGGCCTTTTCCCCCCTCGAGTCTCAGCTCCTGATGGGCAGCTACAGACCAACTTTTAGCGGGTTTGGTCCGTACTTGTGGATTTTATTGCCCAGTTTGTCTCTTCAGCTCACATCTGTAAGCTCCAGAGTAGATTTTTCCCTGGGTAACACTCTGCAGCTCAAAGAACTCCTCTTGTTTTTATTACATCCTTAGTGATTAAAGGGATATTTAAACCTCACAATGTTCCCTGCTGTGAATATAAAAGCCTACCATCATTTCGGATAGATGTGCTTAGAAAAATAAATTAAAAATTAGCCCTACTATATGGAACAAATGCTTCTAAGTGGTTAAGAACATCAGACACCTGAATGATTTAAATATATGGGATGCAATTCCTTGAGAATCCAAGGGATGACACATGGCTTTGTCCTGTCAGAAGAGTTACATAGAGAAGCTCTCCTTGGAAGGAGGATAACAGAGGTGTGCAATGAGTGCATTAGGCTGAAAATACCGGATTTTATCTACTTAGGCATAAATGACTTAGATTTTTTCTCCTCTCTAACCCTGCAAACATCAATACACTTAATTGGTGCCACTCTTAAAAACACAAATTTTGCATTTGTGAGGCAAAACTCTTTTTAAATGACTGCCACTTCACAGCCTGACCTGTGCCTGCCAACCAAACACAGACATAAACAATGCAATGTAAATTCAACAGAAATATTTATAAATTCTGCTCAGGAAACTGCTGGGGAGTGTGCAGGAGGAAATCAAAGTCAGGTTTGGGAGCAAGCATTCCTGTGAGCACAGATCAGATGGTTATCAATAATGAGGTCACTGCTTCTGCCACCCTCCAATACTGCAGTTATTGCTTTCAGTTTTAAGCTACTGCTGGCCTCAGGCTTGGTGAGCTGAGCCTGCCTGAGATGGAGATTTAGGCTCACCACCAAGGACCTTCATTTCCAAATAACTACTGACAGTGCAGAGAGAACCCACCAGACTTGGAGGGTTTGTGCTCTGCAGGACAGGAGTGGACAAGCTACAGCAGCAGCCAGGGAAGGCTGGTTTAGCTTATCAGAAACATGAAGAAACATTTGAAATCTAAGCCCATACACGGTCCCCAGAAAGTCAGTATGTCCTTCTGACTTTTTTGCCTTGTATTTCCTCTCCAAGATGGAACTACTCCTTCTCTTCCCTTTCCATCATACTCTGAAGAAGCTGTCCAAAGGAGGAATTGCTGCATTCTGGAATTCTTCACCCCAGTTCCAGATTTTCCCTTCAGAGAAGATCACTTAAACTTTTGTTTTGAACAGTGATGTTCAGCCATACCCACCAATAAAGATATGGTAATACTAAGGGGGTTCCATAACAGAGGTAATTTCTGGGGTTTTCTGCACTAGGTGTGATTTCATTTCCTTGCTGAAAATAAAACCACAAATATAACCAGAGGATACCTATGTGAAAATAGCATATAGCTGAGCAGGAAAGTGGCAGGGCCTCTTTCTGTGAGCCTGCTGTAGAACAAACTGGCAAAACCACATGTAACTCTTATCACCTCATTATCAAAGGTACTGGGAACTGGAGGGAGACTGGTTGAGGTGAACACCAGAAAAGATTAGAAAAGCTGAAGGAAAGCTTCCATGATTGATGGCCCTGTTCACAAAGAAGAAATGAACATGTCTGCAGGGTGTAAACACACAGATGACAGACGAATTAATATTCTACAAAGGGATATAATTATCTTCATTAGCTGGGATGAAAATGAGAGAAGCAATTTGACTATCCAGGGAAAAGCACTGTGGCTGTGCAAGGGCAGCCTGTTTGCAGAGGAACAGACAAAGTCCTTCCTGTATCAGGCTTTTAATGGCTCTGTGCACACCCCCGTGGCATTGCAGAGCAATCCTGCCTTCATGTCAGCAGCAAAGGAGGCTCTGATGGATCTGCTCCTCTCTTATTCCTATGATTCCTCAAATGGATCCAGGGGCCACATGGAAGGATGGATGCTCTGCTGGCACATGACCAGGCTGCTTCCCAGTGGGATGGAACCTGGCTCTCTGCCCCACTGTGGTCACAGCACTGCACATGTCCTGTGTTTGTGCACACCATAATTCACAACAGGCCAGCTATGGACTCCCAAGGGAGGGGAGACTGCAACAGAAACACCACTGCCCTGGGAGAGCACTCTTCTTTGCACTCCAGGGCTTAGGGCAGAATGAGGGGACAGGGGACAGGTTTTTGAGCCACTGGTGACATTTCCCACAAAGGGCCTTTGGGTGACAGTGGAGATACACTGAAGCCATCAGCCATTGTGTGTTAGAGCTGACAAAGACTGATCCACTGATGAGAGAAGCATTTTCTCTGCAATTCTGAAGCACAAAGTTTATGAGCTGTTCTCTGGGCTTTCAGAGCGCTTCAGAGGGCCATCAGGGGAGAGAAAAGAACTTCAGGTTACACAACCATGCCCACTCTGTGCATTGAACTCCTGCACGGTGGTCATGGTTCACCAGGACATTTTCTGTGTGCTAACAAATTCCTGCCACAGGCAGCTCCCCCCCTTTTCCATCACAACTTTCTTTTCTATCCCTTGATAACCAAGAGCAGGCCAGAAACAGAACATTCCCTGTGCTGAGAAGTCCTTTCCTTTGAGAAATCCAGCCTAGAGCTGTTCTTGCAGCAAACTGGGATGGACAATGCCTCTCTCTTCTCTGTCTCAGCCCTAATGCTCACAGAGTGCCAGATGCAGCTCTGCAAACTGAAATCCATTTTACCAGAACTGATACAGCTCTGCTTGAGGCACTGGGTATTTCTCATGGATTCTGGAGAGGAACATGCCCTTTTTTGTCCAGTAAGGTCAGCCTTGAGACTGACTTCCCATCCTTCAGTACCTGGGTTATGGTCTCTGATGAGTAGAAATGCAGCAAACCCAACTCATTGTTTAAAGATGGCTTTAACCTTGCAGAGAAGTAAAGCTCACATGACAACAACTATTTAGGAACAGAACTTGTCAGGCTCTGGTTTAGCACTTACTGCCTGAATTTTTTCTTGCCTGAAGACAAATGAAAACATTCCTGCAGAAACACAGGTCTTGTTCAATTTGCACCAGTTTCAGAATAAAGGAAATCATCAGTGTTACCCGCATGACCAGCTCTGCCTTCTGCAGTGCAGCCATCTTCACTGATTTTGTGACCCAGGGAGTCCCAAACTGCTTCTGTGCCACATCCTCATCAGTCAGTCCTGTCTTGCATTAGGTGAAACAGTGCCAACAAATCTGCAGTGGGATTAGCACCATTAAAAGGTTTTCTGACAAGCCTGGCCTTACAACTTGTTCGCCATCCCCAAAGTTAAAACTGAAGCCTGCATCTTATTCAGCAACATACCAAGGGCATTCAAGCCTCAGTCTGTTGGTGTTTGCAGAGATAAAAATTATGTTAATGGATGGAGATAGTGTGGGAAAAAGTTATTCTTGAGCAAACTCTGCCCAAGTCGAAGGATCCTGGGTTTCCTGACAGCATTCTGCCCCAGCTTTTTCAGAATGTTTCCTTCAGAAATGGAATTAGGCCCTTAACAGAGCCTAAATGCTCTCTTAATTTAAATGCATTTACCAATCAGAGTTCATCTCAAATACACCTCAATGTACTTATGCTCTCATTCCATGTCTAGCCAAACACTGTAAGAGATTTTCTTCAGCAAATAAACCAGAATTCAGCAAAAATAAAAGCAGCAGAATCAACCATCCCCACTCTAGCATCATTCTCCAGGGGGCAAAATGCTAAATCTACATCAGTGTTTTGGCAGTGAGGAAATATTCTCAAAACAACAGTATCACAGCAGTAATGTCTTCTGCTTTGGAAATGTGTTACCTTGATGTTTATACAGCCACAGGAGCCCATTCAACACTGGCAATGTGTTAATTCCATTGACATTATCGCTCAAATTCAGTCACAGGGGCTGGAGAATTCTTTTTTTTACATGGCTCTTTCATCTAAAAGAGAATAAAGCAGGACATAATGGATGGTTAGTAACATATTGTTAAATGGTTACAAGACACAGGAAATTTCAGCCAGGGAATGGGAAAAACTAAAAAATCCAAGTAAGTCTTAATTAGAACAGAGCCTCGGTTTTGCTACACTGCACTATGGCAAGTCAGCATTCAGAGCTAAGGATTTTCTCCAAAAATCTGAGCATGTTCTACTCCAACATGAGCAGAGACTTTTTAGTCCTCTCCAGAATTCTGCTCATGGGAAGCTCTGAGTTATTTGGAGTTATTCACCATCACAAAAACCCAGCAACTTCGTGTTGCTCTCATCTAACTTAATTATGGGAATGGTTCCTAGTGGATACTCATATTCAATCACTCAAGATTAAAAACCCCAGAGTTTTACTCTAAATTGGCTAGAAGATAAAATTATAAACAATTTATGACATATAAAAATGACCTAGCTGCAAATTCATTTAGGGGAGGGGGGACAGTTTTGGACAAGTAGTTTCTATTTGATGGAGACAGAAAATGGAAGATAAACTGAAAATCTCACCAGCCAGTGGGAAAGCTCTGAGGCAAAACTGAGTTCTTTTGACTTATGATTTAACCAATAAATCAGTGGTGTTACCATGAAATAGATGCAGAAAGGGAATATTGACAAAACTCAGACATAGAACCCAGGAAGGATGAGCCAGCTTCAAGTCCATCTTATTCCAAACCTATCTCCAGTTCTGCTGCTGCTGTCCTGAAAGCCACCAGGATTTCCTTGCTGGAGCAGTATCAGCCACTGGGGATGATGGGAGAGAAAAGCTGTTAAAGAAAATTATATTCCTAATAAACATTGCCTCAGGGATCACATGAAGACAGGTGTCACTGAGCAGAACTTCCACTAGTTGTTCTGCAGAGTTCCTCTATATGCCACAGCCACCCTAATTTCAGGAAGAAGTAATTAGGGCTGAATTTTTTACCAGCAGAGATATTTCCACCTTTCCTTGGCCTTTTGCATTTTTCAGTGGTTAACTGTGAATTTTGAGTTTGCACGAATTAAGGAAGTTAAGTCTGTTTATTTTAAAGCAGCTATTTTCCATGGAAATTTTAATTGCAGAGATACTTTATGTCACTGGAGAAACTGCACACATCACAGGCCTGGGGAGGCACAACTTGAGGCTGCCCTTTGCTGTCTTCACTGAAGTCAAGAGGAGCTGTTTATGTTTTGGTACCTTGTTGAATCAGGCACATCTTTAAGAATAAACATTGTCCTCCTCCTCTCTCTCCTCCCAGGGGACACTCTGCACTTGGAAATAACATTCCTATATTTTCATATTCTTTCCAGATACTTTCCCACATGTGTTGATAGTACCAGATAAGAGACACTGCTGTGTCTGTGCCTGAGCTGTAACTGAAACATGACCACACACCCAGCCTGGCCATTACCACACTCTGGGTATTTCTGAGTTTCACTGACATTGCACCAAGCTCACCTTACTCAAAAATAAAACGCAGCAGGAGTGCATTTAAGCACAGACTATTTACTCTTACACTTTGATGGAATTCTCAGTTACCTGAAGGTGAGCTCCCCAGTTTGAGGGTGACACCTGCAGAGAGCAGCTGAGTTTTGCCCAGGGGTTGAGGCCCTGGTCTGGCTCTCAGCAGCTGCCAATGCACGTCCAGGGACACCTCTGTGCCAAGGGGGGGACAGTGCAGCACATCCAGCATTCAAACAACTCCCTCCCAGGCTTTCCAGCAATCCTGCACTGCTTTCTCATCTTCCTTATGCTGGAACCCAGGACATTGCTCTGGCTGCCCTGGAGGACTCGAGACCCTGCCAGGGGGCTCAGAGACCTTGGCCCAGAGTCAAAAACACCTGTGCCTTCGATTTTAGCTCTTAGAAAAAACAATTACCAATCTTATATGGGGATTCACAAGCCACAAAAGTTTGTGTAGGATGATAGTTAGTTTGTTACAAGATAAAAAAGAAGAATTTTGAGTTTTTAGAATAAGAGTTCAGAAGCCAAGATGGAGGGATGTGGGAGTGCCTTGTCCTTCTTCCTTCTTCCTGGCCTCCACCTTCTGGGTGATGGTGGCACTTTTGGATTGGTTTAAGGTAGAGACAGACTGTCTAACATAGGTGATAGATATTGGAAAATTATTGTAAATAATGTTCACGTAGTTTTTAGTATAAAATACAACACTGCCCTGAAGGTGG
>NW_005054483.1:629016-679390 GCF_000277835.1 Geospiza fortis | reverse complement strand
TGAACGGACCTCAGCAGACCAGGAAAAGAATGTTATAGATAACAGAAAATAAACAACCTTGACAACCAGAACAGAAGAATCCTGACTCCTTCTTCGGTTGCCAGGCTGGGAAAAGAGACTTTCTAAGGCATCTCAGGTCATCCAGACCACAGAGATCCTTACACTGAGAAAATTAGCTCTATCAGCAACTTCCAGGGGAAAGTACAGGCCTGGTAAAATGTGCCATTGTGGGAGGCTCCTTGTGCAGTTCACTGGAATATCCATTTTGATGCAAAGCCTCCTGTGCATGCAGGCATGCAGCAGGAAATGCACCTGGCTTGCCTGGCTCCTGCAGATCCCCACTGTGTGCCCATCACCCTGAAACAGGAGCTGGCAGCTCTGCCTGGCCACCAGCAGCTGCTTCTGGCTGCACCCAAAGGCTTCCTCAGCTTGCAGAGCAATGGGAGCACAGACCAGGAATGCTCCCATTTGTCTTTGCAGAAATACTTCACAATCCCAAGCTGTTATTACATTCCAAGCAAGCCAAACTGAAAAATCACCTTGTGCCACTGCTGCTTGCTGGGAGGGAACACTCAGCTCTTTGTTTTGCTCCCAGGAAAGCCCATTTACTTATTAAGTGTAGGAAGCACTTCCAGCAGGGTGTCTATTGGGAGAGCCATGGCAGAAGTTATTTGCTGGGACTTGTGCTGCTGACTTGAGGGCACAGCATTGCAAATTGATGTTGTTAGCTCAGAACTTCCACTACAGGTTTCTAAAGTTTATTTTTTTTCCCCTAACCCACTCTAACCTAATGGAGATCTAAATTACAGCCAACACATTCGTAAGTGACAAGTTTCTATATTCAAACTGCTTTCTGACATCCACACAGCATGGTGAGTTCCTTGGTGAGTGTATGTTGGCTCAATTAACAAGTTAAGCAATTCTTTGAGCATCTAGTGCCATCTCTTAAAGGGAAAATTATCACGGCAATCTTGCTGAAAGAGTTGCATTTTATATATATCCATGCATTTAGAAGAGAAAATGTGACTGTTCATACACATTAGGGTGTAATTTAAGGAAATGAAATCTCTGGTGTGACTTAAATTACAAGGAATCAAAGAACACTTCTGAGTATGAAGCTTTTCTGCTCATACAACATCCTTTACTAATTATTACTGAACAGTATGTGTTCAGTGCTATATTAGATCATAGTTCATGCAATGCATATTGCAGATAAAACTCAGTTGCATATTATTCCTTGTGAACAGCCCTCTGTATCTGTCAGACACCTCAGAGGAGCAAAATGAAAGGAATGTGAATATAGAGGCTAACTGTGGATATCTGTAATAAATGTAATAATTCAGCATTCTCACAGGAAGCACTGTTTCTAAAATACCTTTGCCCTGTTACATGGCCTTTCACTTGCAGTTATTAAATCACTCAACTAAAATTAAATTAATACCATTCCAGTGTGGTTCTCATATGCTTATACCATATATGAACTTTGTTTATATTCCATTTATGCTGGAATTCACTGTTGTTTGCAAGGTCTCTGAAAGAGATGGGAAAGAAAAAAAATAGGCTGAGAAATAAAACTCGAGAGGGGGATATCTATGTCTAATCTGAGAGCAAAAACTACTTTTTACCATATATGTTGACTTGGCTTTAGATAGGCAGTTTCCCTCAGTAAGACAATGCACTCAGAGAGACATTGCAGAGTTCCTCCCACTGGGATTATATAAAGGCATGTTTTTCTACCAGCTACAGACACAACCATTTAATTGTGCAGATAAATCTTGCACACAGGCAGAAGTGTGATTTCACTCTTCCCCTTGGTAGAAGTGATTTGGTTTTTGATTCTGCAGTCAGTGGCCTCAGCTCCACATCCCTGCTCCCTTTCCTGAGCTGCCAGATGGCTGCAGGACCTGATCTCACCTCGGGCTGCTCCACATAACACAGACTGCCTCACAAGATTTTATCCAGGCTTGAACACCACATCTTTCTCCCATCACTCTCAAACACATTTTCATCCCTGATTAGAATTTGACTTGAACAGAACTACCTCAAAGCACTGCTCAGATCCACAAGTTGCATGTTTGTCACTGACTCCTGGGCTCACTTGTGCTGGCACAAGCCCCACACCACTGCCATGAACCAGGCTTGAACTGATCAGGATTCCCCCTCACGAGGCTGAGCACATTATTTGAGCCATTTCACACAAGACTGACTGGCAGGAGATTCCCATGACACCCCAGTGTAACATACTGCACATGATGAACATGGAAACACCCAGGGGGCTTCTTATGGGGGAACTGAGGAGAAAAAAAGGGAAAAACAGTCACGGGGCAGATTTTGTATGAAAAGCAAGTATATGGTCGATCTGTTTTCCTGCCAGTGTCAATATTAATGGTGACAAAACAAGCTCTTGTTTTTTGTTGCCATGGCCAGGGACACAATCCTGTGAGCAGCCTGTGAGTATTCTCATCCCCTCTGCCTCCAACCAGACCATACATTATGCAAAGGACATATGGCACAGCAGCACAAAGCCCTCAGAACTCAACGGGGCAATGCACTGTGCTCTCAGTAGTTTCAAGACAGATCTTGGACATCCATCTGGGGTGGGGGTTGGTCCCTCTCCCCTTTTTCCCCTCCCTTCCCTGCCCTGTCCTAGGGCCCCCTCTAGTGCTCCCGGAGCAGGCAGTGACACTCCAGGTGACACGGGGAGCCCTGGGCAGGCTGGAGCTGCAGCCACAGCCTGCAGACACCTGCACAAGGCAGCTCTGAGGGCTGCACCAGAGCCTCTGGAGTTGGCTAAACAAGCACTTGCTGATGGGGGTCATCGTGACAGATGCATTAAACAGCAGCAGGAACAAGAATGTCTGTGCAGGGAGATGCACCTTTCAGTCTCTGCTGAGGTTTGCCTGGGGTTCTGTGGGTATTCATGTGAAAGAGCCATTTCAGTGAAGGCAAGTCCTCCTCCAGAAGTGTTGCCCTCTGCAATCCTACCTGTTGCACCATGCCCTGCAAGGACACCTGACAGTCCCACAAAGGCATGGCTTGGGCTAGCACAGCACCCAAAATCCATAAATAACATCACAACTTAGCATTACTGAATCCCTGGTCATCAGCGGGAAGGGAAAGATGGCAATTAACACTCAGCCTACAGTGAACCTCCTACCATCATCTTCAAATGCAAGAGCAAAGCCTCTTCATCTCAGCTTTCCATGACTAGGAGCCCACAAACTGATGTCTGCTGTGCTTTTGTGTTATCTCATTTACCTGCCACCCAGTCCCCTACAATATGTAAGCACCTGCAGGAGCAGAAATGAGCCGTGCCCAGTGTGTAACTGTACACACAGGATACTCCACAGAGGCTCCACCCTCACTGGAATTTCCAGTTCAATGCTGTGCTTTTCACAGTGGTGTTACCAGTGCTGTGATCCCACCCTCAATGGCAGGACTTGGTCTGTTCTCACCTGGCCCCTTTGCTTCCTTCAGTCCATTTTGTCTCCTATCAGCTTCAGCTGCTGCTGTGCCTTCCTCATCTTTTCCTGGTCCCTTTCTCCCTGACCATATGGTGTTTATTTTGGCTGCAAAAGACATTAATCTCATTATTCATGAGAAATCTCAATCCAATTAAGAAAAAAAAACAACCCCAAAAAACCCCAAACCAAACCAAGAGACAACAACTGACAAACCCTAGCACATAATAAAATTAAGGAGGTACTTGGTATCTTCCTTGATCTGCTATTTTGGTTGTGGAGGGGAACATTATTAGCTTTTGAAAAAAATGCTACAGCATTTGGCAGACAGTGGGCAGAAGCCACTAATGACAGCTGTGCTCAACAAAATTAATTCTTAGTAAAACACTAGTCCTTGTCTAGAGAGAGAAATTCTCAATGGTCTTAACTACACATGGATTATATAATCCCTGTGCCAGGAAGTGAAACTGCAAACAGCCAAACCCCAATAATAAATATCTTAACAATAATTTCACCTTAACAGTGAAAGATACCTGTGTGCAAGTGCCCAGTAGCAGCACAGAAAGGATATCAACTCTCCACATATTACTCTCCACAGCCAATTCCAAATAATTCCTTTTTCCCTCTCCTTTGGAACAAAAATGGTTTTGCTATTTGCCTGAAAGTCTTAAGAGTCTGGCTTTCCAGTAGCCAAAAAGGATTTGGTTTTTAATCAATTACTGTCAAGGAAAAAAAGAAAAAATAAAGATAGAGAAGGCCTCACCCCACTTGGTCACAGACCTCACCTTAAAGTTTGCTTTAGGCACCAGACATTCCTGTCCCTATGGCTTCCCAGGGAAAACCCAAACCAGAACCACAGCAGCACCACACTGCAGCTGCTGCCATTTCTTTGTTTGGCACATCAGAAAGGCACCTGGGAACAGAGATTTCAGAAGCAATGGGTACCCAGTAAATCCTGCTGGCAGATGCAGTGTTTACATCTGATCTGTGATTTGGTAAGCTGCATCTTGCCTAGGCTTGAATTTCAAGCTCTTAGCACCAGGATTAGACCAAAATAAAGGGATCTGCTCCAAGCCATGGCTAACTGCAGTTTTACTGCAATACTTTTTCTTGGTAATCCCACAAGATGACATGGCCCAGCTTCACAAGGTGCATTCATTACTCAGTGAGTAGCTCTGTTTGTGAGGATTTGTTGCTCTGAGTCCCTTTAGGGATGGTTCTTCAGACAAACATCCTTATTTCAGTGCATCCAGGGGGCTTGGCACCTTCACCCCAAATGTGGCTCCTTCCTTGAACTGAAGAACTCCATCAGCTGTACTTACAGAGAAGAGGTTTCACACATGGAGAAGAAGAAAGGCTCCTTCAGCGCAGCAGGAACAGCCTTGTGGAGGAAGGGCCACAGCTGAGAAACATTTACTCAACAGCAGAAGGGCAGGATTGGAGGGAGGTGGCCTGTATAGATCAGTGTCAGTAATTTCTTGAGCTTGAGAAAAAGTCCTTAAGCTACTCAAGAGCATAATGGGAATAAAAAAATCATAAATTTATTAAAAAAAAAAAAGGAAAACCAGGTAAGAGAATTCAGCATAGAATAAAACAAGTTGCACAGTTGAGTAGTTTGAAGGTTAAAAGGAGTTCAGAGCAGTCCAGCAAATGCAGTTCTTGTTGCTGGCAGGAACAGTTACACTTACTGTTCTAACTTTCCCAAACCAGCAAAATTTTAAATCCTTCTCAAAAAGCAGGACTAGAATTCAAAACAAAGCTCAAGACCAGCATTTTGGGAAGTCTGGAGGAAAAAACCCAGAACGCCTAATGCCAAGGAATCCTTAAGAATAATAAAGGAAAACCAACAATTTTCAGTGGTCACATTCAATTAGAAAATCAAATGCTTTCTACCTCAAACCCAACCTAAAGTGTGGATCTAAAAATTAAAATGTGATCTTTAAGTTAGCAATACATTTAAGAATACACATTAGCCAAACAGTCTGTGTAGTCTATTCCACTTGGGTGAAAAAGCCCTACTGAGAACTCCACCCTCCCCTTTCAATTTCTCATAGGCAGTTGATTTATTTCATTCTGTGCTTTCTTCTAAAAAACCTAAATATCATGCTTATCTGAAACTTCCTCAGCCTTTATCCTGGCAGTGACTACACAGTATGCTATATACTGCATTTATAACAGCCTACAGCAAATCAGAGTAAACACTGAAAACATTTTACTGAAAACACTTGTTTGCTTTTACCATCATTTGCCTCATCTTTTCTGTATCCCTCAATTATAGTAGGTGAACAAGTTACACAAACAGTTGCTAACACATCCAAAATGGGCTAAAACATCCAAAATGGACATGCTCACTTCCTTGTAAACCACATTTTCTTCAAAACAAAACCCCCAGAATTTGAGAACCACCTTGGAATACAAAGTTTGCTGCAGCTTCTTTTTATCCACAGTCCATTTATCATTCCTATCAATGAGATCAATCACTAATAATGGATCAAATACAAATTTGTACAGCCAAATATTCTGTGTGATCCTGTTCCCATGTGGTGTCTTCCTCCTTTATGCTGCTCATCAGCTTTCAAAGACACCAAGATGGGTGAAAAAGAATTCACATCTCAGTGGGGAACTGAAGCCACTGCAGCAGCCCTGGCAACACTGGGTTCTGGTCACACACACCAAACCCACCCCAAGAGCTCTGGCAGCCCTCTGAAAATAAAGGGGCTCCCATCAAGTCCCTCCAACCCTTTTTTTGCTACCCAAAAAATAAAAGGAAAGAGGAGCAGTGCTCTTCCAGAACCATGGCACCTTGTGCCCTCTCAAACAAACAGAGACAACAGTGCATTTCAACTTTATTAGAAAAGAAACCCAAAAGTTTATACAAAGCTCTGCATTTTACAGAAAACCAACCCCCCAAACACAAAGAAATCCGACATTGCAAGCTGTATGCAGTTTCTGTTTTCATGTACAGACATATATATATGTACATACACATATATATATGTGTGTGGGAGCACGCAGTGTATATATAGTGTGTGACGTCTTTTTTTTGCATGGTTTGCATTCATTATTTTACAAAGTTAACATTCAGTAGAAAAAAAAAAAGGATTTTTGTTACCATTATTTTCTCATATAAATAACTGTGAGCAGTCCCTCTGCAGATAGATAAAAAACACCTTTTCGTGTCATTCTGTAAAAAACAGACATTACTGAAATGGTACTGAAATCTTTCAAGTTTTTTTTTTTTCAATACCACCATAAAAATATCATCTAGCCCCCAATTCAAAATGCTTGTCCAAGGCATTAGAAGAGAAAGGACTGTAAGACAATTCTGGAAAGATCAGTTCTTTAAGCCAACATTCAGGTAGATAAATTTCGCTGGACCTCATACATTGGTGTGAAATGAGCACAAACAGGAGACCACTCTCTCTGTCTGCCTGGAAAAGCTGGTTCTTTTGTCTATTTGAAAGAGTCAAATTCCAACCAAGCCCCCAGCAGTGTGAAGGAGCTGACAGACCCTCAGCTCACTCTCCTTGCCCCATGACAAAGCCACAGATTTTCTCGATGCAATTAAAACCTCTACCAGCTCAGCAAATGTTTCCTACTCCATTCACCTTAGAAGGAGCTGTTGGATTAATCATGGCATGGTTAGACAGACATCAGGTTGCTGAATTACTGGGAGAAAAACTTAGCTAGAGGGGGAAAATACAAGACAACTAAAAGGAGGAAAACACTAAAGGAAAGAGCTACTGGAGCAACTCCCAAGGCTCTGGTTTGGAGAAGCAGGAACAGTAGAGAGAGAAGAACTGCAGCTCAAAACATCCTTGTGTTTACTGAAGTTCCTGGCGACAGTGTGATCCAGGTTCACCAACTGCCTGGTAAACAACCAATCATTCTTTCTGTCAAGCACCATGATGGGGAGAATGGCCAAGAGTCTGAAGGCAATACAAGTGGCCGTGGTGATAACAAAGGGAATGAAAGTGAAGAACACAATGATGCCAATTAAATGGAGAGTAATGCCAATGAAGATGTTTCAACTTCCAGAGATGCTGGCAACAAGAAGAATGGTTATGTGGTTGGTGTTGATGATGGCCAGAATTCATTCATATGTCCATGTAGTCATCATCTTCATCAGTATCACTTTCCAGTGAGGACTCCTGGCTTGAGGTCTCTAAGATTTCCAAAGCTGGCTGACAAAGGCTCTCCTTCTTTACATTCGCTGCAGACTGAGCAGACAAAATAGCAGACTGATCCCAAAAAGAGAGAGAGAGAATATATTGCTAAATAGTCAGGATAAACCCATGAGCACAGGGACAAAAGCCCACTGGTTGCTATTCCTTCACATTCAATAACTGCCTTGTGCTGATAAAAGATGTCATCCTAATGTAAAACCACATAACATTTACAGTAGGCTTCCCCACAGTAAAAGTTCTGGCAGCTTCCACTCATCTAAGAACTGCAATGGGTCACTCAGCCATTTCTGTAATTTTTTCCAAATCCCTCAGAAAAGGGACAGGGACTAGAATAGCTCTCATTTCACCCACAGCCAGTATTTCACCAGTTCTTTAGGAACTGGCTCCTGCTGGTAAGAGCTAGCACCTCCTTCCACTACTTATCTACCTCTGGTTATGAACTGGGGAAATGAACTGTTGCTTCTTTCATACAAGTATTTTATTGAGGGGAGAATTAAGATAAAAACAATAATCTAAAAAATTACTGTTTCCCTTTTATTACCTTTAATTTTTGCTTGGTCTCTTCTGAAATGCTGCCCTTTGGAGAAAGGAGGGTGGGAGTGGGTGGAGTGACAGTGATCTCAGGTGGAAATTTGGTGACAGATGAAGGTATGAAAAGCTTTGGCATGTTGGGCAGAATGCGAGTTTTTACTCGGGTGCCATCTGTCTTGTTCTGCTGACTTCCCAAAGTCTGTGAACTGGAGCTGAGTTCAGGCTTGGAACTGGAGGCTAAACACAAAACAGCAAGGAAAAAATATGTTAGGAAGTTATCTAGGATTTCAGATGTCAAAGAAGAGGGTGGAGTTCATTGTTAGATGTAAGGCAGGCTCAAAGGCCCTTCTTCAAGCCTCGCAATAACCAAAGCTTAGAACCAGATAAAAGATTGTATAATGACAACTGGAAACCAATAGTAATTGAAAAAAATCTTACTGGATGTCAGAAACTCAACCTGTCCAAGCACAACAAATGGTAGTGCAGCACTGGCCATCTACATGTACTACAAACACCATCTTCCCATTGGGCCAGATGCAATCATCTCCTGTCTCTCCATCCTGCAATGCAACAACAAAGCTCTCCTGCTTTACTTAGGAGTCTTCATTTCCTCCACCACAGCATTGTCTCTTCAATTACTGAGACAGCAACTGCTCAACAATTAGAGAGAAATCTATGGTAACACTTGTCAAAATTTGCCCATTACAAATCCTGCCATGATCCTGCCTGCTTGGTGTGCTCCTGGCACTGGCTCCCACACTGGTGAGCATCATTCCCACCTCCCTCCCCAGTGCCTCAGCTTGGGGCCTCTACAGTGCAAGTTGCTCAGTGTTTATTGAGTATATCTCACAAAGATCCAGCCCTTCCCCAGGCACTATCACATGACAAAATTATCTATACACAACAATAACCAGGAGATGACAATGCTGCAATGTTCAAAACTGAGTATTTGTTCAAAGGGATTTCTTACTAATAATGCTGCTTCACATGGAGTCCAAATTATTTTTTAGAAACTATATAAATGGAAAGACCAGAGCTTTTCTCAGTCTGGTAATAATGACAGGTGCTCATATACATTTTTTCAGATCCAATATTGTCAAATCCATCTCCGGCAGATATTGGGAATGGACATGGCCACTTACACACAGCAAAATAAAATGCCAGTTTCCTAATGCTAGCCTAGAAACAGGCAGCATCAGAGCAAACTACTAAGGGATGTAAAATTGAATTGCATGTTCTCAACAGCACACAGGAATGTAAGAGCTGCCACAACAGATGAGGCATGGCTTTCCATCAAGGCCAGTGACCCATCTCCATGGGCAGCCAATCCTTCCAGACAGTAATCAGACACAGGATAATCTGCTGCCACAAATAAGGAAAAACAAGATACCCCAAACATGAAAATCTAAATTATGCTTGCCTGAAATACCAGGTTTTACATTTTTTTCAATTAAAACACCAACCTCTTCTCTTGGGAAGAGGGCAGAGGAGGGATAGAACACACTAACTGCTGTAATGCTGGTTTTTATGTTTACTTAGACTGAGTCAGTTTTGTGAAAAACCATTTCCTTCTGCTAAATATCCCAATAGTGCAATCCAAACTGTTATCATACTGCCCCCCATGTAAGACTGCAATTAAAAGAAAAATTCTGCTTTAAAGGATGCACAAACTATATTGCATGGAAGCTGGTACTGGAGGTTTTTTAGCTGGCTTTGCTGCCATGGTATTTAGCATGCCAGACATGCAGCAAGCAGAATGCCCACCAAGGGATGAGAGGGCTCCTGCCCAGGAAGCTCAGGCACTGCCAGGAATGCATCCCAGCTCTGCAGTACCCGACTGCAAGGCAGACAGAGAAACTGAGGCATGCCAACCCATGTCCAAGCAATCAGTGCCTACAGAGGATGCACAGCTCACCACCCCATTTCAGAATTGCCTGAGGCACGGGAAGCTCCTACCTGGGGTACAAACATGTCCTGAATTTGTGCTGGGCACGGGCTCCACGTGCCAGCACACAGGCTCTGGCGGTGGCGCGACCGTTGCCATTTTCATCTGCTGACAAAGCCGGGACTCCTGCTGCTGGAATCCAAGCCCCTCCAAAGGCACTTCAAGCTCTTCTTCCTCTTTGGTAATGAAATATAATTCACAGATTAAGAGACATCCTGATCTCCCTCCTAAGCCTCAATCCTTTTGCTGTCTAACCAACAGGTAGAAAAATCCTTTTAACCTTTGCTCTGTTTCTAAACCATAACATGATGGAGTGAAATTAAATATTGGCAAGTTAAGATGGCAAAAGCAACTTTTTCATATTAGTGCCATCAATTCAAACTCTTAAAAAAAGGTAAATGTCATCTAAAAAGCAAAGGAAAAAAATTTTGATATTGACATTTTGTCATCTCTGCACGTCTGCAGAAACACAGAGAGCTGAGCATGAGCTGGGCTGAGCTTCCTTTGGAGCTGTGAGGGCTGGGAGGAAGAGCTGCCACGTGCAGAGCAAAATCCATCACCCTTAATGAAGGACCAGCTGTGATCAGTGGGGCCCTCTGTGATCTCCAGCCACAGGTACCTGCTACACTGAGCACAGCTCAGTGCCAAGGAAGACTCATTACTGTGAACATCCACTACCAGGGCCAAATCCATTTCTCATGAAACCAATATCAAGTGATCCTGAATGCCCACTCTTCACTGATACCTCCACTGTACCTCTATAAATAGATCAGCCTAAAATTCCCACCTTCTGCTATTCTAGAACCTGGGATGTTTGTAACTCAGAATCCATGTGTGTCTACAGCTTTGCTGTTCTGTACCAGCTGTAGCTGCTTTTAAAGGAGTGCAGTGTAAATCCAGCTTTCTGACACACTGGGCTGCATGTTGTACATAGCAGGAGTCATTTTCACTGAACTACTGAGACCTGCCAGTGCCCTTGTGAGGCAGGGCAGTGAGCCTTCCAAGGATATGGACACAAAACAAGCTCTGATTCTCTCTTAAAAATGAAGGCATTCTTCAAAAAACAAAGGGCTGCCTAGTCTAATTTGAATCACCTCCTATTTCCATAGGCTAAGGTTGCACAGGCAGCTTTCATGGACTAGCACATGCAGTGGATAGTCACAGTCTCACTTGCTCTAAAATTCTTTGTATGGCAAGGCTCTAAATTAATTTGGGATTTTGACCATGCAACATCTTAAAAAGGAATACATATTTTAACTTTTCTTCATTGGAAAACTGCTCCCACCCCCTCAAGTGTTGAAAACACTTCTCCATCTCCACCAATATAGAGAAGATCTCGGAATTTACCATGGTAATATTCTCCTGTACAAGAGTTCCCCTTGCAGAAACTGCTTCAGAAAACATCACAGCTTAACAGTCTGATCTATGCAGTTTGAGAGATGCAACTTTTTAAAAGAGTTATCATTTCTATGGTTCTTGAATGACTTGTATGAAAAAAAGCTCAGGAAAACAGGCTGTTCTTTCACCCACTAATTTTCATAGGTAAAGAAAAAGCCCCATCATCTAGACTTGTAGCTGAAAGCTCACATAACCATTAAGATAAATGAGATTGCTTGTAGAGAAGTGTCCAATAGCTCCCAAAAAGGAAAGGTCACCCACTACAGCTCAGTTCACAGGCAGCTCCTGTTCTGAGATGTTCCACTCACTACCCAGCACAAAATGGAACAGCCTAATGCAGATGAATGTGCTTCTCGTTCTCAGCACTCTCCTGCACATTTCTCTCTGGATACTTCAAAATACTGCACTTGGAGCAGGAAAATAATACTTGCATCTGTACATGTATTAATAGACCAAATCAGCTGAGAACATGGCAGAAGGAAGGGCTTAACTGTAGGGAGCTCGAGTAGGAAAATCCCAAAGCATTGTTTCCCTTCTGAAGAAGCAGAGGACAGCTGAAGGATCCTTGGCTCTGCCTGCCCTTTCCAGCAGCACACAGGGATTTAACCCCATGCTGCCAAAGGAGCAGCCCCAGGCCAGCACATCCACATCCCATCCCATGGATCCCATCCCGTGGATCCCATCCCGTCCCTGGTGCTGACCACAGACTGCAGTCTGAACCCAGAGCACTCCCACACTGACATGGCTACAACAACATCTGAACAAAAGCAGGATGAAAATGATGATTTCAGATTACTCCACAAGACAGAGGAGAAGTCAACTCAACTTACTCCAGCCCTCCAGAATCACCATCTTAAGTAGGGTAAGTACTAACAGAATCTTTCTTATCCACTTATTAACCCAGAATACAAACCAGTAATTAACTTAGCAGGTACAGAAATACACAAACAAAATGCAAATCCTACAGCCTCAACTACACTGCTAACTGAGAGCAGTTTTGTATCTACTCTACTACTTAACTACATTAGGGACTTATTAGTTCACAATACAGAGTAAGAGCTCCGATTTGCATTATTATTTAATGACAAAACTCTACTTCTCATGCTGATTACAATATTTGTTTGATTATGAGATATATCATTGCTTAAACTGATTTGCCATGCTTTATTTTAAATAAATTATGGCCCACTGACAAAAGCTCTTTTGAGCAGCCTAATTCTAGGAAGATGCTACTAGACTGGTATCAGTCTGTGCTCTCTCAAGAGCCATCAGCATCCTCATACACACCTCCATCTTCCAGAATATATTTTTCAAGCTTTGAAGATGCAGTTCTACAGTGCAGTAAAATTAGATTTCTATTTGAATAAAATATCTGACAGCGATTTTTAACGTAGAAGTGAATGGAAATGAAAGGGCAGGAGTCCAGCACACTGTGCATTTCTATCACTGCACTTCTGAAAACAATATTTGTTAATATTCTATTAGAATGTGCCTCTCAGTACAATAGAAATCAAGAAGCACTGTTAATCAATCCCTTGCTGTCAGAGAAGTTCAATACAGTCACAGAATTCTATTTCCTGACTGGGTCATACACTTTATTCTTTCAGGACTGTGCAATTTTAGGTTTTTTATTTAAATAGAAACAATATCATTCAAGTGACCAAGTTAAAAATAAAGTTAATAAACAAAATATTTCTTAGACTTCTTGAAAATAGCAAGAATTGGTTGTTTCGGTGTACATATCATAATTTATACTTTAATATATTGCACAGATATTTGTTCTCTTTTCATTACAGACAAAAAGATCAAAACAAGGAAGGACAATCAAAAATATACAGCTGGATCTCCTCATTATTTGTCTAAAACAGATTTCTGAAGAGAATATTTTAATATTTGTTTTGAGGAAGATGCTGTTAAAGCCCTGAACATAATGTCCTAGTTCTTCTAATAAAAACTTTCCCCAGGGAGGTAAAGACTCCACTAACTCGTGAGCCACAATATTCTGCACAAGTGTGAGAACACCAGAATGTAAGTGCAGCACATTCTGAAGGTGTTCAGAAGCTCAGATTTAATATCAGTTAATAAATCTTTTAGTATTACCCTGTACTTGTACTGTCTTGGCAGGTTTTCAAACATTAGCTCTACAAACCCAGTTTAAAATCAAACCAGATTCTGAAGATATAATATGCAAGAGACACTTGTCCCCAGGTGAGGATGGGGCAGGTGCTGCACTCTGGAGACCCATTTAGCACTCTCACAACACAAGACACAGAAATTAAGCACACAGAGAAAAGCACAGATTTGCAATGCACGTCACTATTGATACTGAAAAGTTCCTCTCCAATCGAGCTGCATTACCAGAAATTTTTTTTTAGCCTTCCCTTTCCCAACAACTGCCTAAATCCATATAAAATAGTACACGACACAGAAAGAGGGACATCATACCTTTCAACATCTCCCTGCTTTAGTGAGGAAGAAACAATTCAATGCAACAACCTACTCCAGCTTTCCTCTCCAACCTCTTCCCACTTGTTGCCAGGGTAACCAGTGTTTGCAGATGCCTATAGCGGGCGCCTGGGTTCATGACTTCATCCCAGTTAATATCCTCTCCCAGCTCCTCAGCACAGAATGCACACATGCATTCATCCACACACTATCAACACACTGATTACACAACCCTGCAACTGCTCCTGTACCCACACTGCTCACTCTGCTATTCTGCTGCACAGAAAAATCCAAAATAACGCCGGCAAAAATAATCACTTGGCAATTTGAAGATGTGGAGAAAGTTTAAAAGCAGTACTAGTGTAAGCAGCAAGCAGCTGCTCTGGTCCCTCTGCACTGAACACTGACTGATTTGATTTCATTGTGCTGTCAGGTATGAGGCATTAACATCAGTGTTATAAAACATCTTGTATAGAGTTTAAAAAAATTCTTTAGTCATGCACTAAACCTCTAACATTACAACTGGAAGACAAGCCCAGAAAATGTGACTAGCACCTGGAAAAAACATTTTCCAGTTTCTAACAGAAGCAGTTTGAAGTATTACAGCACAGATATGTTAAAGAATACAGGCAACACAGAGTGCATGCACAAAGCACCATTTCATTATTGGAAAGAAGAAGGAGCTAAGCTTTGAACTCCAGGACAAAATATTAACATCATTTCAAAAGAAAATACAAGGAGAAGTGAACAGACAACAACCTCAAGTGCTTAAATAAAGCACTTAAAAAGGAATACATATTTTTATATATATTCATATATATTTTATATTACATATTTTTATGTATTCCTTTTTAATGCACTTGCACTACTTGCCTTCATCCCTCTGCAAAACCCCTTCCCCAGCAGTTCCCTGTGTCAAGACAAAAACCTAAAAATCAGTAGGATTTAGCTGGTTTGTGCTACCTTGCCTTCCCACCGCTTCAGAAGAGTAAGGATTGAATTCTGTGTGCCTCCAGACTCCAGGAAACCCTTCTCTTCCTAGTCCCAGTAACAACTGGTTTGCTCTGCACTGGTGGCCACCCACAGCACACAAACTGTTCCCAACTCATTTGCTGTACAAGGCAGGGAATATTTGATTTTTTTTTTCCACCCGATGGAAACACGTCTGATCCTTTGCTCCCTGACATAGTGGAGAAAGCATCTTACCACATTTCCAAGGAATAATACTAATGTGAAAACAATTCACTTTCTCTATTCCATCTGCCTTGCTCTCCAGCGTGCTGGGAATTAATACAGCTTTTTTCCCCACACAGCAGTTGCAAAGGCCATGGAAAGCCTGAATTTGAAGGAGCTCAGAGTTTCCTTATGAGCTGTGCTACCAAGTCAGCAGAGAGACTGCACTGGAACAGGGGTTGGCTCAGCTGAGCAGAGTTAAGATGCAGAAACACAGAAACAACAGAGCCTTTAGCCATGAGGTACCAGAGCACAGCAGACAGCCAGGCTACCTCGCTCATCACAGCATGTGGCAGGTACACTTGGTAGCCTTGCTTTCTCTAAATTCATTCCAAATATCCTGCTATTAAATGTACTTCTAAAAAAGCACTGCCAAGTGCCTTTAGTGCATATAGCTGTAGAAAGAAGTATTTGACTTGAAATGCCAAATGCAGGAAATTACATTCAAAGCTGACACACAGAGTCGTATGTTAAAAATTAAGCATTGGAGTAATTTTGGAGGCAAAAAGCTGCAGAACACAAGTTCTATTGGCCCTGAAAGAAAAGGAATTCAAGCAGTCTGGTGAACAGAAGTTTGCAGTGCAATAGCACAGCACAGTGCTATATTTATCACTAGGTCCTGAGCAGGGAGAGTGTACTGTACAGTCAAATGAGACATAGCCCAAAACTCTTCCTAATGCTGAGGTCAGCTGTCACAGACCATTAACAGACTAAAATTCAAAATGGGTGGCTGCTTTGAAAGTGCTTCCTGGAAATAGTCCCTGGCCCATGCTAACTCCCAGATCCCTCTGACAGCCATGCTGGGGCCAGTGTGACAGCAGAGACAGCAGAAAGAGACAGACAGGTTTTCCTGTGCCCAAAACCATTTCCTGCCCCCAGCAGCTGTCCTAGAGGTGCAGAAACCTGGCATGCATGTAGGTAAAGAAAAACCCTGAAGTTTAATCCTTTCTCTTTTTTTTTTTAAACAAAACTTCAATTTAAAACAGCAAACAAAAGGTCTGGATCAAAAAGACAACAGTTTGATATTAAACTACATGAACATTCAAATGGCTTTATCAAAACACAGCTAATTGATATTTGTTTAATATCTGGCTCAGCAAGGACACATCATCTGGAGAGCATCACAGCAGCACCTGTGGACAGCAACAGTCATTTGCAGTCTCCTGCTTCTGGAATTTCTCTGTGAGTTGCCTAACAAAAGCTGTAAGAGAGCTTCCCCTTAGCATCAGGGTTTCACCCTCCTCTGCCCTGACAGCCAGCTAAGCACAAGGAAATTAGCAAAAGCAGCTGGCAGAAAAATCTCTCAAGCGAATGTAATGACACCCCACAATTTTCTAAGTACTTTGTAAGCAACACAATACCTGTGCAGAGGACTTATAACTACATCTCTCTTCAGTCTGCCTTTGTGCAGGAATATATGTAAATTTTATGCTGCTGACAGCAATCTAAAACTAGTGAAACTGAACCATATTGCAACCATAAAGCATTGCTACCACGCTCCTTGACAAAAATCTCCAAAAAATGTGTTTCAGTAGTGCAAAACATCCACAGGGCAATGGCTCTCCAGGATTTTCAGGGAGATTTAAGAGTGCACAGGGCTAGAGAGGCTCCTGGAGCACAGACCTGCCCTGAGTGCTAAACCCTTGCTTCAAACCAGCACCTCACCTGCCTCTGCTGGCCCCTGCCCTGTTTGTTCTTACTGATCCAACACAGGTGCATAAAAATTATGACAGTTTTAATGTCAAAGGATTTTCTGCACTACATTAGATTGAGTAAATAAAACTTCAGGAATCTGAAGTGTAGATATCAGAAATAGACATTAAGTGTACTGAAAAATTCTTGTGCAATGAGTTTGTTTCGACAGGAGGTAAATCAGCACAATTTCCAAAGGGAAGGGAAGAGCCATCACTGACTGGTACTGTCTGAGCACTGCAAAAAGGAATTAAGAAGTCATTCACAAACAGGAAACCCCTGCTGACATTCAGCAGTCGAGTTGTTTTCAGAGTGCACCCATTGTGAAAAATAAAAAGCTTCACAAAAAGCATGGATGAGACAAGGGGAAGTGAGAGTACCAGAGCCAAGGAGGCTGAAGCAGCAAGAGATCGGAGAGTGCTGCAGAGCCCACTGGGGAAGCCTGGCTGATCCCCACTGATGACTCTTCAGTCACTCACAGGTGGGCAGGAGCTTCTACCCCAGCATTTAAAGAAGAGGTTTTAAAGCCCAGGAGAAATCCAGCCTTGGGAACTGAGGAAGGGAGCTGTCAAAAACCAGAACAAGTCAACAAATCAACACTCTCCTCAAGAAATTGAGGAGAAAGCAGTGGAAGTGAGATGCACACAAGTGCCACAAGAAAACAGAGCAGAAGAACACATGCATTGAAGAGAGAAGCTCCATGCCAGGTAACTGCAATCTGAAGTTAGCTCACATCAGGCCACAGGTCCTTGGCCTGCCTAACTATTTTCTATTTCATCTTTTTTTGAGCCATTTGCTGAGAAAACTCTGTGCTCTACAGCACAATTTTGAATTCAACAGAAAAAACAAGGTAAGACACTGACTGCAATTAAGAGGGTTAACTGGTACTACTTACAGTCATTTAAAAAGTACCTGAAAATTTGAATTGAATTGGATAGTTAAAATAAGGTATGGACAACAGGACAAAATACTTTTGTGTAAGAAGAAAACACTGAACTACAGGCTCCTAATATCTGTGTTTGTCTTTGGAAATCCATGACAAGCAAACCCAGGAGCCACTGAGACCAGTATGAGGTTAAGCTCAACTTCTGATGGCAAAGTACAAGCTCCATTATTTCACCCAGTAACAGGAATTATTTCACCATTATTTCACCCAGGAACAGGAATTGTGGGTGTCCACTGATGATTGGTATCCAGAAACTGCAAGGAATTGAGGTGGGCCCTTGTGCCATGCAATGTTTTAATACAAGAGATGCTGCCAGAGCAAATTGATGGTTCACATTCTCTGTAGTGATGCCTTAGGAAAACATTCAGTTCATTCCTCAGTCTTCTGAGAACCTAAAGTCATGTATCAGTTGCTAAAATAAATTAAGTTGCAGACTTCAGGGAAAAGATGTTCCTTACACCTCAAAGCTCTCCTGTGACTCCAGCACCCAGTTATCCTACAGGGTGAAATGTCACATTCCAACACTACTGAGTGTTACTGAATTCTTAGGATTTCCCACTTCAAATCCCTCTTTACTTGGAACATTTGCCTTTCAAGGATTCTGCAGCTGCCTGCACACACTCAAACAATTTAACTTCATTGCTCTCTGTGTAATAGTTGTTCCTCTTTCCACACAACTGTTCTCTCTTGTATTTATTTCTTGTGCTTCTGAAACTTTCCAAGTTCTACAGGCTGAACTATATTTACACCTCTACTTCCCCTGTTGTGCCCATTTCACAAACATCTGAAATTACAGCAGGATATTCCCATGGCTTATGGAGTGCCACTTCCCTGCACAACACAAAGAATTGTCTTCCCTAGCTTTGAATTTCTAACTTTGGACAGCTTTACCATGACCTCGTTTTCATATTGAACTGCTTAGGCCTTAAATGGACAAAAAATTAATAGTGGGGAGTCTTCTACTTGGATTTTATATTCCAACTTGGTAAATAGCTGGTTTTAAGCAAAACACAGAACTTTAAATAATTCCAGGTATTAAAACCTTCTCTTGGTATCAGAACTCAAATGTGAATGTCTTCCTGTTCATTCCTCATAAAAATCATTATTGCAATAAGGACAGCCAAGAAGAAAATGTCAGGATTTTTCAGCAATTTAGAACCATGTAATAGTGGAACAGTGTGACAGGCTGGAGGGAGTTTACCTTAATTGTCCTATTTTAGCTTCCCCAGAGAAATGTTAGGCTGAGCTAGGAAGGCTCAGAGTCCCAAGCACATTTTTACCCAGATGTAGGAAGGTGTCTTGCTGAAACTGCCACCATCACCCCTCTGCTGCTGGACTCCATCTTGCTGTGCTCTGCACCATCAGTCATGCACCAGACAAAATCTCAGGAAAACATTTACATCAGAAATGAGTGGCACAGCATCAACAGTGCCTGGAAAAACAACTCCTTTTTCTGGGTGAAATCAGAGAAAATGAGAGTGGCTAACACTCTCTGATGTGTAATACTTCCACATGAATAAGTAGGTACAGGTAGAGGTTATGAGATAAAAAAGGTGGAAACAGTTTACTCTAAAAATGGGAGGAGTTTTTACCCAAACAGAACTAAAGGAAGGCAGATGAAAAAGGGTTGTAACAGAATTATAACTAGTTCTTTTTAGAGAAGGTGGATGCAAAGGTAGGAGAATTAAAAAGAAAAGAGGAAGAAAGGACACAGCAGTAATTGGTGTCTCTCTCAGCTAGAGAAATGACCTGTCAGGTAGGGCTGAGAGCCAGATACAACTCAGGCATTCAGCACTGAGCTTTGGAGAGAAAGCCTCTTGATGTTCAGTTTCAGGGGTGTAATTCTGGCAGCTAACCCTTCCATCTCCCTCAACCAAAATGATGTATAGAAAACATCAAAGAAGAATGAACAATATCTAACTCTACAACCTTAACAAAGCCCAGAAAGTCAAAAGATTACAATAAATGTTCCAATCACTGCAACGAGGCCTGGGGAGTTGCAGAGAGGAAAGCACATCAGAAATGCTCCTGAGTTCTGTTTGAAAGCCAGAAGAATGCCTGAGTTCTTACCAGCATTGTCATTCCTACACCAGGCTCCTTAGCAAGCCCATAACAGCTTCACAGAGGATTCAGTTTTTCCTCCCCTGTTGTCTAGGGACAAACTCAAATTACTCCCTGCTGAGCAAGCCAGACAAGACATCTTATGACACCAGGCAACACCATTCTTTTGCTTCCCAAGGAGAGTAACAGATGCAATTTACACACAGACTAAGCCATTCCTTCCTCATCACTCCCCTTTTCTCTTTTCCCTTCCTAAGACAATCTCTCCCTGGAACTGTGAAAAAGGAAAATTAGACAATACAACTGCTAGATGTTAATACAACTGCTGATAGTAGATGTTAAATTTCAGTTTTGTTCTGTGCTCAGAGATTAGCAAATTGGGAAAACCTATTTCTCCCTAACTTGCTCTTCACTGCTGATGAATTCAGACTGTGTGCATTCAAATAACAAGGCTGATTACATAAGGAAAGAAATGACATACCAGGAGTATAAAGACAAAAACTTTACAAAGTCACAACTCCAAACTAAGAAAACCTCCTGTCTCACAGATCTGGACACTAGCTCCACTGTCTCTTCCTGCATGATTTTCCACAATACCTGTTTTATATGTGATTCATTCATAACTTTATCTGGGCTCCCCTGACTTGTCTAAGGCATTTGGTGAGTAGTGCTGGGCCCAGCCTTGTAAACAGATGGAGTGAGCACAGGCAGCAGCAGATGCTTTTTCAGACAGTGCTTCTGTTAAAGCTGCAACAAAGTACAGCCTATGGCAGGTGCTGTGCCACCTTAACATGCACACTGTCCCACAAATATTGCCAACCACCTCTTTGGGCAAGTCTGAAATTGGGTCTGATCTTACTTCACTCCCCAAAGTGGATCAGTATTGCCCAGCACAGAGATTTTTTGTCTGCTAACAAGCCAGCCTGCCATGACAGCACCAAAGCAAATGACAGCATTCTCATTTATTCTTTCCTCATCTAGAAAACGGTATAGGACCAATTACATAATACAGTCATCAACAAATCACACAATCATGCTATAGAATAAATAACATTTGTTTGGCTTCTTCAATCCTTTCCTGTGCTCTAACCTGGCACATAACCACACCAGGGCTATAAATAACATATTCCAACATTCTGGTCCTGTCAGATGCTTCTCTTCTGCAATGTGAAACATAATAGTGATGATAAGCTAACTTTGTAGACCATGCAGAATCTTGTTCATCAGTGTTATGTATCTCCACATTCACATATGCTGGGCAGTGAGAGCTGCACAGCTAATTATGTTAATCAAGCACTTCTAAGACAGATTTAGGCTACTAACCAGTTTATTTTAATTGTAATCACTTTACCTTAAATCTTTTTAAATGTTAAAAGGAATGGATCCTCAACTCATTGAGGAAAACAAAATAATTTTCATTTTAATGCTGCTAGAGACTTCAATTCTCTAAAAGAGATGACTATTTTCAGGCTGCTATTTCATGATTTCACATACAACTCACATGGAGTGGTCACTCTTTTAATCTATCCCATAAATTAAAGTATTGATTATACAGATCCACTCCAGGACCAAGACAAAAACCTGCGTAGCCTTTTGAAAGTGGGGTAGTGATGAGAAAAGGGGACAGAACCAGAGCTCAGGCACTACCTCAGCATGTGGACTCTGATCAGAGGGGGCCAGAAGGAGCTCCCTGGCTGAGACTTACCAGGAGCAGCATCCCCCATGCTGGGGGCAGCCTCTGTGCCCTGGCCCCGGGGCTGCTCCGGCTCCCGCTGCGGCTCCGGCGCGGGCGGCACCGAGCACACCGAGGACGAGGAGGATGAAGAGGATGAGGCTGGCTTGGATTTGGAGTGCAGCTCGTTCAGTCTCAGGAGGTTTTCAGGAGTCACAGTGTCTGGATTCACTGGGGTGGGATGCAGTGTGGCTGGGGCTACTGGGAAGAAGCTCTCCCGGGTGTCCTTCGGGTGCTTTGGGGTTGTGGGTGCTTCTCCTGTGGCCTGCACAGAAAAGGGGCAGCAGTGAGAAAAACTCTGCAGGGCACTGACTGTGCTACCTGCAAGTAGCACATTTTATGGACAGAAAACACTCTCTTTAAAGTGAAGATAATAGAACAATGACTCAATCACTATTCTAAAGAAATCTTTTCTCCTTTATGGATTATTTTTCTGTTCTTTATGGTCTGTTTATCAAACTAGCACTTGAACACTTATTCACATTTACAAAGTTTAATTTAACACATCCCTCACAACATAACATGCTTCCCTGAACTCTGTAATTAAGCATGAGTTACAATCTCCTGTAAACAGAAACATATTTCTTTCATTTAAAAATACATTGACAAGTGCTTGACCTGAAAAAACAGATCTGCACTGCTTTAAGAGACTTTGCAAATTATCACAAGAAATAATTCTTAGTGAATGATGTGAGAAAGAAATGGAGAAAATAGAAAAAGTATTTGCTTGTGAAATAAGAGATGAGAATAACTCCAAACCATAAATTCCTGACAAGTGCAGAACTGATAGCACTGAGGTCCAGCTTGGAGCAGGCTCAGGGAGATCTGCTGCCTGTGCACAGCAAGAGAGGCACCAAGAGCAGTGCTCCTCTCCAAAGCCAGTGCTAAAAATTGAATGCACTGTCATTTATTATACAGACAGAAGGTAGAAGTGGGACATAAATTCACCAAAGAAGGGAATAAAA
Organism: Geospiza fortis; assembly: GCF_000277835.1. NCBI lineage: Eukaryota > Metazoa > Chordata > Aves > Passeriformes > Thraupidae > Geospiza > Geospiza fortis. Next base: position 656,794 of record NW_005054483.1, on the reverse strand, counting down.
GTACCCATAAAATTGATATCTTCTCTGTAACTTTTATCAGTAATCAAATAAAGTATTCTTGCTTGTGAGGCCACAGAAAGCATTTATTTTACACTCTCTGCAGTCTTCATTTAATGGAGATTTATTGGACCATAAAAGATGCAGTCAGACAGAATTCTCAGATGTTTAATTGTTTGCCTCATGCCTCTAACAAGAAAAAAATCCTCCTTTTAACCATGGTGATAAGAGTAAGCATGTCTGAAACAGAAACAGGATTCAGCTGTCAAATGTAAAATCAAATTGGACCCTAATGTCCTAGATGACCAAAGATTTATTACAAAGCCAGAAAAGTCAGTAGAATTTCACTGAGAGAACAGAGGAGGCTTTCAGGTGGAGAAAATGCATACTTAAAATTCAAAGGTAGAGAGCACACAAGTACATTTAAAAAAAAATAATTGGCAGAATGTATTTTTGAAGTTCCTGAACTTGATTAATCAATCTCTAAAAAGCATACAATTAAAACCTGCCAGATTCTATGTGTACACAAAAAAACCTCAAAAACAAAAAAAACAAAAAACCCAGCAGCTATATTCACAACAATTACCACACTGGATCAAAAAAAGGTCTGTTTTGCCTCTGAAAGCAGCAAGTTTCTGGTGCTTAAAGCATCGGTTCCAAAACTAAAGGTCTCAACACACAAATGGGATCACACAAACCTGAGGGAAATGAAACTGCAGGAGCAAGCCTTAAGCTAGAAGTGAGATCACTTGAGGAAATGTTTTCAGCTGTGATTTAAAGGGAAAGCCCTTCACACCCATGCACTTCATTAACTTGCATAATGGGTGATGTAGAACCTGACATTTCTGTGCTTGTATTGTATCCAGATTTTTTTCTGGAGAAACACAGGAAGGTACTACTTAGGTACATAGATGTTAAAAATGGATCTGCACCTCAGATCTCTACAAAAATGCACAGCTATTTGCAGAGCCAGAAAAAGGACATTTGGAAAGTAACTCAGCAGTATTTGGATGGTTTTCAGATGAAAAATGATTAGAGAGAGTGCAGCCCCATGGAATAATTGCTGCTGGAAGGGACCTCTGGAGGTCTCCAACTTCCCAGTTCCATCAGCTCACTGGGGCCAGGGCCAGCCCAGCCCAAACACTGCCAAGGAGATTCCAGAGCCTCTCCAGGCCCCTTTCTAGTGTTTTACCACCTTCCCAGTGAACATTTGTTTCCAATCATTTCATCCAAATTTCTCTTGCTGCAACTTTCAATGGTGCCTCTTGTCTGGTTCTTTCCTTTCTGCTGAAAATCACAATTCTATAACCTTATCCTCCATTATTCTTCTCCTCACCAGGATGAAGCATCCCAGCTCTTCTTCCAGAGAACTGAAACATTTTATTTACAAAAAAAAAATAAAGCTTTTAAAATAATTAAAAAATATTAAAGCTTAAAAACATTTTATTTACAAAAATAATAAAAATACAAAAATAATAAAGAAATGTGATTTTTCTGATTCAGGAAAACCATGACCAAAAATTGCAATGTGTAGTCAAAAAGTGCAGCCTTAAACAAAAGAAAGCAACACCAAGATAATTGTGTTTATACTTTAAAGGGAATTTTCCACATGTGACCTGGTGAAGACTTGTCTTGAGCTGCTGTAAACAGACAGGTTCTTTTCAACCCAATGAAACAAAGACTTTGGGAGGAAAAACAAAAAAAATCTCAGACTGATCTTGGGTTTTTTTCAAAAAAAGGGGTGGGAGTGGAAGAAAAAGGAGAAAGCTCTCTTTAAAATCAGAGCCAAGCACTAAAAACCCATTGTTGGTTACTGTCCACTGTGCAACTCACAGAGCCTTAAGAAAAGGGATTTAAACCGGCTTTGTGTGTTTTTACTGCACTCAGGAACTGCAGACCATCCAAAAGCTGGAAGGACAAAGCCCAGATGAGCACCACAGTGAGGCACAGGTTCTGTAAAAGATTTTGGGTTTAGTGTAGGGGCAAGAATCCCAGCACCTCTGATCAGCAGGTGATGCTACTCACAAAAGGCAGCTCAGGGAATGTCACCAGCTCCACTGCTCAGGACTTATGGGACTACATTTCATCATCCTGCAGATCTCCAGGAAAACAGGACCTAATAACACCCAGCTGAGAAATAAACCCAGAAAAACTCACCACAGCAGCCTTGGATTTACCAGAAGCCTTTTGTTCATCTATCTCTACTGTTAAACCACCAGTAAGGTAGAATAAAGTTTGTTTTCCACAGACAGACAGTGGGAAATGGAGAGGCAGTGACATAAAACCTTACCAGTGTTTTATGTGGTTTCTCATCAGAAGATTATTCTTTAGTTTTTACTTTGCTGTGGTACTAAGCCAAATCTCAGTCAGTTGTGACTCAGAACTTCTCCTTTTCCCCTCTCCAATCCACCTCACCACACTCAGTGCCTCTGTTACCACCACAATTACAGAGCGCCTTTAGTCACCAAGAAGAAATGAATATTTTCTAACATTTAAAGTTACTTACAGAACATGTGAATATAACTGAATTAAGATAAAAACTCTTATCTGATTTCTTCCTGTCTTTCATTGTAATTACAAGTTCCTGTAGACAAGACTGGACTTCCTTCTAGATTTTCTAAAAAACATGAGGTACTGAAGGGTTTGCAGTACTACTTTTGTATTGACTACTATAGCAAAGTGGGTAGAAGAAATATTTAAGGCTTATTATTAATATCCAAATGAGGTGTCGTGGATGATCCACTGCTTCCATGAAGAGCCCACTATCTTAATTCTCTTTAAAAAACCTAGCAAAAACTGTTTTCATTTTGAAGAATGTAAAAAGCTGAAATGTAAATGAGTAACTAGGATGGATGCCTGTGTGAATTGTGATTAATTCTGACTTAGGTTACAAAATCAGTCTCTTCATTTGTTAGAAAGTGGACTATTTCAGCTCAAAGAGCTCATTCAGCTTCACAGAGGTGATGGACAAACCCTTCCCATGTTGAAAGCTCATGTAAAAACAAGCAAGGAAAATGCTGGAAATCCAGCACTGGGACAGCCTTTCACCAATAAAATTATCAGCAAAAGTGCAGAATTTTTTCACAGATGTTACTGGAAAAAATAGCTCCCTACAGTTTCCCAGAGAGGCACTTCAGCAGCAGCTAAAAGAAATCCAGCATTAAGATAAAACATGAGCAAAAATTTACTCTGCAGCCTGTGAAGTCATAACCCAGAGAACCTGACCAAGGCTCTGTTTCTACCACACTTGCTGTTTTTAAAAAACACATTTTGAAAAACAAAGAAATTCTCCAGCAACCTTCCCACTCCTGCTTTTGGGAGAGCTCACTGCTCTGTGGCTGTGGGAAAAATTAACAACCAAATGTTCCAGAAAGGGAAAGTGACAGCTTTCCCAACAAAAGTTTCCTAATGAAAGATGCTGGAACTGCAACTGTTACATAACATTTTCTTGTGATTTCTTTTTTTTTTCAATTACTCCCATGCCTGAGTTTAGCACTCTAGTGGGACTGAAGTCAGAACCCACCTCACACAAAGGTGTTTATTTTTAAAAGGACACCAGAACATCCCCTGTCACACAAACTGCCTGAACAATTTGCTGGCCACATTCCACAGTATAACCACTCCAACTTCTGCTCAATATTGTGTTTTAATTAAATTATGCCTGTCCATTCTTTTTTTTCCCCCTCAATCTCTCTACAGCAGCATTTGAAATAAATAACATTTGGAAGTTTTCTTCTAGGTGCATCACAAATACCAGCAATATCCATGATCAGGATCCTGAAGAACCTTGTATTTCCCAAGACCACTTTATATATAGAAAATAACAAAGGTTTACACACATAAGATTGAACTTTAGCCTAATGAAACCCCCCATTAACACAAATACAAGCAGGGGCTCAATGTCCTGCAGCCATATTACAGCAACACTTCCATACACAAAAACATCATTATTGGACCAAGAGAGACCAGGTAGCAGGATGAAAAACATTAATATACAAAGTAAAAGATAAAAAGTGTCTTTTCTTTCCTTCATGTTCACTTAATGATTGCTTTCTGCAGGAGACAGAAGGAGGAGAGCTGTTAATTATATCAAGAATACACCTCCAGGATAGAGTGAGAGGGGGATGCCATGGCAACTGGCAAATGCAACAGTGAGCAAAATGGTCACCCTTTGGTAGGAGACCATGAAAGAGCTCGTCCTTTTGTCCCCCCCATCGCCACCTCCTCCTTCCCCCTCCTTTCTTGTCATCTTTGCTGCATTAATAAAGCATACAGACAACTCAGGAAAAACAACTTTTTCTGTAAGCAGTCTCTGACGTCTTGATGTGCAGGAAGAAAAGATGAAAATTAGCAGCATGTGGGTGGAACAAAAAGGGGGAGAAAACACATGAGGTAGAAGATGATTATTTTCTAATTATTTAATATTCTCCTAATCTCCTCCCATTCCCAGCAAAGCGCCTTTACAGAAGGCTTTTAGCTGTTTCCTGAAGAGAACAGCTTGGTGGTTTGTTGCTTTGTGGGTTTTTTTAAATGTGAGAATTTGAGAAGAAAACGCTCTAGACACCCAAGGCAGTTCAAAGAAGTCACTCTCAAGTTTTCTCCTTGAAGAAAAATGCCTGAGAGCCCATGTCACTGCAGTGCTGACTGCATTCCACAGCAGAAGGGGAAAAATCCATGGGAGTGCCCTCTAGCTTCACTCACAGCAGAAAATGTTTTCCTGTTCCAAGTGAAATATCACATTCCCTGTAAGGTCCCATCACCAGAGCCATGCTCCAGAGTCCATCTGAGCTTCTTGTGTGTGGGTTCAGCACAGCCCTCACAGATCAAACCCACCAATGACCCCAGAAAATTCCTCAGTATGAGGCTGTGGATTCAGACTACTGATCACCAGCCCTGGGAAAAGGTAAAATACCAAAAGAAGACCCCAGTTACCTGTTCTGAACTAGAGAAGGGCAGGAAGAGAACTAAACCAGCACCTTTATATTACAACATTTCTATATAAAACAACACTTTTCCATTACAACAGCAGCAGCAAAAAACTTTATAAAATCAGGGATCACCCTGGCAGCCTGCCAGGAGCCTGAAAGGCTCATTTGCATAACCTGATTGTGTTTGTAATAAAAGTCATTGTTTTGATTCTGGTGGTAGCTTCGTGAAGCATCACTTTTAATTAGAGCTGACACTGAAATCTGCTGATGTGTTTTGACTGTAGGTTGAGAGAGGGAAATGGGGAAAGCACCTGGAGTTTGGCAGCAGCCAGGAGGAGAAGGTGGCCATGGCTGCGCTGCTGAGCAGGAGGTGAGTGAAGCAAAAGGTGAAAAGGAGAATTTGGGCAGCCAGAACCAAGCAGGGAGAGCTCAAGGCCTGGCAGATGGAGCAGCAAAGAGCGGTTGAAAATTTCCTTTCCCTCCCCAACACTTCAGGGATGGAGTTGGTCCCAGAGCAAGGATTTTTTGGCTAAGGCAGCAGTGAGTCTTAAATAACTCAGCAATGTTGAAATAGCCCCTTCTCATGACATTTGGATGATATACTATACCTTGAAGAGCCAATAGAAATTTCAGCTCCTACAACACCACCCGTTACCAGGGCTTTCTACACAGAGTCCCAATTCTCAGGGGTCACAACCCAGGACCAGAGACTCAGTGGCATTTTGGAACTTTGCCTCTGAACACTCTTGTATTTTTAGAGATGTTAAATCCAGCCCTGTGTGCAATGTTGATTTTTACAATGTTTTAAAGTATTTGTTTTATATAAATTCAGTTCTCAGGATTAGTGATACATTAGATCCCAACACACAACCACAGAGTTTTAACTGTCTTGACTTTCAGCATTGGTGAAAGGTGCATTTTCAGTATTAAGGAATTTAATATTAGGTCCACAGAATAAAAATATCTTTTCAGATTACAGGAAAACAGAAGACAGATGGGTTCTTAAACTAAAGTATCTCCACGTGCATTTATAGAATATTCTGTGCAATACAAAGCTTCATCCTTAGCTTGTACTGCAATAGCTTTCCCATGTCAATATGTCCTTAACAGCATAAAATGAAGAATTTCCCAAGAGCAATTTTAGGCAGTCAATGGAAAGGTCTATTAGGAATTCTCTAATTATCTAGAATCCTCAGCACTGGTTTCTGCCAACATGTCCCCTCCTTGGTCCTCAGGAGCAGATACTGAAGTACAATGTTAATTCAAAATCAAACCAGTCTGCCTCAATCTTTCCTCCTCCCTCAACAAGGACTCCATTTCCAGGGACCATTAATTTCATATGAAAATCACAGTTGGCAAGACTAAAAATATAACTCAGAGCAACTGAGATGACTGCTTTCAGGATCTCTGCAAATCTTTTCGATAACATTCGCAGACAGAAAAATCAAAGAAAAGAACAAGAAACCTTCAAAATGCTGCTTGCTTAGAAGGTCAATTAATCTCCAGGGTAACTTTAGTTACTTGATTGCTAAAGATCCAGCCACCACCACTGGATTTCAGCCCATTTGATAGGTGTATATCAGAAGTCTTATTCACACTTAAGAATTTAAAGGGAAAAGGACAAAAACTGGAGGAATTACTTTTGGTCACACCTTTCTCCACAACAGCATTAATATCAGCACTTGAAAATGTTGCATCACCACTCTGTAAATTGTGAACCAAAATGTGCTGGAGTTGATTAATATATCACCAAAAAAAGTGTTAATAATGAATACTGAAAGAAATGTCCAAGCAACTTACATAGAACATAATTTTATATCAATTTCTGGAACTGATGGAAAACACTCCAACATCTCCAGTCCTCCAGGAGCACTGGAACTTATCATGGCAGGGTTTTGTACCTCTGGATTTTCTGCCTTCTTCAAAGCTTCTTTCTCAGCCACTTGCCATGTTTTTAGCTGACTTTGTAGGTGATGTGCCTCTCATTGGCTCAAAACACTCATAAGAACTAGAGAGGATTTCTGAAACCAAGTCAAAGGGTCACAGCTTTGCCAAGCCATTAAAAAGATTAGATCTGCTCACAGAAGTGTAAGGACCCACTTTGTCCAGCTCCTCTCATGACTGCTCTATTGTTTCCTGCTTGTGCCTGGAGAGGCAGAGAAGGAGGTTTGAACATTGTTGTTAAATATTTAGGTTAGAAACTCTGACTGGTCTGGAAGAAAGTTGAAAAGGCAGAATTTAAGTAATGCCTAATTTTAGTAGCAAGTGAAAACTTTCATAAAGAAACCATATAATGCCTGCAACTTTAAAACACAACAGCCAGCTGAGAAAGACATATCAATGTGGATTTTGTGCCTTTTTCTTTTTTAAACTGTTAATTTCTTGGGCTAAGTGACTGAAGAACCACAGGCCCTGCAAACCCACTCAAACCATCCAGGAACAAAGCATTTCCCCCTGCTGCAGCAGCTCTGTACATGACATCATTTGCTTACAGAAGGCAAATACTTGCCAATTTTAAATAAAACAGGATTCAGTCTGCTGAAAACAGACAGATGTCTACAAGAGTGGCTATTCCTGTGTCTCCACACTAATTCACAGTGCTGTAGGAGCAGCTTCACACAGCTTGCAAGATCCTGCTAGGAGCAGAGCAAAATGAGAGTGCAGGATGTAATAACCTCGTTAGCTGGGACTGCTTCCTAAAAGGGAAAGCTTCCAAGTGCAGCATGTGAAGGGGCATGTTTTATTTCAAGTGATTTAACAGGAAATCTTATTGCTCCCAGTGCTGTTAAATACTAGCTCACCTATTGTGTCTACTCTCAAGATCAGTTTGTGTGCAGGTTTTTCACCATTCTCGTGTTTTGCTACATGCCTGAGTACCGGGTGACTGCTGGGAAAAAAGGGAATAGCAGTAACATTCCCAGAACCTTCAAGAAAGCCCAGCAAGGAATTGGGTTGATAAAGGAGAATTTGGTGAGTGTTTCTTAAAAAGGTGAACACATCCAGAAAAGCAACAGTAACATTACTTTTTAAAGAAGCTTTCTAGCAAATTCTTTTTATTTTGAAGTCATAAATCACAGTGTGATGATGTCTATTTTTCCCCCAAAATAAACTGAAAAAGTTTTACCATGCTGAGCTAACATTTATTTATTAAAAAAAATAAAATCTGAAATACCAGACTACAAGCAAGCCAACATTTCTACTAAATACCTCTTGACATTTCTGTTCATTTCAACAGTTCAATGGAACAATGTTACTAACTTCCTGAGGGGCACAAATTGGAGAAAGTTACTTCCATGAAAACCTAATAAAGAAAAAAACCTCCCTTTCCTCTTACATCCTCTCCTATTACTCTGCTAAGAGATGCACTCTACATTTTAATTGAACAAAAATGATGGAAAATACAAATCTAGTAAATACTTTGGGGCTGCAAAATGAACACCAATAAATAGATCCATTCATCCAGTTTTCTTCTTGGCCTTGATTGCACATTAGGAACTGATATATAATGATCCATTTAAAGCTATTATAATTGTTTGCTGCATAAACCCAGAAACTACAAGCTAAAAACAAACTGAGTAACAGTTTGTTTTTAATAGAGTTAAAGAAAATCTATCTGGTATCTCTGGAGCAGAGTGCAATGCCAGCAAGGCAAGAGCTGATGAGGTTGGAGCCCTTAGGGAGCAGAGAGAAGTAATTACCATCCATGAAATGCTGGGCTATGATGTGGACATTAGGGAAATTGTAGTATGCCATAAATATTTCAATTTGAAGATTGTTTGGGGTTTCCCCAAAAGCTTTTGGGCATGAAAACAATCCTGCAAGCCTGCTATAAACAGGAGCACTGACACTAATAAGAGGGGTGATCTTCCCACTAATGTAGCCCAACTTATCTCAGATGGCACCAATACAAGGCAAGTAGGCATTTCTAGGTGCTGCAGACACTAAGCAACAGATTTGCCTGTACAGACTCATAAAAGCAGCACTCAAAGGCTTCAGATCTTACCTGTTTCTGTGCTGATGCTCCCATATGCACCTGGCAAAACTTGACTGCCTGTTCAAGTGCTGCTTCTTCATCCACCTGAACACAGAACCACAACTAATGAAGTCATAATTACTTAGCTCATCTATAAATCTAATTAAATTGAGATGAAATGGGGATGTAGAGCATGGAAGCAGCAGTTCTACAGCAAAATGCTGACCTTAAATTATTCAGGAGCACATCCCCAAAGATAAATACTCAGCTCTCTCAATTCAAACTAACATTTAGCTGAACAAACACCACGTAAGTGGTACTACAGCTCTTAACTCATTTCAGAAATTTAGTTTTAAAACATGGAGAGTCCTACTCCCTATCCCCAGCAATGACCTTGTCAAGAGAATGGTTCTTTGGGAAGGTTTTAAACAGATAAAGGGCTTGGTTTAGCAATTCCTGTTAGATCCTAAAACCTGAGGCCATATAGACAAATGACAATTAATCATACAATACCTGTTTAATCAGCATGTACGTTTCAGACATGATCTTCTCAATTTTGCCCAGGTCATAGGCCATGACTTTCTGCCCTTGCTGCCACACTCGATAAGCATCGAGCAGAAGTGTTTTTCCAGACTCCACATCCTCAAGTAATTTCCTCTTCCTGCTTGACCTCTGGACAGGTTCTTCTGTAGGTGCTGCTTGAACTGTTCCTTTAGCTGCCTGCTGCTGGTGTTTTGAGCTGATGCTGAGCTCCTCCAAGGAAAGTTCTGGAGTCCTGCTCTCGGGAGCCCTGTCCTTGGAGCTCCTGCCGGGCTGCAGCCGCTCCGGCTCGCTGCGCTTACAGGAAGAATCAATTTTTTCAGGGTCATTGGAAAAGCCATCAAGATCCATAGGCTCAGCTGAACCAGGGGCAGGAAGCTCTTTAATCTCCTTGTCACTCCTGTCCTCTTGTTCCAATATGTCCATAGCATGGGGGATTTGTCCCTGGGTCGCTTCCTTCACTCCATTTTCAGTACCATGCGCTGCTCCATCTGACAGAACGGCCTTTTTGGGGAGCACATCTTTCCCCTCTTCAGCACTATTTTTATTGGACACGTCTGTTGTCATCCTTCCTGAAGCAAGGCTAGAAGACTTGGAACCCTGATCTTCTGAAACCTTAATAAAAGAAATCATTCTTCTCTGTTATCACTGAAATCAAAACCCATTTGAGCACAGCTGTGACTATCATGAATATTGACCAGTACCTTTCATTACTGCTTCTGCTGAAGAAAATGCATTTATTCTATGTTAATTCTTTTTTGTTCCTCAATATTAATTAATCCAGGCCACAAATCTTACAATTAGAAGTATTTTAATAAGTGAAAACAACCACAGAGAAGTGTCAACAGCTCAGGCTGAACCCAAGCCACAATGTTTATTTTCCCTCACTACTTCAGTCCATGCTAAGGGATCCAACTAAATGAAATCCAAGGTTTTAACTGCACAAATTTTTCTTCTAACATATTGAAATCAAAACCAAATCTGTTTCTTTTGGCAGCTACAGATCAAGCTCAAGTTTAAGACTCTTTCTTTTTGTTGTTCTTACCGAACCTTCTTGTTAATAGATCAAGAAGTAGGCAAAACCCTGCTATAGTATTTTACTTTTTGTACCTTTACTTTGGTGAAGTTCCAAAGGTAGAAAACCTCAGTACATCATCTTTTTTTTCAAAAATTGATAATGATACATCTCTTACATCCAGATTTATGAACAAACTATTTAATATACAGAGTTCCAGTGTTCTTGACAATGTTTTCATTTAGTTGGTTAAACCTATAGTCTGTTAACTTAGAAAACCCTTAGGAACAAGGTCTTCCTCAAATGTATTTACAAAGCAAAGTTCCAATATGCAGATCCCTTAACCTGGGAACTGATTAGCTTCTGTATGACTTTTAAAAACGAAATCTAGATTACAAATATATGTCATAATGAGTCTGGTGCTGTCAAGGACTAACAGTGAAAAGTGCCTAGGCATGTAACACCAGACTGTCTGGGTTTGTTTTACAAGAGGAATCTTAGTTCATTTTAACAGGAATTTTCCTATAGATCCCACCTGAAAATGCACAGCTTGAACATTACCTGTATCTACCATTATTTGATGTTTAAGGGACAGTCAGACCAAACTTACTGCAATCTGGCAATCCTTACTGCAAATTGTATTTGTTACTGAAATTCAAAACCAAAAAATCAACAATGCTAGAAGAAAGTTTTCTGTGTAGTGGCATATAAACAAAAGGTATTGGGAGTAAGTGCTTATAAATGCAGCTCTTCAATCTCAGGAGATTGAAGGAACGAGTGAACACTGCAAAAGCTAATTACTAAATGAGAGCTATGAAGTGCCCTGCTGCCTCACCTGTGTGAGATCGTTGAGAGTGTCCTCCAGCACCTTCACTGTGAGCACAAAGGCTTGCTGGGCCAGCACCTGGCGATCGGCATCACGCAGGTACTTCCTGTCCCCAGCAAGAGAGAGAAATTAATTAGCTGCCAAAAGTTCCCAGTACTCCAAAAACAAGAACCAGGAATGGCTTAGGTTGCAAGATTTAGCTGGGCTGTGTATTTTATTGCCATCTCTTATGGTGGGGCAGTTCTCTGCTGTCCATGGGGCAGTTTTTCCTTTATCTCTCCCACAGCCAACCCTCCCTCCAGGAGATCTCTGCTGTCCATGGCCACTGAGTGTCCCTGCAGGGCTGATCCAATTCCAGCATCCCATGGGGAGATGCTGTGCCCAGGGGAGGAGCCAAGCATTCCTACCTGGATCCAATCTGAGCCTGGCACAGCACAGCAGCCTTTGCCCCCTGCATTGCCAGAGGAGCAGCTTTCTGCTGCCCTGCATTGCCAGAGGGAGCCCAGGCCCATCTGCAGCAGCCCTGGAGCTGCAGAGGAAAACTCCCCCCTTGTGCAGGATCCCTGCTCCAGCAGCAGCACAGCTGGCACTGCAGGAGGGCTGAGCCCCCATGGGATGGGGCTGTGCCACCCCCTGACACACAGGGGGACAGGGCATGGTCTGACTCTGGCAGTGGTTTGTTTTGTCTGTACTATTGCATTTGTATTTTTAATTTTCCTAGTAAAGAACTGTTATTCCTATTCCCACACCTTTACCTGAGAGCCCCTTAATTTCAAAATTATAGTAATTCAGAGGGAGGGGGTTTGCATTTTTCATTTCAGGGGAGGCTCCTGCCTTCCTTAGCAGACACCTCTCTTTTCAAACCAAGACAAAGGACATTGAAAGAAAAACAAGAACAAGCCAACACAACAACTTTAAAACATAAGAAACAAACAAAAATCTACAGGTCCATACTGAAATAAAACAATATTGGCATTTAACACTTCAGCTTTGTTCCCCTCCCCACAAGATCAGAGATGCCACAAATGAAGCAGAAGACAGCTCTGCCTACAACCACAGGGAAGGGGAGAAATGGGAACACACCAAGCAACCAAACCCAGAGCAAACCAGACAACCAGATTTACAGTTTTCTTGTATCAAGCCTTCTGTGCCCCTCAAATACTAGCTTTTTATTCAATCCTTTTTTTTTGAAAAAGAATCTTATAGTTACACAAAGCTATGTTGAACTCTCAGGTGATTCTCATGTTCTGGATAAAGCGTGCATGTGAGATTAAGGACATCAGCAAATCCTCTCTCTTTGATCATATCAGTTGCCTTTGAACCCAGGATTTTTAGCTCTAAAAATCCTGGGTGTTCATAGGTGTACTACTACTTTTTTTTTTCCTAGTAAGTATTACAAAAAAATCATATTTTATGTGTAAAACATTCACTCTATAACTTCATTTAATTTACTAGAGCACTGTAATTTCAGTGTATTTGGATACAATGTTTTAGTCTGCTTTCAAGTAAAACACTTCCAGCTGTCATTCCCACCTAATCACATTTAATGGAAAACTTAATTTCTATTTCAGAATTAGATGGTTTGAATGAGAGGCCTAGAAATCAAGTAAATAACTCTGAAGGGTACTATTTCAGTCAAAAGGCCAATATTTTAAATACACATATTTCCTTTCTTTGATTTTGGGTTAAATTGGTAATTTTGCTCTCTTTTCTCTGAAAAGCAAACCATAAACATCCGACTCCTCATTAGTTCAGTAATAACTAAAACCACCCTGTTTTTAAAAATAGGGTTGTTCCAGGCATATACCAGACACACCCAGAGTTATCTGCATTTCTAAGTTCCTCTAACAACTGCACCTCACCATGGCTGGCACTGGCTGATCTAACATGTCAAATTATTTGTTTTTTGAATTCAGTCTAGACTTACAAATAACATAATATTTTTAGTACAGCTATGGGTTTGCTTAGGACAGAAATTGAAACCTTCTATGGTTCAGTCCTTCTGATATGTCAAAGTATTTTTGGCTTCAAGTTTGCTGAACAAGGGGTGACATATTCCCAGACACTACAATCCATGCAAATTCACATGCACTCACACTCAAAAACACATGAAGAAACCTTCAATGCCTCCAACTTATTGCCATCAATCATTCATGTTTCATTTCTTAAACATTTGCCAGAGACCAATTTCAACATTTCCCACAGGACAACCTACTAGAATTTTACTTCAGTGTTTTCCTTGGATGTTTATTTTGGTCTTCCCATTGATACAAGTCCATATATAGCTCACACTAATAGCTTCTTTTTTTCTTAAATAAGGTTAATGCAATTAAAATTAGATCACCCCTGAACAGGATAAGCTTTTTAAATAGCATCAGCTGCCAAGAGGCACACAGGCATTGTTCAGGCCATCAAGGATTACAGGAAGGCAGGATGCTGGGCCCTGACCTCCTGCGCTGCGCTCAGCTCTTACGCAAGGGCCAGCACAGGGTGCCCCAGTCACACTCTGCTCCTCCAGAGAATCCCTCCACGTGACACACCACCTGTGTAAGGCTGCTAGGGCACCCCCATGGCTGCTCTGAATCTCAGCAGAAATGCAGAGAAACTCCAGGCTACTTTATAGAATCATGATCTTGAGAAAAATTAACCATCGTTCCATGTGGGAAATGGATTTGTTGATGGAAAGCTCACATAGTCTGACACATCTGTATGTAAACACTGAGATAAAGTGTGTTGAATTATTATGGAATAGAGATGACATTGTTAAGAGCGAGAGATTGAACTAAAAGCAAGTTTTAGTAAGTTTTGAAATATGGTTTTGTAAAAAGACTAGATACTTTAGAGAAGTAGAATTGTGAAAGATACATTGTAGTAGAATTACGTAGGGAAAAATACAGGTAATTAGAAGTAATACTATTATTCTAAGTAATAATAGTAGTATTATTATACTAAATAATAATAGTATTAGTAGTAATAATAGTAATAGAAGTAATAATAGTATTAGAAATAATAGCAGTATTGTGTAGTAGAAGTTAATAAGCTGAAAAACATTTATAAGGTATTGTAACTAAGATTTTGATAAAATAGCATTGAGTTTTATATCTTTTGTATCTCACTGTTCATTGAGATAGATAATACAATAAAATATTTTAAAACTCAGATTCTCAGTTACCCCATCTCTGTAAAACCCAAGAAAACCAACAATTCCACTCTATTCCCAAGGGAACCTGTCTAAAGACTTTTTTCCCTAAACAAAGAACGGCTTTAAATAAAACAGTCAAACAGCGAACAAAACACACTGAAAAGCTTTACAACAAATGGCTTCAAATGAAATAAATCTCTCGTACTTTCCCTGATCAGGGGTCCTCTGCAGCATGGAGGAGACCTTGAGCAGGGTGCTGTAATCCCTCAGCTGGGAGAGCACGTTGAGCAGCAGCACGATGGAGCGGCTGGAAAAAACACAGCCAGAGGGGGAAAGGAAACCTTCAAATGGGGATCCAGCTGGAAAAAACACAGCCAGAGGGGGAAAGGAAACCTTCAAATGGGGATCCAGCTGGAAAAAACACAGCCAGAGGGGGAAAGGAAACCTTCAAATGGGGATCCAGCTGGAAAAAACACAGCCAGAGGGGGAAAGGAAACCTTCAAATGGGGATCCAGCGGGAAAAAACACAGCCAGAGGGGAAAAGGAAACCTTCAAATGGGGATCCAGCGGGAAAAAACACAGCCAGAGGGGAAAAGGAAACCTTCAAATAGGGATCCAGCTGGAAAGAACACAGCCAGAGGGGGAAAGGAAATGTTCAAATGGGGATCCAGCTGGAAAAAACACAGCCAGAGGGGGAAAGGAAACCTTCAAATGGGGATCCAGCTAAAAAAAACACAGCCAGAGGGGAAAAGGAAACCCTCAAATGGGGATCCAGCAGGAAAAAACACAACTAGATTCCTTGCAGAGGGGGAAAGGTAACCTTCAAATGGGGATCCAGCTGGAAAGAACACAGCCAGAGGGGGAAAGGAAACCTTCACATAGGGATCCAGCTGAAAAAAACACAACAGGAAACCTTCACACAGGGATCCAAGTGAAAAGGACACAACCAGAGGGGAGGAAAGGAAACCTTCAAATCAAATGGGGATCCAACTGAAAAATTCCCTGCAGAGGGGGGGGAAAGAGAGACTTCAAATGGGGATCCAGCTGGAAAAAACACAGCCAGAGGGGGAAAGGAAACCACACAGGGATCCAACCACATTCCCTGCAGAGGGGGGACAAGGGAAACCTTCACATAGGGATCCAGCTGAAAAAAACACAACAGGAAACCTTCACACAGGGATCCAACTGAAAAAAGCACAACCAGATTCCCTGCAGAGGGGGGAAAGGGAAACCTTCACACAGAGATCCAACTGAAAAAAACACAACTGGGAAAATAAGGGGCAGATTCTGCTGTGGAATTTCACAGAGGGACAGGGGGATAAGGGACAGATAAAAGCTGAGCCCCCCAGACAGTGAGATATGGATTTGAAGTCAATTGATTCCTGCCAGCAGCAAGGCTCACAGAAGCCACAGCACACCTTCTAAATATGCTTCTGAACTTGTTTGTTTCAAGAAAAAGCAAACAAAGCCCAAATTATACTGTGCATTTTTCTTCAGTGTCAATGAACACATCTTACTAAGTCAAAGCACAACTACCCATAAAAAATAAGGAGTAACCTGAAGCAAGTTTTCCTGGCCTGAAAGCTGTTAATATGCAGGCACAGCAAGTTCCTAACTTCAAACAATCTGTTATTAAATGTCTTAGGAACTTGGTTAGAGCCTTGATATCATCACTGCTCACTGTGGACTAACCAGTCCAAAAGGAAGAATTAGATTCCTCAGCAGAATCCATTTTCTAGTGGCAGATTCAAATACTTGGCCATACATCCTGATCCTTCTAATTAAATTTCTGGGACAAGGGAATCTCTGGGGAGCAAGGCTGGAGGCTGATAGCAAATATAATTTAATTAGGGTTAGTTAGATCAGATTTTGCCATGTCTAATACATCTAATGAGATTCTTTTCAGGTGTTTATTGTGGATGCTGTCAGCACCCTAGTCAACCACATCCAAAAAAATGAACAGCTCATACTACCAAGTTTGCATGTTAGGATGGGACTTACGATCATTCACAAAAACTGCTGCTGCATCACTGCAAACCTTTCCCTTTATTTGGTTCTGAAGCTTTTCCTGTAGCAGCTTTCTAAGATGAAAATCCTCTGATCATGTAAACAATTTTGTGACAAGGCAGGAAAGAAAAGTCTCATTGATAGGAGTACCTGACTGGAAAAGAGTTTGGCTTTCCAAACCTGTTCAGAGAGCAGGATATACAAATATTTACTCCTTTATCTTTGTTTAAAGGTCTTGCTTCGATTTGTTTAGCTTTACTTTCAGTGTGATCAAAACTCTTCAGAAGTTAATACAAAGTGGAAGCAAAGAAAATGATTACTGCAATCATAAATGACATTTGACCAGAAAGGCAGATCCATAACCCCCTGTGTAAAATGGACCTTTCCCTTGCATGTCTGCAGAAAATCTCTAGTTCCACTCCATAAGATGTATAGGAACTTAGGAAAAAACAACACAGAATATCAGTGGTTTAATATCAGTGTTTTTACATGGAAAACAGTGACTTCAACTGGATATAATGCACAGACTAATCTGCCAAATTTTCTTGCTCTCGCTTTTCCTCCTGCTCTCCACTCTTACTCCCTAGTGATCACAATAAAGCAGTTCTTCCTCTTTATTCCCTGAAGCTTTCTTTCAAGCTCTTTTTTGTAGCTTCCCTTTTCCAGAATGTACCTGAAACAGCACCATGCCCAAGCCCCAGGCACAGGCACTGCCTCCTCCCCTTCCCAGCAATGCCCACAAACACCTCCCATGGCCTGGTGGCCAAAGAGCTCACACAGATCCTGCAGGTGACAGCTCTGTAAACCAGCACATACTTCTCTTTCAACAGAGATGCTTTTTCTTCCTTCAAACCATACAATGGCTCTCCTTTCAGCCCACAGATGAAACACACATTCTGGAGCTGCTATTTTTCGCTTCTCTGCACGTATGTAAACTGGGTTCCTGCCAAATCCCAAAACAAGTGAATGCCTCATAATGGCACCACATTGCAACAACCTACTTAGCCAATTTAACTACACAAAACAATTTATGGTCAACTCCAGCACACTGTAGGAGTGGAACTCTGCCAAAGTGTAGGTAGGTTCCTGGTCTTTTTCAGCATTATCTCATCCTTCATTTGAATCAAGAGGATCACTTGGATCAGATACTGTATCTGGAATTAGCTGGAAATAATTTTGCAGCTCCTTCTCATATATCCCCATGTATCCATTTTAATGCTGGCCTGGAAAATACAACAATTTAGTATTAGAGCCATTTTTAATGACAGAATATACAAACTGCATTCAGAAAACCAGGAAAAAGCCCCTCAGATAGAAACAAAGTCGTGTATTTTGGAGAATGCCGCTGTCTTCCAGGGCACATTAGAAGAGGTTAAATTAAAACTCACATTAGGGGTGCCAGGTTTCCCACTGCAATTACAAAAGTAGGACTGATTTTAAAAGTCACTAACTTTTCATGTGTTGACTTGCAGCTTCATAAATGCAAAACAGCAATAGATAGGGGTCCAATGTTCCACAGGCAGCCTGGAGGCAAAAGCAGAAAGAAACCTGCCACCAGAGCAATCTTCATTCCATCACTGAAATTGTGTTAAGCAATATGCAAAACACTGAAGGTAAAGTGAGTTTATCAGAGCTCATTTCGTGAGTCATATGGAACTTTTAAGACTGTGATTTCAGTCAGAAACTACAGAATGTCTTGTTTAAATCTCTTCCAAAGAAAAGTTTAATAAAGCCTATCAGGTATTAATTTTTCCTTCCTAAATATCAATAAACTTCAGGAAGAATACTTCCAAATTCAGATCACACGTTGCAACTTTTTTTAAGAAGTTCAATGTTAGGCTTTTATTACTTTTAACAAAGCTTAAAAAATATACAAATGCAAAATCTGTAAAGATATAAGTGGGGAGAAGAACAGGAATTATTATTCAGTTTAACTGAAGTTTTTATATCATCACTTGAAGATTGAGATTTGTTGGCAAAGTATCTCTATTGAAAGTACACTCCCAGAAGAGTGCAGATCCTTGTGCCAACAATTCCCAGTTCTTTGAAAGGTTTTGTAGCTGGTTATGGCCACTCAGGGTACCTGACAAAATGTCTCTCCAGCTCTGGCCACAGGAAGGATTTTACATCCAACGCCCGCTCGTGTTTGCTGGCCACCATTGCCACTGCTGAAAGGTTCTCCTCCCTGCAGCCACAGCCAGCAGAGCTGTTTACACCAAACCAGAGGAAGGAGTGAGACACTTCCAACAAGTCCAAAATGCCTCTCAGGATCCAAAACATCAGGCTGCTCTCCATGCCTTCCTGGCAAAACAAACACGCTGCAAGAGTGGGGGCGGGGGAAGCCTGACACGCACTGCTAGGGAAAAATAAATCTGGGAGTAGTGAAAACCCTGCAGAGAACTTAATACTGAACATGACATTAAATAGAAAACTGAATAATGAAGCCAGGCTGCCATAATCCTGGTGACACTTGTACAATTGTTTTTCAGCTGGGACTGGGGCCGTGCCTCCCCCTGCAGAGCTGCAGGCTCGGGAGGAGGGCAGCAGAGAGGACGGAGCTGGGAGCAGAGCTGCAGCACTCTGGGACTTTCTAGTTCAGGCACTGAAAATAGCAAGGAAGGAAGTGCTTATTATTCCTCCATGCTGCTTACTCCAGAACTTTAGGGGAGGGGATTCCCTGGGGTTTAGGAATGCCTCTCTGAGGAGGAGAGGCTGACAGATCCCAGCAAAGCCCAAAGCTCCCTGGGGATGGCTGCTGCTGCCAGGCACAGCTCCAGGGTGAGCCATTTTCTAAGCACTGATCAAACTTTACTCTCTCCCCGCTCCATGGAAATGGAGAAATGCAAGTCATGCTTCACATGATCCAATTCACATATAACAAGCAAACATACAAACCCCACACTAATACAAATAAAGATTTCCCATTACTTAACTCCCTATTTTTCATCCCTTTTTTCTTTTTCCCAAGAGGTCCTGGAAGTTCAAGTTGCACTACATGCAACAAACTGGATTGCAAGTGCCCAAACCAAACCCAAACATTTCCTCATTTGTCACTCTCAGTAATGTCCTGCGAAGAGCCTTTAGTAAAAATAATTTAAATACTATTTTAAGGTTGCAAGAAAGTATGTCAAAACTAGCAAAATAACTAATTAAGTGGTTCAGGGAAGGCAACAATTAATAATGTAACCATCTACATGGTATTTCAAAATCATGAAGTTGAACTAAGCACAGCTGTATAATCCCTGGAAAGCTCCCACTTTCATAAGTCCCTGCTTTTATGTAGGGTTAAGCACAACATGCTGAAATACCACCACTTTTGCTCATGTCCTGTCTTCTTAGTTACTTATTTAATTTTACTGTCTTGCTCTGGGTGCCTGCAGAGGAAAGGAAAATGGTTCAAGCTGAACAGATTCAACACACAGGGTTTGAGAGCTCTCTATTTGAAGTCAGGAAGGTCCAGCACAGACCACTGAATGTCCCCACTCTCCTCTGCCAGCATGGCTTTATTTAGTGCTCCACTCACAACTTCCTGCCACCTCTGAGCACAACCATTAAAACCACTGCCCCCTCCCCCATGCAGCAAATTTCTAAACCACCTCTCCTCAACCAACCTTAACATGCTCTCACATCTCTTATTATTTTCCTCTGTCACCTGATTTCAACTTTTTCTTCTTTTCTGCAGATAATTTTACTATTTTTCTTCCTCAATTCCTCACTTCATCCCCACTGCTATTCAGCCTGTAATGGAACAATTCTGCCTCTGTGAACAGGAATGCAAGTGGGCACAGAAGTATTAAGAAAGGAAAGCAGAGTATTCAGAGTATTAAAACTGTTATCTGCAGGGCCAGTGTCATCAGGCAACCCTGGCTTACTGTAACTGAGCTGATTTCAGGACAATCTTACCAACTCTTCCAGACTATAGTTATTACATAGAACAGTAACAGAATGTATTTTAAAATATAATACATAAATTACATTTTATCAGCCTGGAAAAGGAAACAGAAATAAAGGCAAAACTGCAGCAACCTCCTTTCAATAACTGAAGAACAAGCAGGATTACAATTTCTAGTCTATAAGGCAAATATTGTCATTTTCTTATCTTTTAAATACACACACACTTGGAAATGAATAAACAGCATGTATGCATTTTGGAAGAACTGTGGAATTCTGTAACTTTATTTTAGCAAGACAGCAGCATGAAAAAATATTGACAAATGGAAGTGCTCCACATGTTCCAATCATCATATACTGATAAAGAAACATAATGGACAATTTTCACCTCTTATTTCTCTCTTCAATGTGCAATGTATTTGTAGGGTCTTAAATTTTAGACTTCTCAATTTCCAGAACAATCATTTTACAGTTGATTTGACTTTAAATTGGTTTGAACCCTATGAAAAGAACACCCAAGCCACAGCCACTTTGGGAGACTGTGAGTGTGAGGCAGGGACATCCACACAGGAGGCAGGGAAGGATTTCCTTGCTGCATAAGAATTAAATAAAAGCAGAAATGCCTTGTTCAGAGGAGTTACAAGTTCAGGTGGAATTAATGAAACAGAAACTGAGGCCTAGAGATGGCCTTTGCAGAGCTCTGGGTTTGGCCACTTGCCAGGCAGAATCTGGAGGTTTATGTTCACCCAGTCAGGAGGCTTGAGGAGTTTTTACTCTGATGGTTCCCATGTACCATGTGATTTCACAACCATGTCAACAGAAAGTCACATCAATTTTTTTTTTAAAGGGAAACAGCTAACTAGACTGTAAAAAAAGGAAATAAAGAAACTATTCTACTGCATGGCTATGACAGAAAGAAAGACAAAGAAAGAAAGGAAAAGCAACAGACCGGTCTCTTGAAACCTGGTTTGAAGGTGCAATTGTGCTCAAACAATAACACAGCTGCATTCCCTCCGGGGCTCTGCAGCAGGCAGCACCCACAGGAAAATGCAGCAAACACAGGAGGTGTGAGCACAATGCACCATCCTCTGGGTGAAGGGGCTGCTCCCTGCACTGCTTCTCCAGGTTAACACCAACAGGGCGCTGGATCTTTCAGCATCCTTCTCCAGGGCACTCCAAGAATTCCCTCCTGTTCAGTCCCTCTTTCCTCTAACCTGCAAATTGGGGTGCTAAAGCAAAAGTGGATTTGAAGATAAAGCTGTAGAACATTGACCTTTTTTTCCCTCTTTTCTGTTGCCAACATTAACAAAGGTTCCCTTTTGGACAGCTGGACAACTTCTCAAACTGGAAGGTCAGTTAATGATAAAAAGACTGGAACACATTACTTAAGTACATTTATCATCTTTCCTCTATAAGTTGCTCCCTTTTACCAACTGTAATTTAGGGGAGAGAAAAAAAGGGATTGGTTAGGAATTAAATTACCAACAGTTAAGTCTCATTCACCATGTCCTGCAGACAATTCAAGGTTGCCAAAGGGATGCAGAAGAGCAGAAGTCATCCAGAGACTTAGTCAGACTCAACAGAAAACACTGAGGAGTTTCTCCTCATCCATGTTGGAATTTCACATTCTGCCTTTGTTACTTCAGCACCCTTTTTGAGGTATGTTTTGGTTTCATGTCATGTCCCTGTCTGAAAGGGTTTGGAATTTTTTCTTTGGGAGGATACAAAGCACAGAAATCCAGAGAACACAGACTGCTTCTGAATTTTCTAACACACAAATAACTTGATGCAGAAATCTAATGAAAGAATATGAAAACTTTGATGGCAAAATCCTTTATCAGAATTTTGAATTTCTTTAGTCAATTTTTGGGGTCAGATGTGAGAAGACCTCTATACCACCAAAATAAATGGAGAGCAGGGCACATCTAGACAGTGACAGGGTTCTGGTTTCACCTAACAGACAGCCTTTCCTTGAATAAGGAGGATTTTCCTGATAAAAACTTTTCTGTGTATCTGCTACAAGCAGACTGCCTGGCATGAGATACAAATGGCACTAAAAGGCAATGAAAGAAGCTTGGTTACATCCATGGGCAGACTTCTGCACCAGCCCCCTGAGGACATAAGCAAACTTCCATTTTTTTGACAACACGTGGCATTCATTTAATCTAATTCCACACATCTCTGATACAGACACACACATTTAATGGTACCACCATGGTACCACCCAGAAACGTTTTACAGAGGGGAAAAGGCATTTAGGGGATGTGGCTCACCTGAGCTATTACAGGCTCCACCTCAGGATGAGAGGAATTACAAACTAGAAATTACTATCTCCCTTCAACACAAAGGATGATGGCTAAGTCATAAAAGATGGCAAATGTTAGGGGACATAAATGACAACCAAAAACTGCCAAGTGGCAAACCAAGACTGAGCCCCAGCATCCAGTCTTACTCCCAAAGGAGGCGCTGCAGAACCAGAGAATTGGGGCTAACACAGAGCAGGGAGCAGCTGCTGGCTCCCAGACAAGGGCAAGTTTAAGGATTATGAGATATTTTTTGTTTTCACCCAGACCCCAACACTTCTGTCTGCACAGTGACTGTCCCAATGCCCCCAGGGGCTACAGAGCAGTGTCCAGGCACTGTAACTGGTGTTATTTGGGGGAAGGAAGGGTACCTGGGGATCCCAGCTGCAATAATGTGTCCAGCCCTGGGGTCCTCAGCACAGCAAAGACCTGGACCCGCTGCAGGGATGCAGAGGAGGCCACAGAGGGGCTGGAGCAGCTCTGCTGGGAGCAAAGGCTGAGAGAGCTGGGGCTGCACAGACTCTGGGAAAGCCTCAGGGGGGCCTTTCAATACTCAAAGGGGGCCTAAGAAAAATGGGGACACACATTATAGCAGGGCCTGTACAATAGGACAAGGAGCAATGGTTTTAAATTTAAAAAGGGTTGATCTAGAAAGGATATAGTGAAAAACTTATTTCACAATGAGGGTGGCAAAACACTGGCACAGACTGCCCAGAGCAGTTGGTGGATGCCCCATCTCTGGAAACATTCATGGTCAGATTGTACAGGGCCTGGAACATCCTCATCTGATTGAAGATGTCCCTGTTCTTTCCAGGAGATTTGGACTGGGTGACCTTTAAAAGTCTCTGACAACCCAAACTATTCTGTGATTCTACAATTCTATGATTCTACCTCAGCCTAATTTTAAGAAAATTGAAAATTGCTTCAGAACACAGAACTATCAGCTATCATTTCTGAGTACCATTTGTAGCCCCCAAAAATAGTGAGCCGGGCACAGAGCATTGCTGAGGTTATTCTGACAACACTCCTGCCTTAAAAACTGCTTGGGCACTACAGCATAACACAGCCTCCACCATCTAGTGCAGTATATACAGTTCCAGGAATGAAAGGAGGACAAGAACTTTGCAACATTGAGTGCTGTGCTAATTGTTGAGATTCAGCACCCTGGTAATGTAGAATTAACATTCTGAATTAACATGAAGAGCTGTTCAGAGATTCCTCATGCTGTAACACTGCAGTAAGGATCTCCTGCTTTTACAGGATGTCACTTCGACTGTTTCAGCCTGAAACTCTTCAGGCTTGAAGGATTTGAAGGAATGCATTTTCACCTACTTAAATACCAAGTTTTAGATTTAAATTACTGATTATCCAATACATACATAGTTGGTTTTGAGTATTTTAAACTAGGCTGTCAGAGTGCTAAAAAGTTATTTTACCAAAATACTCCAGTTTTTATGCCAACACAAACTGGTCTGCCATCCTACATCCCTTGCTTTGCAACAAACAAAATGCTTAACTGCCCACTCCCACCCAACAGCTGACATCCAGCATCCCTGCACTGACAGCCCAGACTTTCAGCTTTTACTCTCCCCTACATAATGAAACACAGAGTAAAATATCAAGATGAGAGTCCATAAAATCCCAGTGTTTGCAAAATATTTCAGCATGTTCATCAAATGCTTAGGAAAAGTGACATATGCACCTTTACATTTTACATCTATATCACTGTGTTAGACTCCAAGTCTCAGAAAATATCAGAAGCTACAGGGTTAGATCAGCAGCACAGAGGAAAATGCTATCATTTCAGAAAACAATACTGATAAAGCACTGTGTTCTTTCTTGTCAGTACCAAATCACTAGAATACATGGCATTAGGAGATCCTGCTGAGATCTTTGAGCCTGAAGAAATATAAATCAAAAGGTCCAGAAAATACTTGCTACTAATTTCCATCACCATTTTTGAAAACAGAAAACCCTCTACAGCAGCATCACATGGCAGCTCATAAAATACAATCAAGTGATGATCCTGGCAGAGAAAAGACTTCACTTTAATTTTATCTTGATAAAAAATTACATCTTCATAAAAATTACCCAGGAACATCCTCCTTAAATTGCCTGCTGGCTAAGATGCATTTTTCAGACAACACTTTCACCTCAGGGTACTGTGAGTGACCACACAGCCACATCACCTGACTTTGGGGGTCACTCAGGGACTTCTCAAAAGAGAGCATTTTTCCTCAGTGACCTGATGGGTAGCTTTTCTCAACTGACCCTAGTAAGTAAGAAAAAGTAAAGTAGGTTCAAGGTGACACAAGAGAAAATCAGGTTTGTGGAGAGTACATACTGAAACCTGGTCAGGAAAGGGCCACGTCATTGCTCAGAAGTGACAAATCCATATGTGACAACTGCTCTGCCTGGGTACTGGCAATTTTCTTTAATGCTACTATGACCTTACATTCATAGTTTATAAGTTTAGTTTTTAGTTTATAAGTTTAGTTTTCAGTTTATAAGCCACAGATTTCAAAACAATCATAGGTAGGGGGTTTTGCAGCTTATTTAGGAACAAATCAAGATTATGAAAGAAGCTAGTAAACCTCACTGAACAGACTGTGGAGTTATTTATAAGAATTAAGAGAGCTGCATATTGGAACTTAATGAAGAACTGTCAGTACTTTTAACAGCACTAATATAAACAAGCATTACCAACCAAGGTGAAATATAAAATGCAATACATACCAGGAGTAGTACTAAAAAAAATATACTCCACTGTTCACTATTGGAAAACACTTTTGGAAAGTGACAAGAATGGCATGTTCTATGACAGGCTGGTATTTTGGTATGTGCACACAATCTGGAAGCATGCAGAAATACTCAAATCTTTTGTCAATGCTGAGAAGAAAAATAGCAATAGAAAGCAGAAGGGAACAAACATTTAAACTCCTCTAGTGTTCTGACAGAGGTAAAGTGACAGCAGGAGCTTAGCAGAAAAGCTTTTCAAACCAGAATTCTGCAAGATCTGACTAGGGCTCCCTGCTTCTTTTTCTAAGGGCAGTTCTAGAAAGACTTGTGTTTGTAAACACATGACTTAATTCGTATTTGAAGGTCCCAGCTCTGCCTGAGGTTTCCTACTGGCTTAGGAATGACAGAAATACACATCCTGGATTTCAAACAGTTTGTCAGCTGAAGTTGAGGGCAGGAAGCAGCTTATTTGAAATAGGTAGTAAGAAACAAATATTCCATAATAGAGGTTATGAACCAGAAAAAGCCACATGCAGTGGGTACAGCCTTGGGGAAGACACACTCCTTTCCAAAAACTACAGCTCTACATGAGTTTGCACATTTCATCCTCAACAATTAAGAGCCTCCAATTAAGCCATTAGGAGCTGACAAGTAATTCATTTCATTATCTCATTTCCCCCACTACAGCAGCATCCACAGAACACTTCCATTCTCTGTCCAGCAAGTGGAGGCCCTGAAGGAATCCTGACGGCTATAAAAGGTAAAAAAATCTCTTTCTGTTATGCACCCCACAGCTAATCTCAAATTATCTTTTCTCCTCTGATACAGGAATTCATGCAACAAAAAAGAATTTCAGTAACTCTGTTTCTCATGTATTTTACCTTTTTTTGTGGGGGAGGACACATATGTGTGCTAACACCTTATGCTGTCTTGCTTTCAGACACTGCCAGGACTTCCTCAGAAAAACAAAAGCAGCTCTTTATCCAGTTGTAAGAGTTAGGGGAAATGCCTAATTCAAGTAAACAGCAGCCTGCCTAGCACCCCAGCTAAAGTTGACTGATCTTTGGTAACACCAGAGGAACAAGACATTGCAGGGAAGCAATAATTTAATTACCCTATTTACAGTAACATAAATCACAGTATGCACAGGGGAGCTTCAATGCTCAACCAGCAGCAATACCACAAGAGCTCAGTCTGACACAAGGCACGGCAGTATCAGCTCAGAAGACAGGGCACAGTGTTTG
This sequence comes from Geospiza fortis, assembly GCF_000277835.1. Taxonomy (NCBI): domain Eukaryota; kingdom Metazoa; phylum Chordata; class Aves; order Passeriformes; family Thraupidae; genus Geospiza; species Geospiza fortis. The sequence continues at coordinate 630,189 of NW_005054483.1, read as the reverse complement.
ATTTCAGTGCTACTGTGAGACAGAAATTATTTGAGAACAACCAGAGTAATTTTTGAGGGGGAGGAGGAGTTAGGAAGGCCTCAACATTCAGAGTATTTCAGACTCCAATAAAGATGCTAAAAACACACAACAGTGCTATTACTGAAAACAGTATCTGGGTATTCAAGATGTCAACCTGAATATGCTCCAATGGAAGGGACACAACTTGCAGCTCCCTGGGTAATAAAAACCTCTACAGCATATGCTTTAATTCTTAGATCTGCTTCATGCAAAATGCCCCCTGCACACTCAAAAATCTGCCATTGCACAAATAAACAGAGGCTGCAGTAAATTAAAAAACCAGAATCGTGGAGCTGCCACAGCCAATGCCGCAAACAGCATGTGGCACTTGCTTTATGCACAACACCAGAATTTACTGCAATTAAGACATACGTTCTAAAATTATAAACATGTGACCAGACAAAGCTGACTGGTTTTAACAAACTGCTAATTAAATTGGAATCCTCTTATCCTCTCTCTCTCTTTAGCTGAATGAAGCAGCAACTGTTACAGCATCGTGGCTCATGCAAAACAGACACTGAACAACAAACAGGCTTTGCTGTTAGGTCACCGCTGAGCAGGGGAATCTCCCGTGTGCGCCCGGCTCTGGCAGCAGCGCAGGGAGCGCACACAGAGAGCACAGCTGGGCTGCTCTGTGCTCGGTGCCACCCCACCGAAAAGCCCCTCGCAAGCTTTAGGGCTGGATTAGGAGTGAGGGTGCTAAGTAATTCATCCCACCCAGAGAGCGGAGGAAGGAGAAATCCCAAACAATACAGACCGAATCAAACAAAAATCCCTCACCCTTTCGTCCCCCCTTCCAAACTTCTCTCGACTCCTCCGTTTCCCATCGCCCTCAGGATTTTCCCGTGCAGCAAAGCAGCTCTGTTCAGCCTCTAACCGCAGGCGAACCGAACTAATGAAATAAGTATTTCCCAACCACGACGGCAAATGTCATCAGATCTCATCTCCCTCCCTCCAGCTCGGATGAGCCCAGCGGCGCCCGCAGCCCGCCCAGCACCGGCAAGGGATTCCCCGCAGGTCACGGCCAGCCTGAGGGGAGGCTCTGAGAGCCCTCGGGCGAGCGGAACGGGAAAGGGCAAAGGCACGGCACGCCGAGGAACGCCCTCCAGCGCG